>NW_024081075.1:0-179262 GCF_003009895.1 Hyaena hyaena | reverse complement strand
AGAGTGGCTAAAATGAGCAAATCAGAAAACACGAGATGCTGGCGAGGATGTGGAGAAACGGGCACCCTCCTACACTGTTGGTGGGAATGTAAACTGGTACAGCCCCTCTGGAAAACAGTGTGGAGGTTCCTCAAAAAATTAACAATAGAACTCCCCTATGACCCAGCAATAGCACTGCTAGGAATTTACCCAAGGGATACAGAAATGCTGAGGCATAGGAGCACATGCACCCCAATGTTCATAGCAGCACTCTCCACAATAGCTAAAACATGGAAAGAGCCTAAGTGTCCATCAACGGACAAATGGATCAAGAAGATGTGGTTTATCTATACCATGGAATACTACATGGCAATGAGAAACAATGAAATCTGGCCATGTGTAGCAACATGGATGGCCCTTGAGGGTGTTATGCTGAGTGAAATAAGTCAGGCAGAGAAGGACAAATATCATATGTTTTCATTTATAGGAGGATTAGGAGGAACTTAACAGAGGACTGTGGGGGAGAAGAAGGGGGGAAATGGTGGGGGAAAGGGAGAGAGGCAAACCATGAGAGACTCTTGAATGCCGACAAAAACTGAGGACTGATGGATGTGGGGGGGAGGGGAGATGGGCATGGAGGAGGGCACTTGTGGGGATGAGCACTGGGTGTTATGTGGAAACTAATTTGTCAATAAACTATTTGTAAAAAAATAAAAATAAAAATAAAAATGATTCATTTCTGCCAATTGACCCCATCCGTTCTGAGATTCCAATTTGGGGAATCCAATATAATATGTCCTAAATGGACCTCCTCATTCTACACACTCATGACTTGCCGGCCACAGGCTTTGCGCACCCCCCGCACCCAAAGTCAGCATTTCTTCCCCTGCATCCCTGGTAAAGAATTTGGCTTTGCCCAAAGAAGCACCCGGCCTTGGACCTCAGCTCCTGGGAGGTGATCTATAGCATACCCAGTAGGAGTGTCTTTGTTTAGCAGAGAAACCAGCCATGCTGGATATAGAGTGGAGGATGCCCATGCCAGAGAGACCAATCTCATAATGTAGTCGGTGGTTGGCTGTTGGTATCATTGGACGTGGGACTGAATTCCACCACCTGAGCTATCCTATCAGCCATGCCTACATAATGAAGCCCAGGCAAAAACTCTGGACACTAAAGTTAGGGCGAGCTTCTCTGATGGCAATACTTTGTGTCTGTGTCACATCGATGCAGGAAGGTAATGTGTCCTGATTCCAGGGGGATGCAATGATGGAAACTTTACATTTAGAGCCTCCTGGACTCCACCTTATGTACTTCTTCCTTGGGCTAAATTTGGTTTGTATTCTTTCCTTATAATAAACCATAACCATGAGCTTAGCATCTTTCTGTGAGTTCTGCGGGGTCCTCTGGGGAATTACCAAGACTGAGTGTGGTTTTGGGAGCCCTGATGTCATTGTCATCAGAAGCGAAGGTGGTCTTGAGGAAGACTGATGTGAGTCCTGAAATGTGGCTAATTGTGGGCAATGCCCAATGTTTTTGAAAGTTGTGTTTCTTATTCTCCAGATTGGAACTCTGGCACTGTCTATGGCTACCATGATTGGGTTTGGTTGTTTGGTTGTGAGTTTGCTGTGTGAGATGTGGGTGGGGTCTTTATTTTTCCATATAGAGTAACAGAAAGCATTTATTTTTAGTGGAGTCACCCAGCTTTTGGATCCAAGCAGTCTTGACTTGACCATCTGCAGGGCTTTCAGCGAGGGCTCAGGACTCAGAGCATGCCTCCATTTGAAGAATGGCTCAAACCAAGTGCTATAGAGCTGTTGCTAGCAGAGATGGATGTGTTCACCTTGTATCCCTCCACAAGGGCCTTGCTGAAGGGCCACTTCTGAGTTTCTCCTAAAGGAGGCCCAAAGAAGGCATCAAAGCATTGCTGGAAAGAGAGTTGGTGTCTTTCAGGCCACAGGAGGCAGGGCTGATCTGGGATCCGTCTCTCTCCCTGATTTATGTAGGGGTGTTCCAAACATCCCATAAGCCTTTGAATGTGTTGTGCTGATCTTTATATCGTGAGGGGTTGGTGAAAGTCTTGAGGTAGCCTGAGGAATAGAAAGATGGGGGGAAAGTGGAGGAGGGTGAGCAGGAAGAGCAGGAGAGGAGGAGGAGGAAGTACAGGAGACGCTACTATTTGAAAAGAACAACCCATGTGCAGCCATACTTGAGTGTCTGCAAGGGGCAGTCACAGCTCTGGAGACTGGCAGCGCATGGAATGAGGTTACTTTGCTGCCCTGTGACGGCACACAAGCATCTCCACGGACATCTCTCAGGCTCACAAATGAGTGGCAGGTAATTCTCCCAACCACGCTTTCTGTGTGCACCCTAACCGCATGCCTGAAGCGTAGTCAAAACACAAGTGTGGGGCTGAGAACCAATGTGTGATAAGGTCCCTGCTCGCAGGTTTTCACGTGGAATGAAGGTGTCTGGGGACTCCTGTGCCTGTGGCGGATTAGATAATGGTGGAGGCTCAAAGCACTTTCTAGCTCAGATGGACCTGGGTCTGACTCCTGGGTCTGTCGCTCACTTTGCTCCTCACCTCAGGCATGCTACTTAAATTTTCTAAGTGTGTTTGCTTGCTTATCTATAAAATTGGGATGGCCACCTCCATCTTAGAGTTGTGATGAGCATTAGCAAAATGAGGAAGATGAAGGGCTTAGCCCACTGTCTGGCTCAAGGAACAGTTTCTAGTTTAATACTGGATAAAGGAGAGAATACCTATACGAGCCAAGCACCACTTTAGGTTACGACCAAGGCAAACAGCTTGTGAAAGAGTGATAATATCAGGTCGTAAAGACTGTAGGCACAGCATGCATCAAAGAAAAGCATCTTAAATGGCTGCCTCCCTTAGAACAAACTTAGTTCTGTTGGTTTGGACCTGTTGGTGATCTTGGCCTTTATTTGCCATTAACCTAAGCAGAAGAATTCACATAAAGTTGCTGTCAGGAGCATATTTCTTCCTAAATCCAGAGCATAATAAAAATCAATGACTGATCTGGATGTCAGAAGAGTAATCGAAAATTCTACTTGCCGCAAATACAAATAGTACTTGCTGTTAAAAGGACAATATATTCCAGAAAGAGAGAAAAATCACCAGATGACCAGCCCCATAACTTTCCTTGACTCTCAGGATGGTGAGTTTTGAGACCTGAATCAGAAAAGAAGTTCAGCTCTAATGTTTCCCCCCCCAGAAATTTTCCAAGAAAGGGATCTTCTTTCAAGGGGGGGTAAAAGCAGTTTATAACTTGAAACAAAGACATTTTTGCTTTGCGAAGATTGGGTGATGTATTGCTTTCTAGTGATCAGAACTCACTGCAGGTAATAAATGCTCTACTCAAACTGGCTTCAGTAAAGGAGAAATTTTGACTCACTTTTGGGAGAGGCAGGGGTGGACAGACCTCAAGGCATGACGGATCCAAGATGTGTAGCCATGTGCGTGACTCACACCCCTTTATCCCTCAGCCCCGATCGTGTCTGCTGGACCTGATTCCCTAGCAGCTCTATGCAGGTGGTAAGCAAGATAATGGAGACAGTGGCACAGGGTAAGGCTTGGGCAGGGCCTGCCCTATAGTTGGCTTTCCTTGAGCATTGGATGGTCTATCTACAGCATGCTCCTCTGAGGGCTGGTGCAGTTATTAGCTCCATTTTACAGATGAGGGAACTGAGGAACAGCTCCTCCAACCACACTTTGGGCAATGGATGGCAGAAATGCTTTTGGACCTTCGCTAGCCTGCCTTTGGTGCCCTCACTCTCGACCTCTGCATTCCAGGACTCGTGTTTCCCTGGCTCCCACACTCGGGGAGGAGGAAAACTTTCCAAAGATTCAATGGCATAGAAATCTCCAGTTGGACCCGCTGGTGTCACACAGCCATCCTTGACCCAGTCACTGTGGTCAAGAGCATGGAACATTCTTATTGTCCAGCTTTGCTTATGAGTTCACTTCTATGGTGCAGAGTCGGGTGAGGAGACACAGATCGATAAGTCTCCCAGAGGCACCAAATCCAGTGGATGGCCGATAACTACTGCCATCCATGGTACCTGGACAGCACCCTCCCCCAGAGCGTGCCTGAGGGGAGGGGAAGAGGGCGTGCAGGAGTGGACCGCTGTTGGTGGGGAGGTGAGCCCAGGGGATACTAGTCTTCGGTTTGGCATTCTTTCCCCAGTGTCTGAAAAAGGAATGCCTGTAGGCTCCTGACATTCTAGGGACTTACTGACTAAAGAGAGGTGCCCTTGAAGCTGGAGAGGCTTAAGTGTGCCCGTATATCTCACAGAGCCTTCTGTGGCAGCCCCAGTTCAATCACATTGTTCAACAAGATAAATAGGAAAATCAGTTGTCAGATGCAAGCTGTCCCAGGATCTTAAAGGACTCAGACTGGTTTCGGAATTAATGAACCAGCATGCCAACCAGTGGAAACCCTTTCCAAGAGCAGCATCTGGTACAAGGTAAAAGAGGCCCTTCTTCTTGATTGTGCAGCAGACTGTGGAAAAATCTTCACATTTAATATGCATAGTGTGTTCCTCTTCTTCCTTCTAATAAATTGGTGTAACATCTTGCACAGCTAAATCATTAAGGGGGAGACTAAACTCCAGAGGCCAGTTATAAATGCACAAAAATAATATAGAACTAGGTACATAAAGTATAAGCTGATTCCTTCATCTATACTAATGGATTTTAAACAGAGACAATAACTGAGGAGAAGCACCAGGCACATTAGAAATTAAAATTAGGTTGCAAAGCTCCCTGATTCATACAAGAAGGCCAGCGCACAATAAATGATTCACAGGAGCAATTCTCAGGAATAAAATCTCACATATTTTTACATTATCCGGTGGGCTTCCCATCTGCAGACACTACTTCACAATGTGCTCTGTTCATGATTTCCGCGTACCAAGTCCCGGAACACCCCTGAATTCTGCCTTCATTGGGTTAAACCCTAAGGAATTAAACACTCTCGCTCTTGGATTTTGCTGCCCAGGTCCAAAATGTCTCTCTATTGACTGTAGATCACTGTTTCTTTTCAACGATCCATAATGGTTGAGTTATTAACTCAACTCATCGGTTGAGTTGAGTTGAATAATTGAGTCACTCCCAACATACATGAAAAAAAAAATCTTTCTTTGATTGTAAGCATAATGAATCATCATTGTAGAAAATCTGGAAACACAGACACATAAAGAAAAAAAGGAATTATCTATGGTTGACCACTGAGAGTTAAAACTAGCTGATTTTTTAATTTCTTTCCTTCCACTCTGTATGGACGTGTACACGTCTTATAAAATTTGAATGATACCGCATGCAATGCACAATTCTGCATCCTAGTTATTGCTTTTTCTCTCTTAACAGTATCCTCTGAATAATTTGCAATTTTCCTAAATACTTCTCAAAATGTCATTTTAATGGTTGCATAATATTCTATTGTGTGGATTGTCATAATTCATGAAGCTTTTTCTCAGGTTTGTAAATAATGCTACCATAATCATCTTCCTATCTAAATCTTTGTTTATGCATTCAACTGTGCATTTATTCTGACCTTGGTTCTGTGATAATCACTAGAGAAATGGCAGATGAGGCAGCAGACATGATTTCTTTGCGCAGGGATTTCCTACTTCCTAGGATAGATACCTACATGGGGTATTACTTTTCAAAACCTCTTACTGCATATTGCCAAATTGCTTTTTACTTGGATTGTGCCGATTTATAATCCTCTATTTCCAGAATAACCTCAGATATCTTTTATTGCAGGCTTCCTGTGTATTAAAAGCCATGGAAGTGCTATCTCAGCCCTGGAGGAGGTAATGCTGTTAATATTCCCATTATATAGATAAAGAAATGGACACTCAGAGAACTGAAGTCATGCGCTTGTAAGAGGTGAAGACGGAATTCAGACCCATGCAGATCGTGTGGCCAGATCCTAACAGGTACACTACAAATTGTCATTATTAAAGTTTAGCCAGTTAGGAAAGAGAAGAGTCTTACTGTGGCTTTGAATTCTATTCATTTGCTCACTAGTAGAAATTACTGATTCCTTCTAAGTTTAGCTACTCTCTGTGGCCTTCAAAGTGAACAGTTAATGCCAACTTGATTTACCTCCATCAACTGACACACTTCTTTGGTACCCTACCCACCTCTCTAAATGGTGCACACTTTGGAGCCAGACATTAACTTTGTTTGTTGTTTATAGCTAACTTACAGAGTTATGTTAGTTTCAGGTGTACAGTATAGTGATTCCACAATTCCATATGTCACCCAGTGCTCATCACAATAAGTGCATTCCTTGGTGTTTATATTGAACTGAATAATGGTGTGGGGTTTACAGTGTATCAGTCACTTCAGTCCAAACGTGAAGATATTCATGAGACATGTTATAAACGTACAACCATCCAAAGTCACAGCTGAGAACTTATTTCTGTGTAGTCAATTTCCTTTGAGAGTGCATATCTTAAAATTTAGCTTTGTAGTTTTCCCATCCACAGCTTACTCACAAAGCCGAATTTAGGCTATAGAGTTCAGAATCTCCCCAAAACTGAAATCCCCATCTCATCTATAACCTTCCATCTCAAAGGACACTGTATGGCTCTTCCTGGGCAAGACCTACAAGTCCATCAATGCTCTTTACGGCTTAATAGCTTTGCAGTATTTTTACTCACCACTTACCCCCTCCCTTATCCCCAGCCTTTGTCTCTTTAGTGTGTTCTGCCACTTTTTCTAGAAATGCTCAAGTGTTTCCCATTTTAGAGACCCTCCTTTGCTCACAGTTTCTGCTCAAGCTAACGATTTTCTCCCCCTACGCTGTTTATCTAAATTTCTCAAAAGAATGCTACCTTCACTATTTCAACTTCCTGGCTTCCAATTACTTCTTTGGGCTGGCTTCTGCTTCTCAGGACTTTACTGAAACACTCTTGATAAGGTTGCCAAGAGTGTCCCAAAGCCACATGGGGTGGATCTTGTGATCTCTTTTCCATGGATCTTCCTGCGACATTTGACACCGTTAGTCTCTAGCTCCTGAAAACCTCTCTGCAGTCACTGTGCACTCTTTTTCTTTTATATATATATATAAGACATTGTCTCCTGTGTTTCCTTCCACCTCCCAAACACTGGTGTCCACTGGGGCTCAGTTTTGGCTACTTCCTCTTCTCATATTATATATTGTCCCTGGGTGACTGCATTTACTCTGTGGTTCAACTGTCCCCTACATCCTGATGACTCCAAATCGACGCATCCAGCCTGCAGCAGCCCCCTTGTTTGAGAGTCATATACCATTAAGTTTCTAGAGCAACTTGGACTTCCTGTGTATAAATCAGTTGCCCTCATTCATAAACTACCTCCTCCTCCTATTTCTTAATTTCAGTTGCAGATACCACCAGCCATTCATTTCCTAAACTGGTGGAAACTCAGGTCATTAATTTGAGATTTTGATGGTTTTCTAACATAGGTGTTTAGTGCCATAAATTTCCCCTCAAGTACTATTCAGCAGAATCTCACAAATTTGACATGTGATATTTTCATGTTCCTTCTATTCAAAATACTTTTTAATTCCTCTTTTTTATTTCTTTCTTGACCAACAGGTTATTTAGAAGTGTGTTATTTCGTTTGAAAATTCTTGGTGGTTTTCTGTCGATATTTCTCTTATTTGCTTGTAATTTACTTCTATTTTGGTCAGAGAGAGTACACTTCATGACTTGAACCTTTTTGAATTTAAGGCTTGTTTTATGGCCCATTATTTGTCTCTTGACACTTGAAAAGAATGAGTTGTTGCTATTTTGGGTGGAGTGTTTTACAAATGTCATTTAGGTCAAGTTGGGTGACTGTGGTATTCAAATCTCCTACATCTTTATTGTTTCTCTATTGTTTATATCTATCATTGACAGAGAAGTATTGATTTCTTCAACCATAAATGTGGATTTGTGTCTTTTTTCCTCCAGATCTATCCATTTTTGCCTCATGGATTTGGAAGCTTAGTTATTGGGAGTATTTTAACATTTGGAATTGTTTTGTTCTCTTAATGAAATAACCTTCTTTATTCTTGATAATATCCTTTACTCTGAAACTGACTTTGATATTAATATAACCATTCCCACTATATTTTCATTAGTGTTAGCATGGTATTTCTTTTTCCCATCCCTTAACATATCTGTGTCTTTATCTCCAAGTGTATTTCTTACAGGAAACATCGAGTTGGATCTTGCTTTTTTATCCAATCTAACGATCACTGACTTTTAACTGGCTATATTTAGACCATTTATATTTCATGTGATTGTTTATGTGATTAGGTTTTAAGATGCCATTTTGCTACCTGTGTCATTTTTCCCCTTATTCCTCCACTCTTTCTTTTCTTTCTTTCTTTCTTTCTTTCTTTCTTTCTTTCTTTCTTTCTTTCTTTCTTTCTTTCTTTCTTTCTTTCTTTTTTACTTTTACTGTCTTTCTATGGATTAATCAGATATTATTATGATTTCTTTTTAAACTACTTGGTTGGATTATTAGCTTCAACTTTTTGTTTGGATATTTCAGTGACTACATTGAACTTTACAGTAGACACCTTTAACTTACCATCAGCCGTCAAGAACTAACATAGCACTCCTCCTATGGTATAATACTATACTTCCTTCAAATACTATACTTCCGTTTCTCAACTCCTGCCTTTTATGTTGCAATGGTCATGCATTTTACTTTTACATGTGTTATATATAAACCCCACAATACAGTATCATTATTATTTTGTTTAAACAGCCAATTATAATGTAAAGAGATTTAAATTAAAAAGTCTTACATATCTTACATATTAATCTGTATAGTTCTCATTTACAGGACTATTAATTTCTTTATGAAGACCTAGATTTCTATCTGGCATAATTTTGTTTCTTTTGCAGGAAATCCTTAAACATTTCCTGTAGTGCAGATCAGCTGGTGATAGATTCTCTTTGTTGCCATTTTTGGGAAGTTTAGAGTTCTAGGCTGACATTGTGTTTCCATACCTTAAAAATGTTGTGCCACTCTCTTCTCACTTGCATAGTTTCTGATGAGAAATCTGCAGTCATCCATATCTTTCTCTGTACACACAGTATCATTTTCTCTCTGGCTGCTTTTAAGATATTCCCTTTATTGCTGCTTTTGAGCAATCTGTTGATGCACCTTGGCACAGTTTCTGTTGCATATCCTTGGGTTTGTTTTGAGCTTCTATCTGTGAGTCTATGCTTTTCTGTAAGTTTGGAAAGTTCCAGCTATTATTCTTCAAGTAATTTTTCTGCCCCTCCCTCATATAGTTAAAGTAGCTTCTCACATGTCCACCTCTGCCAGTTTGAACATCTGTGTCACTTCTGGTATGATTCTGATTGATGGATTGATTCTTTTCTTCCTTACTGTGGTTGTATTTTCCATTCAGTTTGCTTTGATTGGTTGCTGGACATTGCAGGTTTGATCTCATTGGTTGCTTGATATTTCTATATTCGTACCAACACTACGGAGCTTTGTTCTAGGATGGAGTTCTTTGGCAATGGTTTCATTGTTTAGGTTCGTGCTGTGAAGATTGGTTTGATGGGATCTGAGCAGTCCTCAGATGATGGCTAATTATTCCCCACAATGACAGCAAAACTTTCCTGAGTAGTCCACCCAATGCTCCATGAATTTTGAAGTTTCCTTGGGAACAGGCATTATTCCTGGCCCTGTGTGAGCACTGTAAGCAGTTTGCTCTAATCCTTAGGGTTTTAAAAATCTCTGGCCTTGGGTAGTTTCTTCATGCCTGTTTGCTTGTTAGTACTTGGCTGAATACTGCAGGGGCCTCTTCAGGCCTCTGGGTCCCTCACTCTGCACCTCCTGCTTTTCTGGAACTCTGTCGTGCAAACACTGGCTGTCTTTGTCTCTGCAGACTCTCAGCTCTGTCTCTTTTCTCAGGGAGTCTGCTAGGCTCCATGACACACAGAGAACTGGGATGATCACAGAGCTTGTCTCGTTCATTCCCCATCTCACTGGGACTAGTGCCTTTCATTGTCTAGTGTAGTGTCTTCAAAACCAGCATGCTATATCTTTGGTCCAATGCATGGTTGTCTCAGCAGAAGACACCAGAGTCCTGTCTCTTACTTTGTCACCAGAAGTGAGAACCTCATTATCATATCTTTTACCAATATCTTTCTATCTCTCTCCCAGTTCAGGATGTGAGTGGCTTGAAGACAAGTTCCTGCCTTACCCCTCTGGTTGTGACCTGCATTGCACGTGGCTTGGAAGTCAGGCTGCTGGGATCCTCGTTTGATGCTTCCATTCATCATTCAAGATCTTGGGCAAGTTATTTAATTTCTCTGTGTCTCCGTTTCCTCGTCAGTAGGTAGTATAGGAACAGTGCAGCTGTCTGCGGTTATGCTGAGGCTGCAGCAATGCATGCAGATTGTTCAGTATAGCAGCTGGCAGGCAGCTCCCAATAAATGTAACTATTAATTGAATGATAATTTTTATTGCCACCTTAATTTTATATTCTGCTTCTTAAATGTAGTGAGCAACACAGATTGACACTCAAAGCTATATGGATGAGGGGTCCCCGGGTGGCTCAGTGGGTTAAGCATCCGACTTCGGTTCAGGTCATGATCTCAGGGTTCGTGGGTTTGAGCCCCGAGTTGGGCTCTGCGCTGACAGCTCAGAGCCTGGAGCCTGCTTCAGATTCTGTGTCTCCCTCTCTCTCTGCCCCTTCCTCCACTTGCATTTTGTATCTCTCTCAAATATAAATAAATATTAAAAGAAATTTTGAAAAAAGCTCTTGGGATGTATGAATGGAGTTTGACCCTCACTGCATTCTCAGGGTTGAGCTTTTCTCACATGCTTCTTTCACAGGTGAAAACCTTTACTGCTGATTCATGTGTTTCCTCACCATCATCTCAAGTTGTGTAACAGGTATGTCCCAGGCTTTACTCTCTGCCCAGTGTCTGGAGATGGCTAGCCGTTATATCAGATATTATGCTTGGGTTGCTGAAATGCAACCTTTGCTTGATTCGAGTGGCAGAAAGCTGTCTGTGGGTGATGTGGAACACAATGTTTTATAGAAATCCAGTAATGCCTCGAAGGGAGCAGTAAGCAGAGAATGTAATGGGAAGACAGATAGATCAGCACTTTCCTTATTAAGCTGATGCCTTAGAATTGGCATCAGACTCCTGAATCTGGCATGATCATCTCATGCTCATTCCAGAGTAATGGCAGCTGGGAAATTTCAACTAATAGGAGACGTGGGGGCGGGGGGAGGACGTTGGAATTCAGGACAGGATACATGCTCAGAGGAAGATTCACTTTATCAGGTTGGATCTGAAAACATGTCACTGAGCATTATAGATTCCGATATAGAATCTAGAGTTATTTTTTGTTGTACAGAATCTTAATTAGTTTATTTTCTTAGCTGGTACATTTTGTACCAGAACTATGTGCCAAGAATCTCCTTTTTGGTGTGTCTTAGGCATACAATTCTTGGTCCTCAACCGCAAGTCTCTACATTATAGGTTTTTAGTTAATAGTAGGATTGATTTTCATACATGCAGCTGATCCCTTCAGCCATGGTATGCTTTCTCTTTGCTGAGGTTTGAATCCAGAACCCTGTCCTCAAATGTGCCATGGGATCATTACGAGAGGAGCTGACATCACTCAAATCAATTTGAACGCGATAAAGAAATTGACCATGGACATATTGGCTTCCCGGATCTGCAGATTTGTTTGAAATTAGGACAAATGGCGGCATCCATCGAAGTGAGCATTGGATTTATGTCCTCATCCGGATGAGAATCAGAGATTTTTCTTTCAGGCCATTTTGGCATGACTTTTATGGGCTTTTAAAGTATTGCAGAGACATGACAGAATGAACTGGACCAACCCTATCGGTGTGTCTGCACATTTGCAGGGACCGACGTGAGGGCAGCTACCGCCCACATCAACACATAAAATGGGCCGTTGAGCTGGGAGACAGGCACTTTTTGCATCTTAATTACAAGTTGTGAGTAATTAGCTTTTCACTCAAATTTTTCCCCGTGTAGTTGATGTCTCTGCTTAGACCCTCTTGTGTCTGGATGTAAAAAAATGGAATAAAACTTACTTTCCAGACTGGATCCCACATAAGTCATTTTCCCAATGCCAGAGTTTAGGGAAGGAAGGGAAGCTGTAAGTCTAATTCCATTAGAGGTATGGAGTGATTTTGGCTTTTGGCTTCTACAGGTCTAAACTTTGGTGCAAAGACTTCATAGCTGGTGGCATCGCTACCACCATTACTTCTTTGTTATTCACATGTTAAAAATTTTACTTTCAAATAGCCCTATAATTTCTACAAATGGTCATCCATACTGAGGTGATTATCGGGGCTTCATAGAGAAGCATTTTTAAGTCTGATCATTTGTTTTCATCGTGTTTATTTTTACAGCTATCTTTTATGGACATGAAATGGTAACAGTTTTCCATAGACAGCAATGATGCCCACATTTTTCTTAAAAGAATAGTGAGTGAAGTCGACTTATTAAGAAAATGTAGTACAGGTGACATAAACACATCACAGGAAGCATAAGCGTGACACATGTCTGGGGAAATGCCATGGTGGACCTGGAGCTCCCTGGCCAGGGAGCGGGGGCCCCTCGTCTCTGCCCCCACACCTGATGGAGCCTCTACAGAGCCACGTGCTCCCAAAGAACATCCTTTCGTGGAAATGTGGCCTTAGCACGGGTTCTTTATTTCTCCGTGCCTCCGTTTACTCATGCACAAAATGGTAATATTAGTGGCTGTCCCCTAGAAAGGAGCTTTACACTTGAAATAACTCCGTGCCTATAATCTTTCCACAAATGGATGTGCCGCATCCCCTGGTGAGATTTGTTTGAATGGCTCTTCCCCTCCACTCTGTCCCAAAGAACAGAACCTCTGCTCTTCCCTCTTATTTACGTAAGACTTGGCGGGAGCTGCTCTTTTCTCAGGAAAGACTCTCTGTGTGCTGGTGCCGCGTCAGCCAGAACGGGGTGCAGGGAGCAGAGAGGTGACCAAAGACAGAGCCAGTCCTCAGCAATGGTAACAGCGCCCCACTTCTAAGACCACTGCCTACCTCCCTTGTACCCTGGGGAGGTTCTAGAATTCACACACCCGGGTGAGGCTGAGGAGTTTAAACATTTTTTCATGTTTATTTGTTTTTGAGAGAAAGAGAGAGAGCACGAGCACAGGAGGGTCAGAGAGAGGGGGAGACACAGAATCTGAAGCAGGCTCCAGGCTCTGAGCTGTCAGCACAGAGCCCGACGTGGGGCTCGAACTCACAAACTGTGAGATCATGACCTGAGCTGAAGTCAGATGCTTAACCCACTGAGCCACCCAGACTCCCCTGACCCATTGGCTTTCTGACTTTCAGAAGTGGAAGATGATATGAATTTGTGTTGTTTTGGGCTAGTACATTTGTGGCAATTTTTGCAGCAGCTACAGGACACTAGCACGACAGCCCATGGGGCCAAATGTGGGCCGTGGTTTGTTTCTGTACTGCCTGAGAGCTGGGAACATTTTTTTCCTATGTGAACATTTGCAACTGATTTGACAAAAGGGATCACCAGCTGTAACCCCAATTAAACAAAACATTATTTTGGAAACAAGAATTTCATTATATTTTTTAAATATTATTGTTATACAATTATATAATATTTATATTATAATATGTGATAGATAATTATTAAACTATCCATCAGTAAAACTTTGTGGCATTTTTTTTTCTTTCGTGGTATGTAAGATCATAAATAGTATTCTCGAATTTGCCTCTTGACCCACTAAACCTAAAGCCGTTATCTTCTGGCTCTTGATAGAAAATTTTGCCGGCCCCTAAGCTGAGGGTAAGAACCTCAGGGCCAAGTGCCTGAGCAGATGCTTGGTCAGTGGCAGCTGTTTTCACCCACATATAAGACCGTGATCATCTCTCTGTGCACGTGCCCCATCATTGACTTAAAAGCACATCTCCACGGTGGCCATTGTCACAGTGCACCATTCCAAGTGCTGGCCCACGCCTTACCTACTTTACTAAACATAGTGAGACAGTAGAAGAATCCAGGGGAAATGATGGGGTTCATTTTGTCCATCTTATGCAGAGAGAGTCTTTCAGTTGGAGAGGTTGACAATGACCCCACGCCGCTCATGGAGCCACAGAGCCACCTTGCCTGCGTGGGGTCCAATGGCTACTTCTGGCTGTGCAACCTTAGGCAAGGTTCTTAACCTCTCTGTGCCTTGGTTGTCCTGCCCAGCAGGTAGTGTCTCCCTCCTGCCTGCGTGTTGGGAGGACTAATTAAGTTAATACACGAGGGGTCCTTTGATTGTCGCCGGTGTGGTGTGGGCGGGGCTACAAGGGGAACGGTCCTTACCTTGAGTGCTCTGGCAAAGCACTCGGAGTATCTGTGACCCTGACGGAGGCTTTGCCTGCAGACCCTGGCCTCACGTCATCACACCACCTTCAGGCAGCATCAGGAGGACTCAGGTGCGTCATGAAAGGAGCCCAGTGCCATGCAGGTCTGCTCGCACGACGCTGCACTGCCCGAGGGAGGGGCCGCGAACCCGAGGCATAGATTCTGTGGTGGTTCTGGGGGCAGAGAAGGGTCTCCTCAGGCGCGGATGCAGGAAGGGAGGCAGGGCTGGCGTGCACAAAGGCTTGGAGCTGCGAAAGGTGGGGCCTGAGGTTGGAGGAGCAGTGAACTCTGCCAGCCCAGCCTGGGAGGGACCTGGCCCAGTGGGCAGAGGGGCAGGATGTGGGGAGGAGTGGGTGCGGACATGGACAGATGCTGGTTTCTCCAGCTTTACGGAGGCACAATTGACAGGTCAGACTGTAAGTTTAAGGCGTACAGCGTGATGTGATGCACGGCTGTGCCGTGAAGTGATCACCGGGGTAGGTGGACTAAGTCAGCCAGCCCCTCACACAGTTACCATCTTTACTGTGGCGGGGCCACTGAGGACCCGCTCTGGTAGCATCCTTCACGCAGACGCCGCCGAACTGTGCCCCGTGGCCTCCACGGCATACACCACATTCCCAGAACCTGTTCGCCCCGTACCTGGAGGTGCACAGCCTGTGACTGACAGGCGTACTGAAGACGAGGAAGGTGCAGACGGAGAAGGAACCGTCTGAGAAGCTTCCTGAAGAGCAGCCCCGGGATTCGTGTGAAGCTGCAAGGTGGGCTTTCCCTTGCTCCTGCTGGAGGGCAGCTCACAGGAAGGGACCAGAAAAGCACACTGTTCCAAGGACGACAGCCACAGAGGTCACAGCGTGGTCACAGCGCCCCTAAGTGGACGTCCTGCCTGGAGGAGGCCCCCTGCGCAGGCTGTCAGGCATGCAGGAGAGGGGACAGCTGTGGAGTCCTCGAGAGCAGAGCTCACGCCGAGGGAGCCCCCAGGCCCACTCCGCGGGGGGCCCTGGCGTCGCTTTGGGTTTGCCTGCGTGGCCCGACTGCAGCCTCTGCAGGGGCTGCTTCTCACCAACCAGGGGCCTGTGACCTCCCACACCCAGGCGCCCATTCGCGAGGGATGGGAATTCTGTCCCTGCAGTGCTTCCTCGGCCTGCTCTTCTCTGACCCCCTAGAACGCGGGGCCAGAGGGCTGGTGTGAGCCGCACGCTGGCCTGGGCTTGGACAGGCCCCTGACCCCCAGAAGAACGGTTTGTCTTCAATCCCATTAAGTCCCCAAGTGGGTCTTTCTCTAATTTCCACCTTGCAGGAATTGCAAAGTTTTAACGAACAGGTGCGTTTCCTGGCTGGGTTCGTGGTCCGGAACCCGGGCAGCAGCGTGGTCTGGTCCACGTCTCTCACCGGCTCTCTGCTGGTCTCTGCCTGGTTCCTTCTCCCCCCACAACACCCTGCCCCCGCCAGCATCAACAGTTCCGCTTCCTCGTCTCCACGGTGTTCAGGTCTTGGGCTTGCTGTGGTCCGCCTGTCCCGGCTCCTGAACTTGAAGCCTCTTGAGGCCTTATTGGGACATCTGTTCTGACATCAGCTGATGACTGTCTTGGTCCCTCTGGGTCTCCATCCAGGTCCTCTGGGTGAGGTGACTTCTCCTACGAGGGAATATGAGTAGGGCAGGAACACGGTGTCTCCCCGTCCGACCTGAAGACCCAGGGGGCAAAGGCGGGAGTTCTCTGGACTTGAGTCTAACCCACGAAGACTCGGTACCCGACAGTCGTGTACTGAAGTGCGGCTGGGACGAGTACACGCACCTCCCACCCACCAGGTTGGGTCTTCTCTGGACGAACGTCGCCTCTGATCTCCTGGGGACCTTCCGTTTCTGCAGAGCTGCTCGTGTCCCTAAAGGCTCCTATGGTGCCAGTGTGGGTGAGCCTCGCGCGAGTCACGTCAGGTGGGAATGCCTCCATTTCAAGCTCATCTCTCCAGAGGAGACCCAGCCGGGCCGCTTACTCATAGTCGGCATTCTTGAGTTTGCTGAGTGTCACGTGCTCTGTAATCGGGGGATTCTCAGTAGAAGTTCTCCTCCGTGGCTGGGGACGCCGGAGCAGAGAGAAGCGATCTGTGTCCCTGTGCTCATGTGCAGGGGGTGTGGGGCACACGGATTCCTTCTCGTCTGGAAGGACGCACCCTCTTCCCTTTTTCCCTTCAAAGTATAAGCTTCGCTGACTCCTAGTTCTTATAAATTATTCCCCCCAAAATAACAACCTATCAGCTCCTCTTAAAAACCATTTTGTCCCCAAACACAGTTCACAGAAAAGACCTGACGTTATAAAAAATCTTTTAAAACACCTAATGAAAGTGAAATTCGTAGGGCTTTGACCTGGCTGTAAACGGGTTTCTTCAGCCCCTTTGTGGTTCAGGCTCAGAAGACCTGGAGAGAAGTTTGTCAAGCGCTTCTGTCCCCATCATCTTGTCCACCGTCCCCTCCCCGCCCCTCCCCATGCTCTTCTCTGTGTCGATGGCCAGAATGCCATCGAGCCCTCTTCCTTTCTTTAAACACCCTTGGGGTGTTGTGTAACTGTTTGGGATTATAAAGTTCTTATAACTAATTGTGGTGGGGGGCTGGGGGGAGTTTTAAACTTTCTTAAAATAATCTAAAAAGTAGGGGTGCCTGGGGGGCTCAGTCAGTTAAGCATCCAACTCTTGATCTCAGCTCAGCTCATGATCTCACAGTTCTGGCTAACATTGTAGAGCCTGCTTGGGATTCTCTCTCTCTCTCCCTCTCCCTCTCTCTCATTCTCTCTGTCACTCCCACGCTTGCACTCTGTCTCTCAAAATAAATAAATAAATTTTAAAAATAATGTAAAAAAGGGAACAAAAGCCATAATAACCCCCCCCCCCCAATCTCTGCTACTGTTTTGCTGACTGTATTCTGTTCTTATCAGCCGCGTTTTTATAGCTGGGGCCATATTGGTCTTCTGGCCTAGTATTGCTTCCTCAGTGGCTATATCTCAGAAAGGCCTTCTGTGTCATTAAAATTAAAAATAGAAGCTATTTTTATGCCATACAGTCCAGTAGGTTTTGCTCTGGCATTGGTGGTGGAAAATTCTGGGGTCCCAGAGTTGGGCTTAGAATCCTTTCCAATCAAGAAGGCTGCCAAGGTACCGAAGAGAGACCTGAATGCCAATGCGGGAAGAAGAGAAGAGAAACAGAGAAACAGTTCCTGAGGGAAGGAAGCGAGGGGCACGTCACTTTGCCTTGCAGATGACCCCCATCGACAGCCCGATCTCTGCCCCCCCTGGTTTTCTCCCATTACAGGTGACCTCACTCTCCCTTCCACCAAACGGCCCGGCTGAGAGTGTGTTCCTTAACTGTCCCTTCCAGAAAGCTGGCTCCTTCTCTGGAGAATCATCCTTCTTGTAGACCGCGCATCACGGCCTAGGGTGTTTCTCTGCCAGAGGGCACTTTACAGCAGGAAAAAGGGAGTGGGCTCATTAGGAAGCAAGCCACTCAGCACAGGGTGGCTCTCCGCTCTTAACGCCGCCAGACAGCCACTGTGTTTCCATTTGGGTTTGTGGACTTCTCCGTAGAGTCACTAGTTTTTATTGTACACGTGCGAGCATCTCCTTTCCTTTCTGTTAAATGACAACAGCACTCTTCTAGGCATTCGGCACCATGAAATGGAAAGCAAATATTTTTCTTTCCCTCTTGAGAGCAAGTATAATTTTGACTTATGAAATCACCTTATAAACTCAGCTAGGTTCCCTGAGCGCATGTTTAAAGATTAAATAAGGTCCATCTCTCATCAGCCGGGTGTGTGTCCTTTGTAGAGGGGTAAACACAAATATTCACAGTAAAGATAAGTTGAGCCTACTATGGGAAACCACCTCGGGAGTGGGTACCTAGGAGCAGCCTCTCTCGGTTATCTGTATTGGATTATCCACCTGTAGCTCAGCTGCAGCCAGGCAACATAGGCTCGATTCTTATTTTCAGCCGGCTGGTAGACCACCTCCTAATCCACTCGTCATGAGATATTCAGGGAATGGAAACTTACAGCAGACGACGCATTCCCAAATCCAGGAAGAACATTATTCAGATCGCTGTGTGTTTGCGGGCTGTCTGTTCCTGTGGATAAGTGAGTGCGGGCTCTGGGCAGAGCCGGCTGCCCCCCCACCCCCACCGGGGATCTCTGCAGGGAGCAGGGCTGCTCGCTCTTGCAGTGAGGCAGGTGCACGGCTGGTCCTGAGAGTGAGCCCCCCAGGTGCCCCATTGGCCTCCTCCTAGCCCTACTCCTGGTAGAGAACCTCGATTTTATTTTGTAAATCCCCGCAGGGCTTGACTGAATCCTACCTTCTGGGAACAGGTGTCCAATTGCTCTGCAGTCATGTAGTAAGGGTCTGCTGCCTGACAGCCCTGCTCTGCGTTCCTGGGGTGCCAGTTAGAGGTTTACAAGCCAGCAGAAGAATGACATAGAGGGAAAGGAAGCCTTCACTCATCCAGGTACAACAATTTGTGCTACATTAAGCCACAAGACAGTTATTCTTCTGCTTAGAATGGATTGATAATCTATAAATACCTCAATAGTGGTAGCAGCATTAGCAGCACTGCTAACAGCATAGTAATAGTGTTAGTAGTATTAGGCCAATGGCATTCTTGAGTATTGGTACTCTCAGTAATGTCACTATTGTTACTAGGTGCCATAGTAACAGTGGCACAGCGCTACATGAGAGGGGAGCCAGCAAATCCCCCAGTGCGTCTCCTTGCTCTAGACTCTTGCTTTACCGTGTCCCTGATACGTGGTCCTGGACAGGCGATTTAACCCATCCGTGCCTCTGTTTCCCCATCGGTAACAGCATTAGAAACCACATTCGTCTGACAAAACTGCTGTGATTATTCAGCTAGGGCATTTACAGCACTGAGGACACAGCCGGTCCGGGGTGGGGTCAGTTCAGCCACAGAGCAGCCACCAGACCCAGGGACACACAGTGAGGCCTGCACATCGTTCTTGCTGCTCTTTGGGGATCGGCGGGTGTGCCGGTCAGTTTCATGGGTCCACTTGGCCCGGCCATGGGGGGCCCAGAGAGCTGGCGAGTGTCTGTGGGGGTGTTCCCGGACTAGATTAACGTTGGAATCGTAGACTGGGTGATGCAGTGCCCTCCCTCGTGGGGGTGAGCTATCGTCCAATTCGCCCAGGGCCTGAGGCAAATAGTAAGGCAGAGGGGGTTGTATTTTCTCTCTGCCTTTCTGCTGGGCTGGCACGTGGGTTTTCTCCTGCCCCCTCTGCTCCTGGTTTCAGACCTTCCGTCTCCAAGTGACCTTTGCCCCTGACTTCTGCAGCTTTTTATGGGGGCTCCACAGCCTCCATAATGGCCTGAACTAATTCATATATAACATATATATTCACATACATATAAAGTTTATTTGCTTATTTTCGAGAGAGAGGGAGGAGCAAAGAAAGAGAGAGAGAGAACCCGAAGCAGGCTCAGCACTGTCAGCGCAGAGCTGAATGTGGGGCTCTCATGAACTCATGAGATGAACTCATGAACTGTGAGATCATGACCTGAATTGAAATCAAGAGCCGGACATTTAACCAACCGAGCCACCCGGTACGCCGGCATGAATGAATTCCTTATAATAAATCTTTCTCTGTATATATGTAGCAGTGAGTTACATATATTACATTTTATTATAAACACACAATTATAAATTATATGTATAAAGTATAGCTAGGAATCCATATGCTGCTACCTATTCTATCTGCATATCTCCTACTGGCTCTGTTTCTCTGCAGAACCCTCTCTGATAACAGCAGTTCTGGGTTGCATTGGGCTCACCTGTGTCTACACTAGGCGTGGCTGGCAGGTCTCCAACGTTTCTGTCCTCGTCTTGAGGGCAGCAAGATGCCAGGGAGATCGCAGGGCGCTAGACCAGCCAGCCCGATGGCTAAAATGCTTTCAGGACTTGGATTGTGGGCCATCTAGTAACATGCCGTTGGTCAAAGCATGTCACACGGCCAAGCCCCGGGCACATGGGGGTGCCTGCCCACAATGAGAGGGCGCTGCAGTGTGCCCAGGTCTGCCACGGCTAAGGATGGGGTGATCTGGGCATTTACTGACACCTCCGGGCATCATTGCATATTAGCCTTTGTCACGTGGCCAAACTTTTTTATGTGAAGTCGAGATCTTAACACCCAAAACAAATCTGAATCTTCTGCACTGAAGTCATTCCTCTCCTCCCAGGGGGGACCAGGGAGGGGAGGTGGTAGGTGTGCAGGTTATGACATCATTCTGGAGATGTCTTATCTAAATCCTTGTAACAGATGTTTGGCGAGAGGTAAAACAGAGACATAAGCCTCTTAGAAGTATTGTCAAAACTATCATAATCTCTTCTAACATATTTAACCAGTGCACGCTCCACGCAGGGGGGCCCAGCACGCCGCACGTTATCAATGCTTGCCAGATCCAACTCTGAACTGCTTACGCACAGGTGACTTTGAAACAGAGAAAGGAATCTTTTGTGCGAGGAGAATGGAAGTGCACAGACAGCTGAATGTTCAGAAGAAAATGCACTATCAGTTTGGACAAATCTTATCTGTGGGTTTTTTTTATAAGGTAAAACCAAGGGTCATGAAATCAAATCATTATTCTAGAAGGAATCCTGGCTACCACATGTGCATGCTTTTGTTTTCCCAGAAGCCTGCTCACAAATGTCCCACGAAGAGTGCTATCCCCCCATCCTGAGCTCTCCAGGGAAATGCAAATCCTAATGTCTCCAGTGGTATTTCCTGTGACTTCCCTGCAGCCCCATCTGGGGTCCCTGTCAGGCGCCATATTGACCACCCAAGACAGATGTGCTCAGTGACATCATCCCTTTAAGACCCTAAGAGTGCTTGACAAAGCAACTTTTGGTGTGGGTTGGGGTGGGGTTCGGGTGGGAGAAGGTCAGGTGACCAAGTGAATGCTAAGAGGCTCAAGCCCCTCCAGACAGAAGTTATCACCTGCTGCTTGCATATCCATGGCTGTGTTAGGTTCTCAGGGACTTGGCTATGGACCTCCAGGTCTCCTGGGCACCTTACTCTTGCATGAGCGCTTCCAGAAACCAAGGATGTAGTATGTGTGTCTTCATCGTCATGAAAGAAAGTCTCAGAAAATATGGAGACACAGGGAGAGAGGGTGGGGGACAGAGAGAGAGCGAGCTCCTTGGGGCTTCCCAAAATTTCAGACATTGCTGTGTGGCCATCAAGATGGCCACCACACCCAAGCACCTGCGTGCTTGCTTCATTAAAGTCTCTCTTTAAATGATTGTTAAATCAACCCATCTTTTATATTAAGCAATAATACTATCACATCACTGGGTTGGTGTTCTAGTTACATGTTGTTTTTTCCTAATATACTTTGAGAGAAAGGTCTTCCTAATAAAACAAAAAAGGGCTCGGCCCCATACCATGTTCCTAGGCATAGCCACTCCTCTCTTCAGTCCCTCCCTCCCTCCCTTCCTTCCTTCCTTCCTTCCTTCCTTCCTTCCTTCCTTCCTTCCCTTCTTCCTTCCTTCCTTCCTTCCTTCCTTCCTTCCTTCCTTCCTTCCTTCCTTCCTTCCCTCCCTCCCTTCCTCCTTCCTTTCTTTTTCATCTGTTTTTCTGGAAGGTTATGGTCCAGGACCCTTCCCCCAATCATCAGGGCTTCTTGAAGATCCTCAAGTAATGAACCACAGCAATGAAAACAAACAAGCAAACTAAGGCAACTACCATGATGCTTATAAGTGATTTGAGAAACTTTGACTCCAGGGATGGAACGGAAAATTAAGCTTATTTCAAATGAGTCCCTTTTGATCTGGGTCTCATGGATCAGAGTCTGGTCTCTGTGATGGCCCAGAAGAAGGATAGGATTTTGAAACCTGTCTCTCCAGAGTCATAAACTAATCATGACATTTATGGGAAAGTATATTTGTTTCTTTTACCATCTGAGCTTCTCTGAGCTAAGAGGAACATTTGGTTCTTGAAGATAACCATTCCTCCAGCTTTTACACATTGAAGAGGAATGTAGACCATGTGATGTTCCATGAGATGGTTGGTGGGGGGGGCGCACTGCTGGACTGGTGCTGGTAGGAGTGTCCAGACCCATTACTGGACTGGCAGACTGAGCAGGGGAGATAACTGCATGCAGGTGTCTGGGTGTAGGTGCGGGGGGACTTCGGGCCGACTCCTGCTTGTCTGCACAGCCTGTTCACATTACCCTCAGCTCAAGCGAACACCACAGACGTTAGGGAGAAATTAGACGAGATGGTCGGGGCAACTTCCTGCAGGAGGTGACATTTGTACTTTTCAGAGCTGGACCCCGGGCTCTTGGCCACATACCTGGTAATTTCCCCCCCAGATCTGTTGAAGGGGTCATATTTTATATTCTGAATTTTCACGTGTTGTAGACCATCAGACACAAAACCATCATGTCTCTTCCTTTTAAGCCAGGTCACCCTCCAGGTGTGACCCTGGCTGGGCCCCCGGCCCTTAGGTTTCACAGATAGAAAACCATCCACAAGCCACAACAAGGTGTGTGATAAAAATGCTGTGGTAAAGTTATGTCATAATGAAAATGAGTCCATTACACATTTCTTGAAACTTTAATTATGAATTCTTTAATGAATATCTCATTTTGATCAATCTTAAGGCATTCATATAAATGAAAAACGTCTTATGGAAATGCAGTGATGCGTGAGCAATTGTATTTAATTCTCAGCTGAATGAATTTTAATCAGCGGTGGTGTACCAGGACCACAGAGCAGGGGCTACTGACCTTGCTTAAAGGGAGAAACACTTTATTTATAGGGTCTGGGACCGCAGTACTGCCAAGTTCAGAGGAGTCAAGAACAAACCTTTCTTAAGCGTAAAGAAGAGTCCTGGAAAAGGGAGATTCTGGTTAAATAGATGTTCAGACGGAAAGAATAGGGCCATCTTTAGTTCCAGCTTTGTTCCTGAAAATCCTGATGTGATGCATGGGGCCACCTGCATGGAGAATATGGGAGTGTTTTTGTAAGCTTTTTAGACGGAAATATAACATATGCAGTAAAGTGCACAAAAGGTGTGGTGTGATGAATGTTTATAAAGGGAACACACCTGTGTAAGCACCGCAGGAAACATCTCTAGCACCCCTGCATCCCTCTCAGCCCTCACCACCACTTCCTTCTTACCGCCTCCCATCTCCATAATCATCAGTTTGCTTCACCTAAGTTTTTAAAGCTTTATATAAAAATAACTATAAAGTATACATCACACTTTTCTGTCTGGCTTTTTTTTTTTTTTTTTTTTTTTGCCTTAAATCCCCATCTGTGAGATTAACCCATGTTCCTCTACGTAGCAATAGATTTTCTTTTCACCGTTGTGAAAACATGCCACAATTTATTTATTCATTCTATTGTCGATGGACTGGTGTACCGTTTCCAGTCTGGGGCCATCACAAAGTGTGCTGCTGTAACATTCTCATGGGATTTTTTTTGGTGAACGTCTGTAGGCATTTATGTCAGATAGATACCCAGAACCGGGAGCTTGACATCTTCTCTAGCCGCAGCTGATTTCTCAGTGAGCTCCCTTCCCAACCCCACGGCTTAGTATGCCCATCTCCTGGTGGTGAGCTGCAGTTTTGAGAAGACTCTAGTTCTGAACTGTAACTTGCTCTATGCAACTCTGCCCGGTTGGAACTGCTCCTTGGATGTCTGTCATTGCAACTTAAGATGCAATCAAGTCTTGAGTCATTACTTTCTGTGTCTTATCCCCCCTGTCCAGCCCATGAGCACATCCTGTTGGCTTTATCTTGCTTCCACTTGCTATGGCTGCATAAACACTGGATTACCTTAAAAGGACAAGCTTTGTGATACACTCACAGGTTCTGTGCATCAGGCTTTGGGACAGAGCACAGCAGGGATGGCTTGTCTCTGCTCCATGTTACCTGGGACCTCAGCTGGAGTGGCTTGCAGGCTGGGGACTGGGGTCATCACGTCTTCACTATCACATCTGGTGTCTGGTGAGGGTGACTCAAGGGTTAGACCACTGACCAGAGCCCATCCATGGCTTCACCATGTGGCTCAGCTTTTTCACAGCTCAGCAGCCTCAGAGCAGTCAGATTCATATGTGGCCACATAAGGGCTCCAAGTGGAAGGTTCCAGTGAACAAGGGAAATGATGCATCATCTTTTGGGACCCAGCCTAGGATTTGCACAGCATCACTTCTGCTGTGCTCTATTAGATAGAGCAGTCAAGAGCCCACCCACATTCAAGGGGATAGGAATTAGCCTCTGGCTCTGGATGGAGGGTGGGTGGTGAAGGCACACTGCAAAAACGTGGGAGGCATATATTGGCGTGGCTGACTTTGGAAAATACAATCTATCGCCCACCATCTTCAAAATATATCCAGAACATTACTGCTTTGCCCAACCACATAGCTTCCTCTCTGGCTCCAGACACCATCATTGTCTCTCACCTGTGTGAATAGTGCTGGTTGTTGCCTCTCACATGTATCGTGGGTGATTTGGATGATACTGGCTATGCTGATATTGATAGTGACCACAATGGTAGCAAAATGAGTTTAATATCTGTTGAGGAGTTAGAACTATCACAACACACACACAGATACACATACACACACACACACACACACACACACAGAGCTTTGGAGGCAGCAACCCATGTTACAGGTGAACAGTTGGAGCAGAAGAGAACCCAACCATCCAGCTAAGTCCCCAGGGCCCCAAAGTAGCAGCAGCTGCCCCCTCTCCCTCCAGCAGCATGATCTCATGCTTGCTGAGTGTGGTTTTCTGATCAGGGATGTTTTGAATGCAAAATACGGAGACCCACTCCAACCAACTCAAGTTACAAGGAATTAATTGATTACACATGATCAGTTTCCACTGTGAGTATGAGCTGTGGTGCAGTAATCAATGGCTCCAAACTAGAGAATTGGCACAACAAACACTGATGTCTACTTAAACGTAATCTACTGGGAGTCCAGGTGACTCTTCGTGTCCATCATCTGTGTCCCATGTCTGGACCCAGTCTGGTGGAAGCTTCACTACAGAGGGAACAAACACATCCAGGGGGTTTCCCACCAGCCACTAAGTTGTCTGCCCAGCAATGAGATGGCTGCCCATTACCCACTGGCCAGCACCATGTCCCCAGCTGACTGTGGGGCCTCAGCGGGGTGTAACCCCAACACGTAACCTCAGCAGGAGATCGGGCTGAAAGTGGGTCAGGATAGACTCTCTCCACAGCACTGGTTCAAAATATAGGCTTTATTATTATTTAAGTCTGACAAGACCACCTGATCAGAAAATCACTGCCACTGAAAAGATAGTTTTTTATGCTCATAGGTCCCAAGAGGAGGAGGCGCACTGTGCTGGTCAGGGCCTCTCGGGGAAGCACCAGGGTTGATCAGGAAGCAGAAGGGAGAAGGGAAAATGCGGTTTCCATGGGAGGGAGCAGATGAGGGTAAGCAGGTTTAGGACTGGCTACTTTGAATAATTTCCATGGGTTCCAGGTCGTCCCCGGCTGTCCAGAATGTGCCCTCAGGTGCTCAGCGCGGGCGGGTGGTAACCTGGCGGTGAGAGCGGACAGAGAGAGTTGATTGGGTCTGGGCTCTGCGTCGGCTGGCTTGAATTTGGAAAGCACGTTCCCACAAGTGAGCTGGTTGGCATCTGGGAATGGGCCGGCCCCGAGAGAGGCAGGCCCTCCAGGGTCAGCAGGGCCCTGAGATGTCAGAGCACCAGAATACAGAAAATGAAAGGAGTGGCTAACACAGCCGCACCCAGGGATGGAAGAGGGAAGCCCCCGTGGCCGCGGGAAGTACCAGTCCTGGTCTCTGGCTCCCTGTTCGTTCTCACTCTTCTGTTGTTCTCAGCTTCCTGCCGGCCCAGTCCCGGGCGCCAGCCTGAAGATCCACTTGTAACTGGCCACACGTACAGTGCCCACTTCTAGAAGCTCCAGAGAGGAGGCTGGCTGGCACACATCGTGGGTCACTCTGGCCTGTGCATGGAATGCGCTGCTCCACTTGGGTCAGGGGGTGGACAAGGAGTCCCCAGGAGGCAGGGAGCAGTTCCCGGTCCCAGAGACTCACATTTCTGTGGACTCCCCCTTCCCCAAATGCCCAGCACCCTCCTCCAAGGAGGCCCAGTACACTTGACTAAGGAGCTGGTGGGGAGGGCAGATGGATGACTTTATTTAAAAAGCACCCATATCCCCAAGTGGCAGGATTCATCGGAGCCAGCTGGGACCTGGCGGGGCCTGGTGTCCTCAGGGCCTGTCGGAGGCTGTCATTAGCTCTGGGCAGACTCCCCAGGCCCACGGTGCTGTACCACGAAGGTTACCGGGAGCCAGTGGCTGCATTGTGTGTGTCTCTCCCAGACTGATTATCTCATTTTGCCGGGCCCCACGTTGCCAGAACACAGAGTGCTGTTTACGGCCCCCGTGCCCAATCAATCACTTATTCATACAGTTTGAAGATTATAGCTGCTCATTTGCGACATCCAGTCCAACTTGTCATGGCGCGTCTCAAGGGAGACATCTGCACAGCTGTATTGAAGCCATCCGCCTCCTTCTCCATGGCAACAAACAGGGGAGCCTGGAGAGCCCACCAGCCTCCGCTCTCAGGCAGGATGCAAACTCCCACCCGAGCCCCCACTCACCCCGCAGGAGCGGCAGGCAGGCGGAGGCGTCATCAGTGCTTGGGTGCCTTCCAGCCAAGGCTCATCCTTTTGGGGCGATGAGATTCAATCTCTGGGCTGTTTATTGGGAGCCTCTGAGCGTTGACCTCAGGGTCTACTCGTGAGTTTTATTAATCAGGCTGCTGTTTCCAGCCAACTCCAGCTCACAGAGGAAGATGGATAGCTTCGGAAGGCCAGCTGCCTAGCGGGGAGCTCGCCCCTCCATCCTCGCCTCCTGAGAGAGTCTTGGTGTACTTGCTAGCGGGGGAGGTAGCTCGCAGGCAGGTGGGAGGGGTCCCTGCACACGGCTGCTGCTGTTTTGAGTCTGCAGGGAGGTGTGCAGGGAGCTCAAGGGAGCACCTCATAGCCCTGTGGATAAACAACCAGATTCTTGGGGCGCCTGGGGGGTTCGGTCCGTTAGGAGGCTGACTGATGGGTTGGGCTCAGGTCATGATCTCATGGTTCTTGAGTTCAAGCCCTGCATCGGTCTCTGGGCTGATAGTACCTGCTTGGGTTCTCTTTCTCTCTCTCTCTCCCTCTTTCTCTGCCCCTCCCTCCTCACAGACACACACACACACACACATTCTCTCTCTCTCTCTTTCTCACTCTCCCTCAAAATAAATAATTAAACTTGGGGCACCTGGGTGGCTCAGTCAGTTGAGCATCTGACTTCAGCTCAGGTCATGATCTCGATGTTTGTGGGTTCAAGCCCCATGTCGGGCTCTGTGCTGACAGCTCGGAACCTGGAGCTGCTTCAGATTCTGTGTCTCCTTCTCTCTCTGCTCCTCCCCCCCTCACACTCCGTCTCTGTCTCTGTCTCAAAAATAAATAAACATTTAAAAACATTAAAAATAAATAAATAAGCTTAAAAACAACAACAACCAGATTCTTTGCCCAGAAGTGTGTGAGCCATCAATACTTATTATTGGTTGTCATCAGAATCCGCCTTCAAATCCAGACAACACACTGCCCGTTAGGGTATCAGGCATATGTCCTACAGAGAAGAGGCCCCGTGGACGCAGCCGAGAGAAGATGGACTCGGGGGCAGAGTCTCATGCCCTCCCCCTCGCTCTGCAGCTCCGCCAGCCCAGGAGCGAAGATAAATCTCTGGTATCTGACATCCGCCTCTGCAGGGTCTCCTGGAGCCCCTCCTTGTGCCAAGCCTCATGAATGCCTCCTGGCTCGAAACCCCATTAACGAGTCAGCGTTTAACTAAGTAGTCTGGCACTTTTTTGAGTGGAAACACTGTGTGCGGTGTTCATTTCATGCTATTCAGAAAACTTCATTCTTTTAAGCAAGAGCTTGCTGGCACTGCCCAAGTTCATGTACTGTTCTGACTCAACCTCATGCAGGAGCTGAGGAGGCAGCTCTCTGACGTCCACAGCTTCCGATTCCTTATTAATCACTGTAGATCTGGAATAATCTCTACAAACATATTTTGTTCCCTACAAATATATTTGTGCCAACTTTCCCTAATAAATCTTATGTCAGACTGGCTATTGTCTCTCTTCACACGGTGTCTCCCAGCTGAAATATTTAAACAATATATGAGCAATAATAAAAATCGCTTGCTACCGTCACTTTTGTTTTAGGAAAACAGTACAATCGGCAGCAGATTTATTACTTACAGAGGGCTTCATTCATGGCTGTATTTTTTATCCCCCTGGTAGATTATTTTCTAGCTTTAAAAAACTCATCGAAGAACTCCATGTTTGTCTCTGACTTTATGCAAAAAGGGCAAGCCATTACTCTTTCTAATGAGAAGAGACAGAAAGCAACCGAAGAGAGAAAAACAAGAAGCCCTTTCTGAGCTACTCTGCTGTTTCCTCTCCCCTCCCATCCTCTGGTAAGTTCTCACGAGCTTCTTCTCAGACTCCTCACCTAACGGAGCTCCCTTCCTTGTGAAATCCACCTTCGCTGCCAGACAGATGTCCTTCCTCCGCTCATGCGCGGATGGTAGGACTTAGAGAAAGGTACTTTGAAGGGAGGTACTTTGACAATGTGTTTGGGCCAGAAAGGGATGATTAAGGGCATTTCCCTAAAGTTCTTTTGTCTGGAAAGTCAACGTATGCAACTACAACCTTTCTTTTCCCTGCAATATTGACTCTGACTCGTCCGAAGGAATATTTACTGAGCTCGATTGCATCCCATCTCTAGCAAGCAGGTTCCCATGGAGATTGGCACAGTGAATAAGTGGTGAGAACATGAAGACCACCATGATGTGATGGCAGGAAGGGCCAAGGACCAGGGGAAATCTGGGACCCCGATCACATCACACCTGGGACAAGACATGGAGAAACATGTAGATGAGCTACAGCCTACGACCTACGGTGAATTCCACAGCAGGTAGTCATGTTGCTATTTTGTGAAATACTAATCAGTCATTAATGGTCATTAACACATTCATCGACAGGAGAAATCTCAGTGGGTGGTGGAGGAAGGAGCTTGTCTCTTTGGTTGTGTAGCGTGAGCATCGTACAGCTGACGCATACGGCGAGGTTGGGTGCTGTTCCTTTTCCGTATGTTCCCACATAGGTGCAAACGCCTGAGCTGCCCAAACCGCTACTACTATGAATCACACACTTGGACATTCTTTTTTTTTTTTTAATTTTTAATGTTTATTTATTTTTGAGAAAGAAAGAGAGAGTGAGCCAGCGGGGGAGGGACAGAGAGAGAGAGACACACACAGAATCTGAAGCAGGTGTCAGGCTCTGAGCTGTCAGCACAGAGCCTGACGTGGCGCTCCAAATCACGAGCAGTGAGGTCAAGACCTGAACCAAAGTTGGACAATCAACTGACTGAGCCACCCAGGCGCCCCTACACACTTGGAGATTCTTTAAAAACAAAACAAAACAGGGGCTCCTGGGTGGCTTGGTCAGTTAAGCGTCCGACTTTCGCTTAGGTCATGATCTCGCGGTTCGTGGGTTCGAGCCCCACGTCGGGCTCTGTGCTGACTGCCAGCTAGGAGCCTGGAGCTTGTTTCAGTCTGTGACTCCCTCTCTCTCTGACCCTCCCTTGTTAATGCTGTCTCTCTCTCTCTCCCCTAGAAATAAATAAAACATAAAAACAAAACAAAATAAAAACAAAACAAAACAAAACAAAACAAAAAACATCAGGAACGCCTGGGTGGCTCAGTCCGTTAAGCATCTGACTTCAGCTCAGGTCATAATCTCACAGTTCGTGGGTTCAAGCCCCACGTCAGGCTCTGTGCTGACAGCTCAGAGCTTGGGGCCTGCTTCTGATCCCATCTCTCCCTCTGTCTCTCTGCCCCTCCCCCCGCTTGGAGTCTGCTTCTCTCTCTCTCTCTCTCTCAAAAATAAACATTTAAAAATATTTTTAAAAAATTCAGCTGCGGGAAGTTTGCAATGCCCTGTGAGCCTCCCGTTAGGACATTAGGGGAGAGACATCAGTTACGTAAATGATGGTCTATGCCAAGAACTTGACTGGGAGAAGTTGTATCGAGAGGCCAGTCCCAGCTAAGGTTCAGCCACATTAGAAAGTCGGCCGATCACACCTATTTCTGTGGGACTACGGCTCCCACGGGTGCTCCTCACGAGGAGAAAAAGCTCTACACAACCAGGCTGCCTGAGGAAGCTGTGTTCCTTCAAGCATCCCTTGATCCCAGGAGGAATTGCCCCTTCATTTATCCTGGTAAATTAAGACTTCCCACCTTAGCAGGGCCTTGCGCATTTCTGGTTGTACCTGCCTCACACCCGTGCACTTGGGTTTCTGTAGAAGACCCAGGGGAAGGATGTAAAGATGTCCTCGGCTGGCATCCAAAGGGTGGCCACTGTAAGTTGGACGTGAGGTCAGAGAAGCAGGTCGGCGTATGCCAGCCAAGCCTGAAGGAGGCAATGGCGGTGGACATTTGGTGGGGCCCTGGGACCTACGTGGATGCTCAGCCCAGGTGAACCAGGGGCCAGGTAAGGGGCCAGGTGAGAGGCTCAGAAAAGACTGAGCTACCCAGGTCAGAGATCTCAGGATCCAGTGGAGGCAGCGAGCTAAGCAGGTTCTCCTGAGCAGTGCTGGAGGCAGCATCGCAGAGACTTCCCTCCCCAGGGTGTCAGAAAGGCTCAGCTCCCTCCATCTGGTGGAGGGCGCAGGTGAATTGGCTCTGAAGCCAATAGAACGGGACCTAAGAGCGCCACAGCAATGCCAACGTGCAGCTAAAGAAAATGCTGGGTGGCAGAGGGACTGGTGTCCCCCAGCAAAGTGGTGTGAGGCCCCGAGGACTTGTGCTGCCCGCCTCTGCTGCCCCCAGAGAAATGGGGCTGAGCCATTCTTCACTAAGTCATTATGCTCGGGTCTCCTGGAAAATCCACCAGAAAGACCCTCTCTCTCATTTGTCCACCATTTGCAACCATGTGTTGGAGCGAGGTTTGCAAGCACACTGGGATCTGGGGGCCTGGGGCCGACTTACCTGCATTGGCCTCTGGTGGCCGGGTCTCTGCCTGAGGCCCTGACCTACATCCTTTTTACTCCTGAAGTGTCTGGAGCTCTCTGGGTCAGGGTGGAGGCAGGGAAGGAAGGGGTCAGAGCCCCCGACGAGGGCTGTTAGGGAGACCAGTGGAGGAGTGTAGCCCTGTCTGCAGGGGCATGGTACCAAGCAGCAGGGGCAGTGGGAGTGGCCTGTCCTGGCGTGGCAGTGAGGCTGTTCTTAAAATCTACAGAGAATTTAAGAACAATGAGGAAACAACTGAAAGTCCATCCTTTTCGTTATTACCATATGTAGGCAATGATCCAAGAATAGTGATAAAGTACTTTGCCCAGCGGGGGTGGGGCTTCCTCCTGCCCCTTGGCATGTCACCGAGTGCAGGGGCATCACATTCAAGGTACCTTTGCCGCCACTTGCCTGCCGTCACCCACAACAGAAAATGCAACTGAACACGGCCTCAAAACCCTTCTCAAACACCCTTCCAGGAAGCTGCTTCCTCAAGGAGCCGTCCCCACTTTTAAGAAGAAGGCCAGTCCCCTCTGCGGTCACTGAGGCGCTGGGTCCCCTGTGACCCTGCCCCATGCTGCTCAGGCCCATCTCAGGATCTCAGCATTTCCAGGAAGGTTCTCTGTGCAGGAGCCTCCCCTGCCTCAGGCATCGCTGAGGATCGCATCTACCAGCAGCCTGTGTGGGTTGGGTTCCAACGCAGATTAATGGCCCGCGGGTGCCTGCATGATTATTTCTAATAGGCTGATCTGAGAAATAAGCTATTAATCGCTGTCACATACTGAGCTCACATCATTCCAGTGCGGCAGGGAACCCAGCATCTGCTGCTTGGCATGCTTTGGAATGTTCCCAGGGAAAGGCTGGAAAGAGGCTGCTTTTCCAGGCAATCCTCTGTGGTTTCAGGATGGGTATGTATCTGGGGTAAAGGGCCCTGGGTTTGCCCTGCCTTTTGTACCCCTTTTCTCTTCCCCTCATTTTCCTGTTTAGTCTCCTCCAAATCATTTTGACACCATAGCCAGGGTTCTCTAAAGGGTTTAGGGTCATAGAGACCTGGACTGAGTTCTGGCTAGACCCCCCTTGTTAGCTCTGGGGTCTCCCACATGTTACTGCATTTGGGATGCTTCAGTTTCCTATGATGAAACGGGTTAATATTCGCCCTATTCCAGGAGTTGTTGAAGGATACTTGTGGGACATACTGTAGACCCTTAATAAATGCCCTGGGCTATCTCCCCTCCGCCATTCCTAAGCCTCGTACAAGGACGTGCTGTCTCTTCCCCTGCCCCCACTCGGTGCTGTAGTTTGTCTCCCTGAAATGAGCTCACGAGAGTGAATGGTGGTCTCTTGCCCATTCCTTTTTCTGCCACTTCCATGTCACTATGATGCCTGCTCAGCACTTCTTTCTCCTTAGAAAACATGCTTAAGTTCCAGGCAGACAGGGGTGCAATTCTGGGGGTCTGAAATCTAAGACTCTGCCTGCCATGACTATGGGGTCACTGAACAGGGTTGTTCATCCTTCGGGGCCAATGTGAAGTGTCCAGCTGAGCAGGAGAGCCAGAGAGATGTCTGTGGTCAACAACGGAGAAGCATGGGACATGGCTACAGTGCTGGGGGAGGGAAAGAGAGGCTGGTCCGGGGACCTGTCAGGGCCAATCACAGAGACTTCTGATTCCACAGCAAGACTATTTAGTCTGTTTTCTCCTCTGTTTATTACTGCCTCTCAGAAGGAACTAATGATGCTATAATTAGTCCTCCTATCCATCTATTCATTCCTCAACCAACCATCCATCCATCCATCCATCCATCCATCCATCCATCCATCCATCTGTCTTTCCCTCCTTCCTTCTGTTTGTCCATCCAACCATCGATCCATCCATCCATCCTTCCATTCATCCATCTCTCCATCCATTTGTCCCTTCTTCCCCCCTCTTTCCTTCTGTTTCTCCATTAATCCATCCACCCATCCATCTGTCCATCAATGCACTGATCTATCCATCTGTTCATCCAACCAACCATCCATCCCTCCATCCATTTGTCCTTGTCTCCCTCCCTCCCTCCTTCAATTTGCCCATCAGTCAGTCACCCATCCATTCGTCTATCAATGCATCCATCCATCTATCTGCCTGTCTGTCCATTCATCCATCCATCCCTCCACCCACCCATCCATCCATCCATCCATCCATCCATCCACCCACCCATCCATCCATCCATCCATCCATCCGTCCATCCATCCATCCATCCGTCCATCTGTCCATCCATGCATCCATCCATCCATGCATCCATCCATCCATCCTTTCTGTGGCCCCACTCTGTGCCAAGCACTGGGAATTAATTATAGGGTTGCAGAGGTGACCACAGCAAGCTCCATTCCTCATTACCTGCAGGGAATTGCAAATGCCGGCAACCGACAGCGGCAGGTGCTGTGATCTCACAAAGGAGGCAGTACCATCCTCCTGGAGGAACAGTGGGCAGCCTCTGGAACTGGGCCTTGCAGGGCCTGCACAGGCTTACCCAGAAGAGGAATGAGGATGAGAACTCTGGACAGTACAAAGCAAGTGGCCTGATTCTGGGAAGTGGGCAGCACAGCTGGAGTTTGGTGGAAGGAACCCTGGGCTGAGCCAGGCGGTTGCGTGGGCCCAGGTAAGGAAGGGCGTGGGACACTAAGTGGGGCAGCCAGGACCACTGAAGCCTCTGAGCACGAGAAACAAGGCCCATCCTGAATGTCAGATAGTGATGCTATCCAGCTATTCTTTGGATATCCATCTTGCCTGTGGCCACCTCTCCATTCTATGGCTATCCATCTGTCCCAGGCATATCCGTCCATCTATGGCTATCCATCCATATCTACACGTGGTGGATGAGAGGTAGAGACAGATGTCAGGATGACCTCGATGGCGCTGCCCTATTGAGGTTGGTGCTCTGCAAGGTAGACGGGGAAAAACAGCACGCATGCGTGGACCCACACACTTGACTTTGTACACACAGACCTCAGGACCTTGTTCTAGAAGGAGCCGTCCCCTGAGAGATGCTTCAGTCGTGCTGTGGCTGGTGGCCGACCACAGCATCTCACATGTAACTGTGTTCTAGAAACCTACCAACCCTGATGGGTGGAGTGGCCCTTTCTGTTGAAGGCTGTAGGAAGTGCCTGAAGGCACCTACTTCCCACCAAGACCTTAAAAGCACTTGGGTCTCAGGGGTCAGATCCAACAGGCACCTTTAGGGAGAGCCAGCAGAGCAGTGATGACAGCTAAGCTTTACTGAGGTATCTCAGGGCTTCCCATGGATGTGTGGGAGATGTCCATGAGGCAGCCGCTATTACAATCCCCACTTTATAGATGAGAACATGAAGCACAGAGAAGTTAAGTAGACTTCCCAAGGTCACACAGCTGACAAGGGACGCAATGGGAACCTAGGGGGCCAGTTCCAGAAACTGCATCCTACCCGCTATGTTATTCTGACTCCCAATCCCCTTTAAATTAAACAAATCCACCACCACTCCAGGTCGCACCATTGCTGACGACTCCAGCACAGACATCACATAAGCCCATGAGGAACATAGCCTTGCTTCTTCCTTCCTTCTTCCCTACCTCTTGGACATGCACACACAACCCCTCTAGGCTGAAAACACAGTTTGCATGGATCCCGAGCTCTAAAGCAGATTTTCTGGCTTCTCCAAGATGCTGAGTAGCAGAAGGAGAAGCTGAGAGGGAGTGCCGATGGCCAGCCCAGCGTGGCTAAATGGTGGCCGTCCCCCTGGCTGGGGCCTCGGATGTGGACAGAGCAGCTATTTTGCTGAGCCCAGATGCCTTGGCTGCCCTCACACTGTGTGCTAGCGCAGCAGCAGGGAGCTGTTATTGATTCTAATCAGCCATTTGTTATGGGAAAGTGAAGGTGCTGGCATTTGGCGGGCTGCATGCTGCGTGTTTATTCAATTCGGAACCTACACAGAGACATTCTTGGTTCTGGAAGGCTGCAGGCTGAATTTCTTCTCATTGTTCTCTCTTCCCTGACCAGGTATCACCGCTACAGATGCTCATGGTCCCTGCATGCTCCCGGCTGAGGCTGTTATGCTCAGATGGAGACTGGCCTCAGAGGCTGCTGTCCGTGCAAGGGGCCTAGGAATTGTCATGGAAGGGGATGGAGGGTTCCCGATGGGTGGGCCCCCTTACCAAATGAGACTGATGTCAGGGGCGGGGTGGGGAGAGTTTCCTAGATGCTTCCAGGATGACTAAAGACAGAAAATGAGTGGTTCTTGACTCTATGTGATATGTGTCCTTAATGTGGGTGTGGGGACATTTCCAAGCCCCAGAGCTAATGACAGTAATTGTGGCAATAGGACCTCCTCCTGGTTCCCTGTTCACAAGCTCCTTCAGCCTCCACTTGGTCTTTCAGGTGTACTGGCAGCATGCTGAGTTGTTAGCAAGCCCTGGCCAGTCTTTCTCTGCCAGGCAATCCCACTGTGACCCTGGTCAACTACCCTTCCATGTTCTCATCAACCACTCAACCCGCCCTGCACCCATGGGACTCCAACCAGCTAGCCCCACCCAGTCTTATCCCAAGAAAGATGCCTTTACCTTCATTTACAGAAAAAAACAAGTGAGGTCATCAGACTGGAGCAGGTGTCCATCAGTAAAGACCAAGAGCAGTGAGCAGAACTCTAAGATGGGCCCCAAGAGTCCCATCCCTGGTGAACATATAGTCCCCGGGACTGTTGACATGATAGATTCTACTCCTGTGACAAGCACATGTTATAGGGCACAGTTGGCCTTACAGAGAGATTCTCCAGGTGACATAATCATGTGAGCCCTTAAAAAGGCTGAAGCTCTTCTAGGCATGAGAGGGTGATGATGAATCTGCATTGCTGGCTTGTAAGATAGAGGGGCCACATGGCAGAAGACTGTCGTGCTGTGGGTGGCCTCCAGGAACTGGCTGACAGCCAGCAAGGAGACAGGTCTCCAGTCTTCCATCCACATGGAGCTTGATCCTACCAACAACCTGAATGAGTTTGGAAGTGGATTCTTCCCCAGAACCCCATCTGGGAGCACAGTTGAATGACACCATGAGTGTGACCCCCTGAGCACAAAAACCCAGCCATACTGTCAGTGCCTGGGCTCCTGACCCACAAAACTCTGGGCTGATCAATGGATGATGTTTTAAGTAGCTAAGTTGTGGCTATTTGTTACACAGTGTAGATGACTGATACATCAGGAGAGTGCCAGTGTATTTAAAGTGAGCACCTGCTGCTGGCCCCATGTGGTTTTGATGTCCAAAAGGAGACAAGGTAGAGTTGGCATCTGACACTCACAATTAGGTGAGCTACTCCCAGCCTCTGCACACCCACAGCTGCAGTTAGGAGGGATGAAAACTCTCTACCTGTTCCGAATAGGGTGGACCTCCACCCCAGACCTTTGCACATGGGAGGTCCCAGTCTCCCCAGGTACATCTCCTCTGTGGTCTGCTTTAGGGCTATGCAGACCCGTCCCCCTTTATTCCCGTCAGTACCAGGCTACCAGCACTGCTGGCCAGCCCTGGTCCCCCAGACTTAAATCCCAGGGGTACTCTCTTCCCACCCTGTTCTGACCCCATCTCCTACCTCTTCCTAACACCCATGGTTTCTACTGTGCCTGTGAAACTGAGGACAGGTCATTGGTCAAATCTTTTGAATCCTCCCTTTTTCCTAATCTCAATCTTTCCTGCACTTTTCCCCGAATGCATCTCATCTCTTCCCTGCTGGCTTTGTCCACGTGGGGCTGTTTTCCCATCCGGGACCTCATCCCAATCCAGCTCTTCTTGCTCCTTGTTACCCATGCTGGCCATTCTCCCTCCCCCTTCCCTCACCCCCCCCCCACGCCGTCAACATGCTGTCCCACCCAGAAGCTTCGTGTACCACAGACCTCCAGAACAGACCCCCCTAGGCCACACCCCTTCTTTCCAGGAAGATTTTACTCCTGGCTTTCTGCCCCTCACTTCAACGTGACTCCTGTCGCAATTTTTGGTGATTGTCACAGGTTTGAAGTGGATTCCCAAGTGCTCCCAGAAAGCATGTTCTATTGCCAGAGCCATTCACTTTCCTACTCTCCTGATCCTTCTGTGCCTCCCTCTGTCTTTACTCCCTGGTCCCTTAAACTTAAACTCCCTCTCAGCTGAACACGTGGCTTCCTGTCTCACTAACAAAAGAAGAAAGGAGTAGAGTTTCCATGTACCGCCCCCTTACACCTGCCCGTCTCCCTGCACATACTCTGTCCACTCCTGTCACCATGAGGAGACTGCGTGCCTCAAGCAGTGGCCACTCACCTTCCTTGACTAGGTCTACCCTTCAGTATGCCGGGTCCCTTGCCCAAGGACATTGCTGTAGCATTCCCCCCACTCTGTCAGGTGACAGACACTTTCTTATTCTCCTTCTTTCCAAAAAGAAGCATCTCTTGATCAGAATGCACTTTACTCTACCGCCTCTCACCTCCCCGTCCCCATGCAGCAGAATTCTTCGGGGAAGCCCCCCGTGCCCATGCCTGTCTTTCCAAGGTTCTTTGCTCCAACTCTCTCCAGAACACACTTCAATCAGGTCTACCTTCACCAGCTGCCCAGAAATGCCCCTTTGAGGCCAGAAATCAACTGCATGGTGATGAACCCAGTGGTCAGTGTGGTGATTAGTTTTATGCATCAGCTAGACTGACCACAGGTGGACAGAGTGTTTGGTTAAACATTATTTCTGCATGTGTCTGGGAAGGTGTTTCCAGATGAGATTAGCATCTGAATTGGTGGACTCGGTAAAGAAGGTGCCCCCCCCCCCCCAGTGCAGGAAGATGGCACGCTGTCTGCTGAGGGCCAGTAGAACAATTGGTGGAGGAAGGAAGTCACCTCTCCTACCTGATTGAGCTCGGACATTGGTTTCCTGCTCTTGGGCTGAGAATTACTCCATCAGTACCCCTAGTTCTTGGGCTCTCAGACTTGGTCTGTGCTCCTCAACGGCTTTCCAGGGTCTCCAGCTGGCAGATGGTACATTGTGGGACTCGTCAGCCTCCATAAGCACCCGAGCCATTCCTCATTATCTATCTATCATCTATCTATCACTCTCTCTCTCTCTCTCTCTCTCTATCTATCTATCATCTATCTATCTACATACCTACCTACCTATCTATCATCCATCTCTTATTGACTCTGTTTTTGATGGACAATCACCTACGTGGTGCTAAACCCAATGGTTAGTTTGCAGCCTTTGTCTTTCTTGATTTATCACTAAGCAGAGCTTGAACTGACAGTTCTCTTCTAAAACACATTCTTCACTTGGTTTTCAGAACAAATCTTCTCCTGGGTGTTGTCCTTTCTATTGCCCTCCTCCGCTTCCCTTTTAAGATGGACTCCTTTCTGCCTATCGCCCACTTTCGACCTTGCCTCTGTGACTTCCTTTGCTGGCCTCTCCTGATCAACATGACCTCTTAGTAATAGGGTGCACCAACAGACAGACATGGGCACTCTCCTCCTCACTCTGTATACTCACTCTTGTGATGGTTTTGTTGATTTAAATAGCATCTGTATGCTGATGACTTCTGAACCCATGTCCCCAGCTGGACTTGTCAGAACTCTAGAGCCATCTGTCTAACTCCTGACTCATCCTGTCCCGTGGGATGTCTAGCAGCTTTATGCAACCTGAAACATATCAAGCTGAGCCCCTGAGACCCAACTCTGCCTCTATAGGCCTTTCCCTTTGTGCTACTACTCACCTCTGCCCCCCCCCCCCACATTCTCAGGCCAGTGCACACTGTTCTCTCCTTCTGAAAGAGGTCCATCTGCATCTTACTGACTCCATGTTCCCTTTCCCTGTCTTCTTTGTGGGCTCATTGCTCCCTTCCAGGAGTTAAATATGGGAATCCCCCAGCATTTGTTTGTACTTTCCTCACCCTCTACTTTCCCCTAGACAATCACCGTATTCAGACACTCGACCCATATGACATCCCAAACCTCCCTTCTGGACCTCAAACGTGTCCAGCCGCCTGCCTCCTTGGGTATTTCCTAGTGCTCAACATGCACACCTAAACTCAGAGTGGCTCCCTCTGACCCTCACCGCTTGCAGCTTTCCTCCCCTGGAAATGGTACCACAAAGGCTCTTGGGGGACATTCTTGAGAACTACCGCTCCCCAGTCCCACTATTAAGTCCTATTCATTCTACGTTCTAACCATCTCCAGGTCTCTCCTTCTCCCCCACCACCAACACCTGCTCTTCTTTGAACTGGTCCCCGTGTGGACACCTCCCTGGAGTCCCTGCACCACACCTTCCCCCTCCATGTTTCTCTCCAACTGTAACCAGTGGATCTCTTCAAACGTCAGCTCTGATGTCGTCAGCCCCACCCTAACTCTCTCCAGCGATGCCTTATGCTGAAGGCAGTGTCCCTTACCATGCAAGACCCACTGCCTTTCCAGCCCCTGCTCCCCCCACCCCCTGTGCTGGACACACACACTTAGGCCCTGTGCTCACCCTCTTGCCTCCATGGACACCTCCTACATGCTATTCTCCAAGCTGCATCTCTCTGCCTAAGTCATGCTTCCCACTCTTGTGCCTTCCTTGAAGCTCTATTTGTTTCTTGGGGCCACTGTACCAAAGCTCCACAACCCAGGCCCCTAAACAACAGAAGTCTACTGTCTCCCAGCCCTGGAGGCTGCACATCTGAGAGCAAAGTGCTATAGGCTGATCCCCTCTAGGGCCTGTGAGGAAGAGTGTGCTCCAGGCCTCCCTACTTGCTTCCGGCACTCTGGTGGCACATTGTGGCGTTCCCTGGCTTTAAAGAGGCATCGCCTGATCTGTGTCTTCACCCTCTCAAGGTGTTCTTCTCTGTGTGTCTGGGTGCATATGTCCTCCTTCTACAAGGACTCCAGCGCCATTGGCTTGGGCCCAGCCCGCTCCCATAGGACACCTTCGTTACTTCCCTAACTACACCTGCAAAAACCCCGTTTCCAGGTTACATGCAGAGGTACCAGGGTCAGGACACCAGCACGTGGGTCTGGAGAGTCAGAAGGATGCAGTCGGTCCATGGCAGGTGTGGAGCCCCAGCCGCTCTGCCTGGGCTGAAGCCTCTGCCATGGGTGCTCTTCGCACCATCCCCAGCATGCGCGCCACATGGCGTTGTCATCAGGACCCGGCGTTTTGTTCACTGTGTTGTTCCATCTCTCTCTCTGTCTCATCCTGTTTCCAACAGGAACCGTGTTTATTTTATTAACTATTAGATCCCTGTCACATCATAATAACTCACTGAAGTTTCTTTTTTTTTTTTAAGTAAAAGTAGTCATCTGCAGCCCAAATCCAATATCCTTCCTCTCCACCGGTCCCTTGAAGTGTCTGCATCCCTGGGTATAGAGTCACATGTCAGTGGTCAGGGTTTAGGAGATAGGAACACTGTGCTTTCCATAAATACTTTTAGAACAAGACAGGGCTTGGGGTACCTGGGGGGACTCAGTTGGTTAAGCATCCAACTTTGGCTCAAGTCATGATCTCACGGTTCGTGGGTTCAAGCCCTCCATTGGGCTCTGTGCTAACAGCCAGCTCAGAGCCTGGAGCCTGCTTCTGATTCTGTGTCTCCCTCTCTCTCTGACCCTCCCCTGCTCACGCTGTCCCTCTCTCTCAGAAATAAATAAAACATTAAAAAAAAATAAAAGAAAAGGACAGGACACTGACCCCGAGGCCAGCAACAAATGATAACGAAGCAACCACAACTCCTGCAGGAAACACAAGGTCAAGAAGTCCTGCTCCACATGAGCAGCACACTCACGGGAGACCCCCTCCCCCGTGCTCTGGGGCCTCCAGGAATGGCCCCTGCAGGGGCGCAGAGGACTCGCTCTCAAGACCTGGGCATGGCTGGCGGCCAACCGTAGTTGTGGACTTCTTGCAGTCCCCTGGTCACCCCTGCTCCTCAAGAGGGAAGAGAAAATGAGAGCCCTAGTGAGAGAGTCAATAGCAACGCTGGCTGAGGTTGGCGAGTACCTGCCTTGTGTGCTGTGTCTCTATTGCCAATAAAAACTCTACAGTGCAGGTACCACGAATGCCATACTTTGAAAGATGAGGAAACTGAGAGGCACGGGCAAGGGGGGTTGCTTGCCTAGGCTACCACAGTCTGTGGCCAAGTGGGAACTTGAACTTGGTTTGTATCCTCAGATGACCACACTGCAGGGTCTCCGATGTGGCCTCTCACCATTGAATCTGTCCTTGAGATTGAGTCTGGCTTTCTCAGTGAAACACCTCCTGCCCGGCCCCATTTCTGAGATGCAATGGGACCACTCCCTGATTCGACAATCAATTCTTGAGCTCCCACTCTGCCCCTGCACTGATTTTAGTGCTAGGAAGCAACAGTCGGCAAATCCATGACCCCATTTTCAGAGTTTATTTTTTTAAATTTTTTAATGTTTTATTTATTTTTGAGAGAGAGAGACAGAGTACAAGCAGGGGAGGGGCGGAGAGAGAGAGGGAGACACAGAATCAGAAGCAGGCTCCAGGCTCTGAGCTGTCAGCACAGACCCGATGCTCAAACACATGAACTGAAAGATCATGACCTGAGCTGAAGTCGGACACTCAACCGACTGAGCCACCCAGGCGCCCCTCGCAGAGTTTAATTTGTAGTAGAATCTGGGCACATGGTCAACCCAACCACCACCATGAAACATGTAGTACAGAGATTTAGCCAGTGCTGTGTGCTATGGGGAAAAGTGAAACCAGGGCAGAGATTGGAAGAGGTTTGGGGAAAAGGGGTCAGTTTCAGGGGTGATGGGGGAAGGTCTCACTGAGCAGACCTGCAGGGGTGAGAGCGAGCAGGTGGCTATGGGGCAGAAGGGGGCTCCCACAGAGGGAGCACGAGTGCAAAGGCCCTGCTCCGGGAATGTCCCCAGTATGGGGGGGGGGGGGCGCTACGTGATAAAGGGAGGAGTAGGAGAAGGTGGAGGAAGGGTGGCAGCACAAGCCAGACCTCGTAGGTCATTTAGGACTTTGGCTTTGGCAGATTGAGCTGAGAAGCTTCTGGATGGCTTTGGGAGGAGAGGCGGCATGCCCGTCCTCACGTTCGCCCTCCCCTGACCCGCAGAGCACTGTGCCTGGGTCTCTCTTCCAGCACTTACCACTTACTGCTTGTGAATTATTTAGGCCTGTCTAAAAGCTCCCCTTAGAGTGCACGGGCTCCAGGAGGAGAGATTTATGCCTAATTCATTTTGTGTACCGGCCATGCCCAGGGGTGTGCGTGACACGGCAGGGGCTCAAGCAGGGCTGTGCGATGTGCACTTATGACAGCATCAAGGGGGAACCTTCAGAAGCCCCTTTCCTCTTCCCGTTCTTCTGTCTGATTGCACTTCGGAGAAGCCAGAAGATGAGTCCTTCTATCGTTTTCAGGGAGTGCAGGTTAAGAAAAGCCTCGATGCAGCTGTACCACGGTTCCTAAGGAGGCTGACCTTTTTTTTTCAAAAGAGAAATTGCGTCCCCTCGGCCCACTCAGGACAGAGAAGGGATCGACGGGACCAGCGGGTTCTGGAGACCGCAGTCTGGGGTGAGAAATTGCTCGCTGCCCCTGACGGTCGTGTTTGATTTGAAGGGCTTCTGAGCGGGCTGGATTCGAAGATGCGCGGTGGTGCAGTCACCCGGGCGGCCGTGCAATCGGCACGCAGCAGCCTAAGGGAATGAGCGTCGGCTGTGCTGTTGAGAAACATTCACATCTATATTCATGAGCCAATAAATGAACCAACACAGGCATACACAGGCGTGCACACGTGCACACACACAGATGCATGTGCACGCAGTTTTCATGAGAGACTTCATCAACGAAGGAGAAAAGACAGACGGACAGAAAGCCTGACCACAGGGGCTGTTCCTTGAGGATCTTCTGGAAAAAAACATGCCAAGGAGCTCAAGGCGACGTCACAGGTTGGTGGAAACTGGACATGAGCTCAGCGCATCCTTGAGCTTTTTCTGTGAAGCTGGTTATGGCATAAATTCCTGTCTCTTCTTGTAGAATTTTCTGGACACTCAGTACTCCGGGGGGGTGGGGAGGAAGGGGGAAATTAGGCCCTTCCGTGGGTGTTTGAATTAATCCCTTCACTGTGTATTCCCGATAACACTCTGGCTTTTCTGCTGGAACACTTTGTGGGGTCACGTGCTGTGGCGGGTGAGGAGCCAGGCGAGGGGCCTGCTGGGTGGCGAGGGGCCGGGCTGTGGCCACAGGCATCGCCGGGGCCATGAGGGGAGCTCACAGGGCTGTAGGGAGGTCAGCGTCTGGGGAGAAGGCGCCCCGGCGGGGATGGGATGGAGGTGGCTCTCCGGGGTTGGAAGGAAGGCTGGGATTTCCTGGACAGGGTCTGTTTCCATGGAACGAGGCCGGTGTGTTGGTTTCGGAAGCTGAGGATTCCTGGCTGCCCAGCGGGGGCCCGGGGACACTGGTGTTCCGTTCCGTGGGGGACGCTGCCGACGGAGAGGCCAGAAGCACCAGTGCCCTCCAGGTTGCTGGGAGGACCCCAGGTCATTGTCAGGGGACACAGGGTAGCCAGGCCCTTCACAGGGAGGCAGAGGAGGCGGCAGGAAGAGGCGGCCCACTCGGGGTTCAGAGGACCCCGCAAAGCCACATCTCGTGGGTCACCTGTCACCGGCAGGATCGACACACACAGCAGGAGCCGTGCGTGGGGCTTGATGCGGGTGTTCTGACTCCTCTTGTCCCTTTTCCGCTGCTAAAAATCTGTCCAGATGGGGCACCTGGGGGGCTCAGTAGGTTGAGCTTCACTTCAGCTCTGGTCATGATCTCACAGTTCCCGGGTTCGAGACCTGCGTCGGGCTCAGTCCTGACAGCCATCTCAGAGCCTGGAGCCTGTTTCAGGTTCTGTGTCTCCCTCTCTCTCTTCCATTCCCTTGCTCTCACTCTGTCTCTCTCTCGTTCTCAAAAATAAAGACATATAAATTTAAAAAAATTAAAAATCTGTCCAAAGATGCTTGCTCTATATTTCCCTTTTTCATCATAAATAGGCTCAGAATAAGTCAGAGAGCTCAACAGAGGTTAAAGCTTGTTTATGTGGGGGGCCCAGGGAAAGTAGACGCTGAGGGAGCCCTGACGTGGCCTCTGCGTGCACGAGAGGTGTCCCAGGTCGGGGGCAAATCAGTCAGGGCTCAGGAGGATGTGCGTGTGTGCTCAGGTGAGTTTAAAAATTTTTTTTAATTTTTATTGTTTTATTTATTTCTGAGAGAGAGGGGCAGCAGAATCCGAAGCAGCTCCAGGCTCCGAGCTGTCAGCACAGAGCCCGACACGGGGCTTGAACCCACGAACCGTGAGATCATGACCTGAGCCGAAGTTGGACGCTCAACTGACTGATCCACCCAGGCGTCCCAACTTGGGTGTGTTTAGAGAGAGACTGAAGGATTGGCTCACACGATCTCGTGTCTGTCAAGTCCAGAACGCTGAAATGCTCAGCACTGATCAGAAGGGCGGATGCTGCAGCTCTGGTCTGGGAGCTGGCCGGAGGCAGAGTCCCTTCTTCCCTGGGGGTCTCAGTCTCTCTCTTCAGCCTAAACCAACTGAGGATGGTCCACACACCTGTGGGGAGGGTGATCCGTTTTCCTCTGTCTCTACGGATTCAAATGTTAATTGAGTAAAAAAAAAATTTCACAGTGACATCTGGAGCCGCACTTGATCCAAACCGGGCACGGTGGCCTTGCCAAATTAACACTTGAAATGGACCGTCTCCTCCTTGGTGGGCCGTGTTGGCCTGGAAGCCCGGCCGCCGTGGGGAGGAGCAGAGGGAGCACAGCCTTTGGAGGACGCTCTGTCTCAGGAGCCAGGAGGGAGCGAGGGCCCTGCGTGCGTGTCCTGGGGCCTGGCTGGGCCAGGGTCCCCGAGGTCCGAGAGTTTCGACAGCAGAGAGGGGCTTGGATCCACAGGACGGGCTGGGGGCTTGTGGGCAGCCCAGGCCTGGGAGTCCAGCCCTCTGCAGGGGCCCCCACCTCACCTGACGTGGCCATGCTAGTCCAGGTCACCCGGGGGCTGTCTGTCCTCAGCTGGAGAAAGTAGATTGGTGGCAAGAGAGGGGCTGAGTGTGGGTGAGGATAACTGGGCCCTTCACATCTTGGAACCCCCGACCCCCCACCTCGTGCACATCACCCACCCTCCTTCCGGAACTGCCTGCAGGCCTTTGCTTGCTCAGAGTGGACCCAGAAGTGGATGCCCAGGCGGAGAGCTCCGTCCTGGCTTACCTGGGACCATGTCAGGGTCCTCAGGGGAGAACCCGCAGGTGCTGGCCACAGAAGGCCACCGGGGGTGAGGGCGGCCAGTGGGGTCTCCCCGGAGGGGTCCAGGCAGGGCTACTGACAACAAGAGTCTGGATGCCTGGGTGGCTCAGTCAGTTAAGTGTCCAACACTTGAAGTGGGGGGTGGGAGGAGGGAGGATCCCACATTTGTGGGATCAGACACCCTGTCCGGCTCTGGGCTTAGAGCACAGAGCTTGTTTGGGATTCTCTCCCTCCTTACCCCTCTCTTTCTCTTTCTCTCCCTCCAAAATAAACTAAAGAAAAAGAAAGAAAATAAAAGGAGTCTGTCACTCTGGACAATCTTCTCTTGAAATTAGTATTTCATTATGCTCTGGATTTTGTGCAGCTCAGGCTGGTGCACACGGCTGTGACCCTGCACCACGCCCCAGGTGCCCTCACCTGCATTGCCTGTTCTGTGTGGGAGGTGGTCCCTCTCTCCTGCCACCCCCCACCCCCTGCGCTCACGGGAGACCCTCCCCCCTCCCACCACCTGCCCGCCCCCCTAGGAGGCCCCCCTCCTCGCCCCCCCGCGCTCACAGGAGTACCCCCTCACCACTGAGGGCTCTGCGCAGGGAGACCTCGCTCCCCTCCTTTCCTGACCCACAAGGATGCTCCATCCTGTTCCCTCCCTGGATTGAACAGGCCAGCGGCCCCTCCCTGCGCGCATGCGGGGTTCCCCGAGGCTCGCCAAGCGCACTTCTTTCCATCAGGCACCTCGTCTGGGACAAACACTGTAGTCGGGCAGCGGGTAACTTACCTGTCCTCAAGCCTCAGTGTGTGAGCCCCACCCCTGGTACCAGCCCTACCTTAGCCATCTGCGCCCGCCCTAACCAGCGCCTGGGACGCAGCAAGCGCTCAATACTTGTTGGGGTGAATGTAATCCAGACGCATGGGCATGAGTCCCGGGTCCACAGGGAGGTCAGAGCCTGTCCCTAGCGGTCCTGTCCCTGGCGCTGTGTCCCCATCTGGGAACCAGAGCTGTAGATGTTGGTGGCCATGTGGAGTCTGGTGCCAGCACAGCTCCCACAGCCGAGGCAGAGCTGGCTCGGAGCACAAGCCCCCGGCAGTCGGCAGCCAGGGACCAAGGGGAACCGCGTCCCCATGTCCACTGATGCTCTGGTGTGTCGGGCGACCCTGAGAGCACACAGTCCCAGCCACGCTTGCTGGGTGCCTTGTGGCATCGGGGAGCCCCCCGGGCTTGTCACGGCGTCGCCACTGCTCCTCATCGTGCATTCTGGTGCCTCCCCACCCCACCCCCGCTTTACCTTCATTAAATTACAAGTTCCCCACATTCCTCCAATGCAATTATCTACCACTTCATAGCTCCCTGGCCTTGGGTCCATTTGCACGGAAAAGTGTAGTTAAGGGTATGCTGCCTTAATTAATTTCCCTTGGCTGGGTTTCCACTCTCATTTCATCCTTGGAAATGCAGACCTGAAATGGGGCCCATGCATCTGCTGGGTCACCGATCTTCCCCTGAGCTGTTTGCATATCACCTCCGGATGCAGGCGCTGTGTGTGCAGATTTGCTGGTGCCTGTCCCTAGTCCGTGCCTTTGGCCTGTGATCCCCAAGCCTGGCTTTGGAGGAGGGAGAGGGGCTCCTAGTAATGTATACGCCCCCTTGCCAGCAGCCGCTGGTGAACCCAGGGTGGCTGGGGTCTCTGCTTCCACCAGCTCGTGCTCTGGAGCGGTGGTGACTCTGAATCCCTGTGCTGGGCGGTGCTCAGAGCTACAGTGAATCTTTTGTCTGGGTGACAGTTCATACTGCAACAAAAGAGTGCTATAACCAGGCGTTCACCTGTGGTGAAGGATGAACGGGAATGGCAACGTGGGATGGAAACACAAAGGTGCGTTTGGAGGGTGAGGGGCTGGGGGCTTCCAACACAGAGGGTGAGGCTGAGGTGTGGCTGGAGAAACAAGGAGCCAGGGTCACAGGGGCGGAGCTGACAGTGAGTCATGTGCTCAGTGGGTCCTCTGTGGGGCTGGTCTGATGTGTTTCCTGCAAAGATGGCTCCTTGCATTTTCTCCGTAGCCCAGGGAAGCTTCCACAGAAGCAGGAGCCCTGGGTTCAATGGACTTGGGGCAGGAAATGAAAGAAGTCAGCATCAACCAGCCCCACTGACCCCGAGCCCAGGCAGGAACGCCCACCCTGGGCATCAGGCTCCTTGGAAATGCCAAGTCCCTGGCCCTCTCAGACCCCACTGAGTGTGGAGACAAAGAGAGAACAACTTTTAAGGCGTGGGAGGTGCTCATGCACTTGGCCGAGAGGGCTGCCCGGGATTGCAAGCCAACAGATGCCCACCGCCCACTGGTGAGGGGCCTGGGGAGGGCTGGTCGATGGGCACTGAGTGACCATTGAGAGTTTAACTCTTTCTGCCCAAGCCAGAGAGGCCTGCTACGGAGAAACCCAGGGACTCTGTACAGAAATCCGTCTCTCATAATGTTTTTTTTCCCAATTGGTGTTTTTCTCTACTTGGATTTCAGAAGATGTTCCCTGCATGCATGTCCCCGGCCTTCCTGTTTCCTCCAGTCTGTCCCTTCACTCGCTCTGCTCTCCACTGGGTCGGGCGTTCCCAATGTAAGGGGACACGCAACCTCTTTCCCGAGAGGGTGTGCTCCAATACAACCAGAAGGTACACAACAGAATAAGCACTGGTTCTGGACCTTGGGAAGCATGCCCTACAGCTCTGCAGAAGAAAGGAAGTTAAGAGTTATAAGGCTGCCTATGTGTGAGTCACAGGGAATTCACACACGCGCACGGAGTGTGTGTGGAACTTGCAGCGCCTTGCGGGAGGCTCACAGCTGCAGAGGTCAGGGGAGAGAGCCCTCACTCGCATTTACGGTCAGCAAGGTGTGAAGGGGAGTGTGGAACCGGGGTGAGGGTTTGCAAAAATCATCACATATACAGATGTATGGACTCAAGTCTATCTCAAGTTTGAGATGGACTCAAAACCCCCATGGCCACACCGGTACAGTCAAGGACCACCACTGTTTCTCTTCAAGAATGTTCTCTCTCTGTGAAAGTTTAGGAAGCCCCGCCCCCTCCCACTGCAGCCCCACCCCCATGCCAGGACCTGTAAGTAATTCCATGTGTATTATTATTCACCCACGTTGATAAATAAGCAATAAAAATGCACAGAGAACTCAGCCGTATCAATTTATTTCCATTCTCTTGACACAGTCGTGGTAGTGGCTGAGGCTGAGGCGACCAGCGAGGCTATTTCCACGGCGAGAAGTGGTATGATGTCGGGTGTAAATTACCCTTAAATGTCACATGATAATGAGGCTGCATCTCCCATGATTTATCTTCTCCTTTCTTACCCAGCAAACACTCCAAACTGGCAATCAAGCCAGGCAGCGATCATGACACAACCTTTATGGTATGAAAAATGGCCCCGAAAATTTATGGGAGAGGTTGATGCCTTCGTGAAAGCTCTATATTTACAGAACTTCCTTCTCGAGATTTCACTTCAAGAAAGGCAGAACTCCGTGAGCACTGAGTGAGTGTGGGCCTTGGAGAGCGAGAGGAGCCTCAGGATGCGTCTGGCGCTGCTCCGGGGCACTCTGCCGTGCTTCTTATGTTGGGCCTTCTGTTGCTGGGGAGTGTGTCCATCTTGGTTTTCCAGAGGGGCGCATGGCCGCTTTGAACCTGCTGCCTGCCTCCCTCACCTGTCTCGGGGACGCAGGTGTGGTCCAGCTGAAAAGCATGAGCCAGGTTCCATTCCACGGCAGGGCTGGAGGCGCAGAGGGCCGGCCATGAGCCAACAGGTGCAGCTCTGGGTCCTTTGGGTCATCCTCAGTCAACTCCGTGATGGCCACTGGTGCCACACGCGTGGGGGTGAAGCCAGCAAAGCAGGACGTGATGTTGCTTCCAGACAACCCAGGCTTCTTGCAGGTGACCTTCCTAAGTGAGCGTGCGGGCCCGCCCTGCAGGGAACTCGCAGACTAGTTGTAAGTTCTTCTGTCTGCTGGTCATGGCAACTGGCACAGCCCCACCCTCCATCCGGAGTTCCTTTCTCCAGCCAGCCCTTCGGTGCTGCCCCTCATTTCATGTTATGAGCAGATGCACTTGGGTTTGATTTGGAGGGGGTTCCCCAAACTTCTCACATCACGGGTCCCCCAGTAATGCTCTGGGACTCACAGCATCTCTCATGAGATTTGCTTCCCCAAACCACAACTTGTGTCATGTACCTTCCAGATCTGGTACATTCTGGAAGTTTCTGTCCTCTTCTAGAGCCTGCAGAGCTTCGGTGGAGGAACTTTAGTTCCCCCCATTTAGGACTGCTTTGGACTTGCCATTGTCTTTTGAACAGGGGCATTAATTCGAACACAAATTGAAATTGCCGTTCAGTCTCTTGGTGGGAATTCAACAGGCAGAGGGCTGTCGGAAAGTGAGTTCGCTGTCCACTGAGAAATCAAAATCTCAAGCTTTGCAAAGTGAGAGAAACGGCTTGACCTTTAGAGGACAATTTCCCTCTTTATTCTTCCAGAGCCCTCTCCCTCCCCAGCTGAGGACTGATTGCTGAGTGGTATCCTCCTTCCGCAGCGCACTCCCCGCTATGGTAATGGGGATTCCCCGGGCTCCCCTGTCTGTCTCGGCCTGAGATGTCTTCATCTCAGAAGAAAGTTCCTTTTTCTTCTCTTATCTCTCCTTGCACTTTGCTTTTGCTGGTTCCTACCATGGCTTCATAAGCAGGGTGTGGGGCTCTTCCTCCTCATGAGTCAGACTGGAGGGCATTGAGGGCCATCTCAGAGAAGGGTCCCTCCTCCTCAATCCCCTTTGAAGTTGCTTCCTGCCTACATCACAGTCCAGTTCTGGCACGAAACCCGTGGGCTTGCCATCCATCCATCAATCCATCCATCCATCTATCCATTTATCCATCCATCCAGCCAGCCATCCATGCATGCACCCATCCATCCATTTATCCATCCATGCATGCATCCTCTTGTCCATGCCTCCACTTACCCATCCATCCACCATCCATTCATCCACTTATTCTTCCATCCATCCATGCATCCATCCATGCATCCATCCATGTATTCAACACATACCTGTTGAGTACCTACCGGGCTTTGTGCCCTGGTGCCCTGGCTTGGGTGCTGGGTCTATAACTGTGAACCAAAGAGGCAGAACACTGGCCCCACAGACTTTGCAGGATAATGTGTGCCCTGGGCAGGAAGCAAGCCAACAAAAGCATCATTGCAGATGCTGCTGCCAGTTCCAGAGGAGCTGTCCAAGTGCCAGGATACAGAACACCAGTGGTCAAGGGCACCTGGCTGGCTCAGCCAGTTAAGCACCTGACTTGGTTTCAGCTCAGGTCATGATCTCATGGTTCATGGGTTCAAGCCCAGTGTCAGGCTCTGTACTGACAGTGGCGCCCGCTTGGAATTCTGTCTCCCTCTCTCTCTGCCCCTTACCCACTCTTTCTCTCAAAATAAATAAATAAACATTTTTATTAAAAAAATCCCAAATATCGTGGTCAGGGAAGCGAAGGCCCGCCTCTCTGAGCAAGGGGACACCTTCATTCCTTCTGATTCCTGGCAGCTGCGTATGTAGCTCACCTCAGAAGGCATTGCTCCAGAAAGCTCACTGCCATTGGTGATTGATGGCTCCTTCCTGTCTGCTGTGCGACGTGACAGTAGCTGGCCTTTGCTGGAGGAACACTTTTTACCAGTTGGACGCTCACTGTTCTGACTGCTTTGTTGCCACCATCTCAAGGGAGGCATTGTTTCAGCCTCCACTTCTCAGCGAAGCCGTGGGGCCAGAGAGGAGTGAGCGTGGCTCATTCTGGGGGCTCCACGCTTGGGGTACTCATAGCCTATTGCTGCTATAACAAAGGAATGCATGTTTCCTGGCTTAAAACCACCCACAAGTATTACCTTGCAGTTCTGGAGGTGAGCAGTCTGGAGTGGGTCCCCCAGGGCTAATATCAAGTAGACACACTTTCCTTCTGGAGGCTGTAGAGAGAGAACCACTTCTTGCTTCTTCTGGCCTCTAGAACCTACCTGTATTCCTTGGCTGGTGGCCCTGTCCTCCATCTGAAAGCCATCAGGACACACCTTCTAACGTCTCTGGACTCTGACCCTTGTGGTGACACTGCCCTGCCCAGATAAGCGGAGTGATATCCCACCTGAAGATCCAAAGCTTCATCATGCCTGCTAAGACCCCTTTGCCTTGTAAGGTGACATGTTTGCAGGTCTGAAGATGACAATGGGGACATCTTGGGGGTTGTTTTTGTGCCCACCACACTCAGTACCATGGTGGGCTCCCCATCCTGAACTGTCTGGGGCTCCACCTGCTTCTGTAGCTACACCACTCGCTCCACACCATGAGCGGTGGCCGTGGAGTCAGAAAGGACCCCACTCTGCCATCAGCATTGTGCAGCCTGCAAGGGTTTTGCAGGGATGGGGGCTCGGGAGCTGACAGCCAAAAAAGAAATCCTGAGACATCTTTGGTGCAAAAAGGTGATTTTATGAAAGCATGGGGACAGGACCCCTGGGCAGGAAGAGCTGCACTGGGGCTGTGAAGAGTGACTGATTATATACCGTAGAGCTGGGGGAGGTAAAGTCAAAAGGAAGTTTCTTTCTTTTGTTTTTTTTGACACTTGTTTATTTTTGAGAGACAGAGTGAGACAGAGCACAAGTGGGGAGGGGCAGAGAGAGAGGGAGACACAGAATCCGAAACAGGCCCCAGGCTCTGAGCCGTCAGCACAGACCATGAGATCATGACCTGAGCTGAAGTCAGATTCTTAACCGAATGAGCCACCCTGGCGCCGCAAGAGGAAGTTTCTTGAAAGGATTTCCACACGCTTAGGAAGAGGAGTGAAGGAGTGAGGGAGAAGATTATTGGAGGCCTGGCTATTGTCAAGCTAAGGTTGTTTTTCCCTCTAGCAAAGCATTATCATCAAGACAGTAGGGAGTTCCTGGAGATGAGGCTATTGATAAGATTGCCTTTTTCTTGTAGTTTATTAAGATATTTGTAAACTGATGGAGACTTCTGTCCTACAGGACTGTGATCTCTATCAGTTAATCATTTTCCTTCTTTCCCAACTGGGGGACTGTGGTTTGCAGGCTGTCAGCTTGCCTTATGCTTCCTCATCACAACCCAGGGTCGGCCACTTAGCGCCCATCAGCCTTAGCTTCCCCACCTGCATCCCAGCCATGAAAGCAGCTGTTTGGATCATCAGTCCATCAAGACGATACCTTGGACGCAGGATGCAGCCATGCACTTCGGGGCTTTCATTATGATGGTTAGCATCACACCCCAGAAGTAAGTACCTGGAGTGGTAGCAGCAGGGTGGCTCAAGCGTGGTAGCCAGATCGAGGTCTCCCAAGTTAACAGGGAGCTGGGGGCAGGGGCGCCATCTTGTTTTTAAAGCAAACCCAGCCATGTGGAGCCCTCAGTGGATGTGTGTTTCATTTTCCTGTTCAGACATGCATGAGACAGTGTGTTGAATCCATTCCCCAGTTTGACCCTCCCATCTGGCCCTGAGGATTCAGACCCGTGGCACTGGGGAGCTCTCAGGAAGGACACTCACTGTCCTGCCAGGACCCTGGAAAGGGAGCAGGTGGTGCTCCGTTCTAGAACCCCAAGGTGACAACAATCAAATCCATCCAGACGCCTAGCATGCACGCCGAGGAAGATAACACGGGGCATTTACTAGTCCACTGTCCTGGCACAATCCAGGTGGGGACTCAGCGAATCACTCAGTATACAATCTGATTGGCTGTACACAAGTGTTTTATTGGGTAAGTGAGGCAGGCATTGCTCCCATCGTAAAACTGAAGAAGCTGAGGCCCAGAGAGGGTGATGGACTTGGTTGAGGTTACTGAGCCCCCAGGCATCAGGAGGAGGACTCAGTCCTCTCCTCTGAGGCTCCCTTGGGATGGGGTGCTGGAGAAGGCTAACTTTAAAAGGCCAGCAAATCCAGTTAGCAGGGCGAAGCCTTCTTTCCATAATGAGGACTCGGTTTAAACTGAATGTCAGTTTTCACTTGAATCCGGGGAGCTCTGACCTTGAAAGCAGAAGGGACTTAAGGGTGGATGCACGAGCGGACAGCTGGGAGCCTGGCCTCTGCCTCTCCCAGACCAGAAGGAAAGGCTTCCCTGTGGACAGCTGGCCTCGGGGTAGAGATGCTGATGCCGCTTCTGACAAAGGACCAGGGATTGTGCAGGACGAGACCGAGGGAGAGAGAGCCCAGCAAGGAGAGTCTTCTTTGGTCTCTGTCCATCCTGGTTTACTCAGAGAAGCTACTGCCCCGTGAGCCAACTCTGTTTATTCACAGTTCTGGGTTCTTGTTAACGCTGCAGAAACTGCCTTGGGCTACTTAGGCAGGGAGGATTTTATTGGGATGCTCCTGGGTAGCTCCCAGAATCAACAGACAGGACAGGCTGAGCAGGAGAAGCCAAGAGCACCTGGCTGGACACAGCTGCTGCTGGATGGTGTCCCCTGCTGCCCGCAGCCCGCCATGCTCCACCCCCTAGATTTCAGGGTCATTCACATGAGAGTCAGAGTTTGGGGAAGAACCATGGCTGCGTGCAGGCCGTGTTCCCTAGCTCTGGCTTTGAGGGGTCACAGTATGGATGGGGTCACCGTCCGCTGGTCTGGGGCAGGGAGTCTGTGTCCCCTGAACCCCACACTGGAGGGTCCCCCAGAGCAGGCCACAATGCACAGCTAAACTCATAAGCAAATAAGAAACCAAAGAAAAGGGAAAAACCAAAAGGAGACTTAAGAGCTAAGTTGCAATTAAAATACGTGTATAATACCAATACAGTAAAAGAAATAAAAGAACAGCCGTCACTTACCACCCAAGAGCTGTGTGCTACCTGTACATTTTCACAGTTAGGTCTGTTAGGGGCTGTGTAAAGAGTGCACTGCTGTCTTCCCTCTATATAGATGGGAAACAAAGGCAGAGAGAATGAACGACTGCCCACCGTCATGTGACCACTGGGCGGGGGTCCAAGCCCATGTTCCACAACATGGGAGTTTGCATGTTTTGAAAAGCGTGCTGGAAATGAGTGTTTGGGGACCAACGTGAGGTGGGATCCACACCAAGGCCTACCTCTCTGGGGCCTGAAGCATGTGCATGCCCATCCTGGCAAATGGCTTCTGTCTCTCTTGGAATAACATCAAGGGCTCACTCTACCTTGAAGGGCAGTGTGTTGGCCTTCGCACTGGTGGCATTTCCTGACATATCCCTCCTTCTCTCTGGGCTCTGTGAATCTGGTGCATGGAGCTGCTGCAGACACAGCTCCAGGAGCAGGAAGGCAGGTGGCAGCATGCCTGTCCCCAGGTCCCAACATTCCCATGTGTGTCCATTTAAGACCCAACCTCTGCCTGTTGATTTGGCTTTCTTCCCAGGAATGGAGAGACTGTTTGGGTCATCCAAGGATTTGTAAGGTGAGTGGCAAGGCCAAGGCCTGTGACAGGGGAATGTCTCTACCAGGAAGCAATGGTCGGCTCAGAACATCCCTGATGGACTTACTTCTGCTCCAACTCACTGGCATCCTCTGCACCTGGCGGCTGGGCCTTCTCTAGAACTTTGCCCCCATCTCAGTCCTTCCCTCTCTCATACTGTCTGATTTAAGGAGGCTTCAGGGTCCCTGCTTAGTGCCTCATAGCCCTCACTGGGTCCCTACTTCCATCTTGTCTTCCATCATACTATACTCACTCATCCCTCATTCCCACCATCTTGTGAGGTTCTTTTGTCCCTGCATCCCTAGGGCCCAGAAGAGCGATGCTTGCACTAAGAAAGTGCTCAGTTGCCTCCTGTTGAATGAACCACTGTCCACGCAGTGTCAGAGCCAGCCTATCTGCAGCGGCACGGAGGCTGGGACCTGGGAGCTCTCTGCTCTGCGTGTTTTACACACTGACACTCCAGTGAGGAGCACTGGATGGGAAGGAGCTGGGGAGTGAGCACTCCCTGTCAGAGTCTCCATGCAGACACATCGGGGGCCCAGCAGGGTGTTGAGGGTCTTCCTACCACATGGCACCAGGAGTTCGCCTCCAGTACCTTCGTTGCACAAAGAGTCTCAGAAGAAAGGAGAGCCAACAAAAAGGTGGGTGTGACATGTAAATGAGCTGTCAGGGAATCGGCACAGTCGGGTCTACTGGAGAAGTGACGGGGACCAAGCTTTGACAAGAGCTGCTCCCCAGGGGCACGATGCACTCAGGGGACCAGATGAAATCTGCATTCTTCACTGCCCTTGCACAAGTTGCTGTGCGGGTGAGCGCCTCTTCACGAGGCGCCTGGAGCCTGGCTTTGGGAGATGTGTTTTCCCTTGACAGTGTTAGCAAGAAGACAAATTGTGGCTGATGGGGACCGACGAGAAGTCTGAATGCAGAGAGGCAGGGACTCTGCTTGAAGAAGGAGGGTCAAACACGCATTCGATGCCCTGACTCACCTACGGCAGAACCCGCCATACCTGGACCAGGAAGTGAGGGTGCAGAAGATGCCTCGATCTGAGCAAGTCTACCTGGGTCACTGGGATCTGGGTGGGACTCCTGGTGCCTACTGACTGGGCTTATGGACGATGTCACATGGGTCATCTACACTAAACGGGAACTTCCAGGTGTAACTGGGGCAGATGTGAGACCCAGGGAGTGACCATGGCAGTCTGTGTTTCTCTGCCTATGTTTGAATTTGGTGAGCTCCGAAATACGAACACTTTCCTCTGCTCCTGTTACGTGGTACAGTTCCCAGCTTGTCTTTCTTTATGTGTCTTTTACACACACACATTGATGACTTTCTGTCAGCTTTATGGCCATTACCGTGTGCTCACTGGATCCTTCCAGTGAGATGGTTTTGTTTTCTATCATGTAGGTTTGATTTGCCACACTCAACATACAAACAGAAATCTATGCTGGTCAATCTAGAAATGCACGAATCCAACTGGCACGAATCCAACACCAATCTTCCGGTGTTCAGGTTCACAGCCACGGTGTGCATTTTCTGGGCGTTGGCCCCTGGCTACAATTTTCCAGCTACCTGTATTTCATGTCAGGCTGGATCTTGGCACACTCATAAAGTTCTGTGCCAGTACAAACAGCCTCCTTGATGGGATCTGGGGAGGGGTTGTTCTTTATTTCCAATTCCCACCCACACCTCCCAGTGTCCGGCTCAAAGGCACAGGACCAAGTTCTCAGGGAGGCATCTCAAGACAATTTCTCAGTAACCATCTGCTGCCATTCGGGATGATTCTCCAGGCAAAATAATGACAGCGGTGATAACAACAGCAGTCATAACCATAATAGCAAATGTTTAAAGGGAAATTGGAAAACATGTCAGGGTGCTCAGACTCAAATAATGACGTGAGATTTGCTGTAATAATGACCTTCCCCCAATGGTTCTCATCCATGGTATTGCGATCTTTTATAGATGGTTGTAAATGTCGGATCATCAAAGTCACTTTCTTTTGCCCCTCTACTTTGGTTTTATCGTCCATTCATTAAGAAAGCCAAAATCATTACCCAAGTGACATGCAAAAAAGTCTGAACAGAGCCCAAAGGTCAGACTGCTGTTGAGAAATCTCGAAGGTGATAATCCTAGCTTACCTGGGTGCTAACCAAAATCATTGGTACATACTAACCATGCACACACAAATACACACACGAGCATATGCAAACACACACACACACACACACACGCACACACACACAGGACTGGGGTCCACTCCATCTGGTTCATGTATTAAGGACCTCAGAAACTCTGCTCATGGAGTCAAATCTAAACACTGAGGGGTGAATCGCCTACTAGTGTTCACCAGCTGGTTAGGCACAGAGCCTCCTAACCTTCAGAACAGTGTGGGGTGACTTTTTATCAGCATGTTCCTTTTGTAGGAGCCTCCAATTCCAAAAGGGGAAGGTGAAGAGCAAAGTGCTCTGGAAGCAGGGCTTTATTATTTTTAATCCATATCCTTAGATCCTATAGTCTAAAAAAAAGGCAAATTCTGGATAAATACCATTTCATTTTGAATTAAGGAGTATCAAGGAGGGGGGCTGAGGCAGACACTGGCATATTAAAAATGGCAAGACTTTTCCAATTTCCCTGAGTGACTTCAATATGTCTACAAAGTGATATTATGCTTCATAACAGTACGTGTTACGTATTTCACCTTCTGATTTGTATTTTAACCACCGAAACTAATGACACAAAATTACTTTGTCAGCAAGAAGGGAAGACTTCACTAGTTCAGATCTGTTTAGTGGATACTTTATGAAGGCACTTGCAAGAAGTCAATTAAAGCCTTCCAATGGACAGCAGATAATGATTTAAAAGCCATAAGAGTCTCTGAAAATACAACTTTTAACATATCTAAATGGTTGGGAATTTCTGACAATATAATTGTCGTTCATGAATATGAATGTTCCCTATACAGAAATCAATTACAAGCCCATTGCCTAGGGATCCCAAACAAGGAGTTATGCGAGTCCAGCACTGGCCACACGAGGAAGCCCATTGGAGGAGGGTTCAGGCTGGTCCCTAGCAATGCACCACAGATGATGGGTAATTGCAGGTGGGCAGCACCACCAAGGTAGCCAAACCTCATTCTCTCTTCTTCCTGGCATTCAACAGACACCAGTTAAGGACCTACTGTGTACTCAGGCAGAGGTAGCATTTAGTGGTCCAGAGAACAAATTCTGGAGCCAAGACTAATATACCAAATGTTGTGTAAGTTTAAATGTGTGACATGATGTTTTACACACCGCCTCTTATGAAATGATTACCACATTAAGGTTAGTTAACATATCCATCACTTTGCTTACTTATCACTGTTTTGTGTGTGGTGAGAACATTTAGGATCCACTGTCATGCCAACTCTCGAGTGTGTAACGCAGTATTGTTAATTACCGTCACCATGCTGTACTGTAAATCCCCCAGAACATGTCTGTCTTATAACTGGCAGTTTGTCCCCTTTGACAAATATCTCCCTATCTGTCCCCCACCCCCAGCGCCTGGGGACGACCCTGTATGCTGTTTCTGAGTTCAGCTGGTTAAGATTCCGCACCTAAGTGAGACCATACGGTATTTGTCTTTCTTTGATTCATCTCAGCATAATGCCCTTAAGATTCATCCACGTCTTTGTTAATGGCAGGATTTCCTTTTTATTATGCTGAATAATACTGCATTATACACACACACACATCACATTTTCTTCATCCATCTGCCAAAGGACACATAGGTCATTCCCACGTCCCAGCTATTGTGAATAATGTTGCCATGAACGCGGGTGTGCATCCAAACAAGGGACTGCTACTCAGCAAGAAAAAGGAAAATGCACAATTTGGAACACTCTCGAAGTAACTATACTGAATACAAAAGACAAGGATCCAGAGAGAAAAATCATCCACACTGCAGGATTCCATGAGTTCAGGATTCTAGATCATCAAGAATCACTGGTTGTCTGAGGAACAGGGTGTGGCGGGGGGGGGGCGGGAGGAGGGATCCTAGAGGGAAGATGGAAACATCTGGAAGTCACAGATGTGTGTCTTTAGTGGTTTCACAGACACATATGCATATACATGTGTGTCTCTGTACATCTATAGACATATATACACACCCCATACATGTTAAAACATCAAGTTGTCCACATGAATTATGTGAAATTCATTTTATACCAATTATACTTCAATGAAGCTTAATAAAAAGAGTATCCCAAACAAAACACAGCAGTCTCCATTCAGGGACCACGATGACTCTTGTCAAGCTTACCATTGACTTAATCCAGCGGTTGGTTGATCCAAAGGTTTAGTTCTTAGCCCTCGCCTCGCCAGGTGTGTAGGCAGAATCAGACACAATGACTCCTCTTTGTGGATTTCCTGGTTTCTCCCACCGCCCCGTCCCTGGGCTCTGCAGCTGGGCCTCTTCCTGACTTTCTTTACCCCCAACTCCAATCTCGTGGTCTCAGATACAGTTGATTAACTGATGACCCAAAATTCATCTCTGTAGTGGGAACTGTTCCTCTGACCTCCAGACGCCTGGGTGCCCATGTCCTGTCTGCCTGCCAGTCAGCGAGCATCTCAAGCTTAAATGGCCAGATGGATCTTCACCCAGCTGCCTCTGTTCTCCCTGGGAGCGCTGCCTAACATCAGTTCTCACTCAGGCTGCCACCAAGTCCCATCAGCTCTGCCGTCACAATCCACCAATGTCCAGAATCCATTCCTCATCCTTTACTGTCACCACCGCAGATGCGTCACCATCATGTCCCGCCTGCTTGCTGTCACGGGCTCCCCTTGCATGGTCCTCAGGGACGCCCATGGTCTAGTCTCAGCACAACTCGGGGTCCTACTCAGTGACAAATTAGATCCCGACCCCTCTCCCAAGGCCCCGCAGCCCCGCCTACATCAGAGCCCCATCCTTGCTTTCACAGGCCTTCATGCTCTTCTCCCACCCCCACGCCGCATCAGCACTGAGACCCCCGCAGACCCCTGGGTCACACCTCCTCACGCCCACCGGCTGCCTGCTGGGGTCTCCTCCCATCCTGTTCCCTGTGCGGGAACATCCTTCCCCTGGAAGGTCTCAAGGCCCCCCTGGCCCTCCTCCGGTCTCCTCTCACCTCACTATCTGAAGCCACACCTCTGTTCCCGCCCTGGCCTGTCTCCTTCATCCAAGCTACCAGCAACTGCGCGGAGACAACTCACTTATCTGTTATTTTATTGCCTTTCCATTCAATATATTAGCTCCATGGAAGGACCGGGAGAGGTCTATTTCCTTCACCTTTTCCCCCGGGGCCTAGAAGAGACCCGGCACTTTGTAGAAGCGATCTGCGGAATGTCTACAGGAACAAAGGAAAGTATATCAGGTGCTTGGAAAGGGCTGTGGCCCCTGGTTCCCAGGTAGATGAGCCTTGGAACTGCGGCAATGGGCATCTCAGCCCCCAGGGAAACAGAGAGGGAGGCAAACAACTATGACTGGATGAGCGAAGTGCAAGGAACTGAATTATGAGCAGCCTCAGAGTATTGGAGGGGGTGCCCGGCTGAAGGTGGGGAGTCCAAGGAAGGCCATCTGGAGAAGCTGGGTTCTGCAGACCCCATCAGCCCCCCCACCCATCTGCTCCTCAACGACGAAGCAGGAAGTCCCGGCCACTGCAAGGCAGTCAGATCCCGGAGAGGGAAACACAAACACAAACAACATATTTGTTTTCCTGTTAGTGGGAGCTGCCGCTGGGGCACTGGGCACAGAACACACTAATGGAGGGGGTGGGGGGCACCCATGGAAAGCCGGGCTTCCGATGGGGCAAGCTGGTGGTAGCAGGCTGGCTTCTGGGTCACGTGGGTGTCTAATTGGACGTGGTTCACCGGGATTTTCTGTGAACTTGGCCAGATCTGACAGGCAGAACTCTCTTGCAAGATTGCATACTGTTTTTTCCTGGAGAGAAAGATTTCATGGAAGCACTAACTTCTCTCAAACCCCTGGTGAGAAGCCACAAGCCCCATGGAAGCATCTCCTTGCTGGGCAGGGCCACACCGGCCACCGGAAAAATCATTAACAGCTGTCTGTGTCCTACCTCGGTCAGCCACAGCACATCTGCTGGACTGCACGGGGCTACCAGAAGCTTCTGGGCCAGATGTTTGTCATGACCTTGCTCCTGGCTCAGCCTCCTCTTTCGCCCATTTTCTCACAGAGCAGGACTAGGTCTTTTCAGGGTCTTGTGTACAATCCAAGGTCCCATGAGAACTTTGTCTCTGTGGGAAGTCCCAGCCTATAAAGGATGCCAGCCTCCCCCCCCCCCCCACTCCTCTCTGGTGTGTGAAGGAAGGTGACAGAGGGCCTTGGATGATGATCTGGTTAATCTTCTTGCCTGGATGAGGGGCGTTTGGAGTCTGCTGGCCATTTGCACTGAATCAGCTGCAGGCGTGTGAGGGGCCAGCCTGCATCTGGCCTCCATGGGAGGTGCCCAGACAGCAGTGGACCTGACCCTTACCCTCTTCCCCCTTCCTGGTGCACAGAGAACATGGCAGTGTTCACTCCTTTCTCACAAAAAGAGGCCCAAGGTGATCTGAGCTGCACATCTGCATCAGAAATGCACTGGCCTTTGGGGTACCTGGCGGGTTGGTTGGTTGTTGGTTGGTTCAGCCTCTGACCCTTGATCTCGGCTCAGGTCATCATCTCACAGTTACTGAGTTCAAGCCGCATGTCGGGCCCACGTTGATGATGCAGAGCCTGCTTGGGAGTCTCTCCTCTCTGCCCCTCTCCTGCTTGTGCTCTCTCTCTAAATAAATAAATAAATAAACTTAAAAAAAAAAAANCCTGCTTGGGAGTCTCTCCTCTCTGCCCCTCTCCTGCTTGTGCTCTCTCTCTAAATAAATAAATAAATAAACTTAAAAAAAAAAAAAAAAAAAAAAGCTCTGGCCTGAGCAGGGGTGGGACTCTAGCTGGGATTCTGGTGGATGAGAGAGAGAGATTCCCCACGATGGTGCATGACTAGGGGGCTAAGATTCCAAGCAGGCCTTGGGCGGAGACCCAAAACGGCACCTTTTCCTTGTGTTCGTCCAGGATTGTTTTTCCCACTAAAACTCTGGAAAGAGGTCAGGACATTGTTGGTTTAATAATTAGTGAGGCTTTTTTCCCCCTCCTTTGCATTACAGAACTGTATTAAGAAATCAAATTTTCTAACGGAGCTGAGGCCGGCAAAACAGGCCTGGGGGAAGGGACGTCCTGGCGGTCGTCGTCAGGGACGCGAGGCAGGCTCTTGAAATATCCTGTGCTTTTCTGCAATACGGACCCTCGGCAGAGCTTTTTTATTAAATTAAATTACCCCTTCAGGGAAGTCTTTATCCAACACTCAGTATTTGCAGTAAAATTACAATTATTATACAGACACAGGAATAAAAGCTCAGGGTAACCCATGTAATCTGGAACAATTCTACTGGAAGACTGTTACCAGGACGTTCTTCCCCCTCCTGGTTTCCCCGTTTCTGTGTAGTACCTGTGCGCAGCTCAATAAAACTCCTGATCTGTGATATTAAATAGGTCATAAAAATGTCAGCAAGAATAACTTATTTTTCAAACTGTCATTAAAAGTGATATACAATTAAGGCAGACTATAAAAGATGATTAAAATTGCGGCCATCTATAAATTCAAGAGGGCTTATGTTTTTGCTATTGTGTGCAAAATGGTAATGGCCAGACGTACACTCCTGGGGGAAATGGGTTCAGGAGGGGACAGGCCGGAAGCATCCTTGGAGGTTCTGCATAAACCATATTTGTCTTCTAACAAGATGATAAAGAGCACGGAGAGCTCTTGGGAGGGGTCCCACCTGCAAAACGAGGGGAGCCGTCTGGCCGCAGGGGTTGGAGCCCCCGCCTTGCGCCCCTGGAAGACCAGCTCCCCAACCCACCTGCGTATAAAGGAAATTTGGTTGTCCGGGGGCTGTTCAGGGAAGGAGGGAAGGGGCATTCAGGTACGAGGAGACTTAGGTCAGTGCCCAGGCTCTGCCCTTCCTCAGCTAGTTGCTGCCTTCTGTGGACCACTTTCCCATCGTGACCTGAGAGATGTGTCTGTGGGGACAGCGTCGCTTTACTGAATCACTCGGGTGATATTTTACTTGGACCCATGTGATGTCCGGGGCCTGTCTGCCCCCAGACGTGGCCCCTGCAGGCTGTGTTCGCCAGGCTCCCAGTCCCTGGCTTCCAGCTGAGTGTGACCCATTAAGGCTCCTGAAGTGATGCCTGCAGGGGTGAGGGGAGAAACTAGAATTCCTCCCCGATCTCCCTGCCTTGCATGCAGCATCTCTCTGCCAGCGACCGAGCCACCTCTGTGCCCAGCGTCCTCAGGCCGGGCCCTGTGTGGTTCTGGCTTCCGTCACATGACCCATGTCCGCCATGGCCCAGCCTTTTCCTTGAGCCCCCAGCACAAGAGGGGCGTCTGGGCTTTTCCTTTCCTGGATAATCAGCTCCGCAGGTTACATGTCTCCAGCTCAGATCCCTGCGTGGCTTCTGTCTGTTGATGGAGTCCTGACGACGCAAGCCGACACTGATCCGTGTTCCAGCATGGATGTTACAGCATGCGTGTGCAAAACATCTCAACAGGTGAAAGAAGCCAGACACTCGGTTTCTATGAAATGTCCAGAGCAGGTAAATGCACCTGATGGGGGTTTTGGAATGATGAGGGTTCAGAGCTGATGGCCAAGAAAGAATTCTGGCTTTGGTGCAAAAAGAAAGGTGATTTTAGTAAAGCACGGGGGCAGGAGGGGGCAGGGGGAGCTGCACTGGGGCTGTGAAGACTGAGGAAGGAGCTGGGGAGGTAAAGACCAAAGGGGCGCCTCCAGAGGGACTTTTTTTTTTAAAAAATTTTTAATGTTTTATTTATTTCTGAGAGAGAGAGACAGCATGAGCAGGGAAGGGTCAGAGAGAGAGGGAGAATCAGAGAATCCAAAGCAGGCTCCAGGCTCTGAGCTAGCCGTCAGCACAGAGCCCGACGCGGGGCTCGAACCCACGAACCGTGAGATCATGACCTGAGCTGAAGTTGGGCGCTTAACCGACTGGGCCACCCAGGCGCCCCTCCAGAGGGGCTTTTTAAAAATTATTTCCTCCGTCTCTTTTTTTTTCTTAAATAGTTTGTCAAGTTGGTTTCCATAGAACACCCAGAGCTCATCCCCACAAGTGCCCTCCTCCCTGCCCATCACCCCCCTTCCCTCCCCCCACCTGCATCAGCCCTCAGTTTGTGCTCGGCATTCAAGAGCCCCTCATGGTTTGCCTCCCTCGCCCCCCGTTTCCCCCCTTCTTCTCCCCCACAGTCCTCCATTAAGTTCCTCTTAATCCTCCTATACGTGCAAACATATGGTATCTGTCCTTCCTGCCTGACTTATTTCGCTCAGCGTAACACCCTCAAAATGCTGAGGCCTCCACAGGGGCTGCGATGTGCTGACGGGGACCCCTAAGTCACCCGAGGCCTTGCTGTCGTCAAGCTAAGACTGTTTGTCCTGCACTAAGGCACTCACACTAGGACGTGGGTTTCCTAGAGAAATGTCGTCTCTGTATCTGCCTCAAGGACCCGTCCGCGGGCTGCAGGTCAGAAGGAAGAGCGATCTTACCTGCCGCTTCCTTCTCGCCTGCGTTCCCACGTCACTGTGGGGGGAGGGTGTGCTGGGGCTCCAGGAAACGGAGTCTGCACGTTTCTGGAGATTAGGCTGCTGGTAAGATCGCCTTTTTCTTATAACTTACTGAGATAGTTGTAAACTGATGGAGACCCCTGTCCTCCAGGGCTGTGATCTCCATCACATAACCGTTGGTTTTTTCCTTTCCTTTGTTCTTGGGCAGCCGGGGTGCCTGAGGAGCGTCACACGTGGGCCATCCAAGGCAAGGGGGGCTTGTGGGGGTGACAGCTCGCCTTATGCTCCCTCACCCCACGGAGACAGAAAGCAGATCGGGGATTGCCAGGGGCCAGGAGCGGGACTGAGGAATAACTGAAGAGCGGTACGCGTTGCCATTTGGGTTGATAAAAATGTTTGGGGGGAGGGAGGACCCTAAGTTTGTGCCATGAGCGTCTGATGAGGAGTCTGAATGAAGGGGGCCTGAAAGGGCAAGGATCCAGATGGGAGAGAGGCCTGCGCCCCGAATGATCCATTCAAGGCCCCTGGGTACCAGAGGCTGTGTGTCTGGCACGCGCTCTGAGGAGGGCCGGACCCACAGCCGCTCCAGAGCAGGTCAGCAGGTCTGTCTGTGCCGAGTGACTCACCTGCAAGAATTAGCTCCAGGGAGCGCAAGGAGTAAGAAATGGCTCAGTCGAGTGCACCCCAAATAAAGTGTGACTTAGCCCCTCGCCTTAGATCCAGGAGGAAGTGGAGTCCGCTCACCCCTCAGGCCCCATTCGAGAGCAGAACAGACAAGAACACTCAGCCCCCCGTCCCGCACCCTACCTAGGCTGTGGTGCCCGAGGCGGCCAGGTCACTGCCCCCACTCAGGAGCCCACGGCCCCGGGGTGGTCCGTGCAGACCTCCACCTCAGCCTCTGGGAACACAGGTGCAATCTCGTCCTCCACCCCCACCCCGCACCCCTCCGTCCGCTCCCAAACAACTCAGCTCTAAATCTTCAATACTTCCCAAAACAAAGGCATCCAGACTCCCTGGGCAGTTCCTGGGCTATCACCCCAAGGACCCCCCCCCACCCCCATCTCCGGACAAGGAAGCAGCTCCCTTTTGTGAAATGTTCTCAGGCAGAAACGACCACAATTAGCCTTGCGGCACGATGACCTTCCTATCATTTACCCTGAATGTTCTCCTGCTGCATAAAGATTTGCAAAGGAGAGGGGAAATCACTGAGGTCTTCCTGGAGGTGGAGCCCTTTGAGGGGGATTTGGAGGGTGACTGGGAACTGCAGTTGGTCGGGTGGTGGAACGGAAGGACTCCGGGACTCAGGGTCAGGCACCCGGAACAACTTGTCATGGCCAGAGATGGAAGCCGTTGATGGAACAGGTGAGCCTCTGGGGACTAGATCAGGCCAGGGGCGCGGGCACAGAAGCCTCAGGTGTGGAGGGGACAGTCTTCCAGACAGCGGCTCCCGGAAGGGTTGCATCTCCTGGCAGCTCAGCAGCAGCACGGAGGCCCCCCCACCCCAGGCCTGTGAGCAAGTCCGCGAGGACTTCCCGAGCACTGGCCTTCTGTCTCACAGGATTTCCAGAGCGGTGGCGAGGCAAGCCCGGGGCCGGTCCCCGACGGAAGCCCCGCTGCAGCGGGTGGGCGAGTGGACTCTGACCTAGAGGCTCCGGAAGGTGGGCTTTGCCCCAGGGCCCCGCGCAGCATGGGCGCTTAACAAAAACCGAGTTGTCGGCAAAGAGAAATGAGAGTCGTCCGCTCTAGGCTCCGCACCTGGACTTCACTGTGTGCGGGAATGTGTCCACAGGGGCGGGGATTTTCAGAGTGCGGGTGGGAGTGGCGTGAAGTTGTTTATAGCCGGAGGAGGAGTGGGATGAGCGGTCGGCAGACAGGCGGCTGTCGGCGGGAACATGTTTGTACGTCCACAGCCAGCTCGGAGAAGCCCCCAGCCTGAGCCTGGCTCCCGTTCCTGGGAACCCTGAGTGCTCCCCGCTCCCAGCTCAGACTGTGGCAGAGCCCCAGGGAGCAGGGGTGCCACCCAGGGGCGTCTATGCAGGGGGCTTCCCGAAACACCCGCCGGCTGGGCTGCCCTTCAGGCTCCTGGGTCCTGGGAATGTGACCGGGAGAGGGAGGCTTCTTGGGGTTTGCAAGCCCTTGGGAGGCCGGAGCCAGGTGACCGGCGGCTCAGAGCTCCTCTCAATCAAGAGGTTCTGGGAGCCTTGTAAAGCCGATGAAAAAAGGCGGTGCAGACCCTGTGAGCTTGACTTGGAAAGGAAGGGATGCGGCAAGTCTTTGAATGCTGGGTAATAACTTTAGGCCGAAAATCAAGTAAGGCGGAATGAGTGACAAAGGCAATCTTTAAGTAAAGAGTACTCAAAACCAGAAAGATGAAATGGCATATAAATGCAGAATCCAGAAAATGACATTCCAGGTAGAGATGTAAATATATGCATCCAGGCAGGGGCTCCAGGGGGGCTCAGTCGGTTGAGCGTCCGACTTTGGCTCAGGTCATGGTCTCATGGCTCATGGGTTTGAGCCCTGAGTCGGGCTCTGTGCTGACAGCTCCGAGCCTGGGGCCTGTTTCAGAGTCTGTGTCTCCTTTTCTCTCTGCCCGTCCCCTGCTCACGCTCTGTCTCACCCTCTCTCTCTCTCCCAAAAATAAATAAACATTACAAAATTTAAAATATCTATATATATGCATTCAGGCAGAAGAGGAGAGGCCAGAAGCTTCAGGGCTGGGGAATAGAAACGTCCAGGGAGGGCACACAGGGGACCCTGCCCTCAGTGCAGGGAGCCGGAGCAGCTGGGTGAGGTGAAGTGGGAGAGAGAGAAGGGTCAGGAGCAGGAGAGAAGGAAAGTCTGACAAAGCCTCTGGGGCAGAGCTGCCGCCACAGACCCGGGGTGTCCGGGAAAGAATGAAAGCCTGGTGCACAGACAGCACCAAGCACAGAGGCCAGCAGGTAACGGCCATAGAGGCCTGACCTGTGCAAGACAGAGCGCTGTGGCCTGATGGGGTCCCTGTGCTCTCCTCCTTCGCAGATCCCGTTCCTCAGTGCCCCCCAACCCTAGACCAGAGGACGGACCAGAGGCCGCTTGTTCTCAGCTAGCGCTTACTCTGGGCCAGGTTGTCCCAGCGGACACAAGAGCAACGAGCTGAAGGTGGTGATAATTGTCACTCCTCTACAGTGCCGGGAGCCGGGGCTCCTTGCCGGATGGTGGCTCAGGTTTGCTCCCCAGCTCTCACGCCGGCCACCCCTCCGGGGCTCCGGCCATGCTCACTGTCCGGTTTGCACAGCTCTGGTCTCTGGCTCTACACTCCAGGCCCCGGGATGTCATTGTTGGGATGGTGGCACTCAGGGGAGCCGGTCAGCCTGCCTAAGTGTCAGCTGCTGAGTCCTGGATGCCCAAAGTTCCTGGTAGAACATTCTAGGCATAATCCCCAAGTACCGCTTAGAGGTAGATCAGCAAAGCTCAGACCGGGACCAGGAACCAGGCCACACGGCGGTAAGCACGGTGGAGGTGGGAGGGCCTTCCCGTCTGAGGAATCCTAGGTGAGGATGCCGCTGAGGCGGGACCCAGCGGTGGAAAGAAGGAAACGGCCTGTCAGCGCAGGGCGGGGGTCGGGGGACAGCACAGGGCAGAGCGGGAGCCCAGGCGGAGCCACCGTGGGGGGACGGACGTCTGTGGCTGACGGGCTCTGCTGCAGAGTCTCTGGTCTCTCCCGACAGGCTTACCTTAGTACCTGCTCACTGTAGGCTGAGCCGCGACGGCTTGGTGCGCACAGCACAGAGGTGCGGGCGTGAGGCTGGCGCCATGGGGGACGGAAGGACGTCAGGCTGGCCCTGATCCTGCAGGAATCGTCTTCAGTCTCTCTGTCTGGGGCTGGTGTGCCACACAGCAGTCGATGGGAAACACCTGAGCAGAGAGGCTGCTGGACCCAAGAGGGAAGACGTTGAAGGGGGAGGTGAGGTGCCGTCTCCAAGCCACACCCAGACCCCAGGGAGCCGAGTGCACAGAAGGGTTCCTGCCAGGGAAGGACTGAGCTCCCTTCTCTTCTCAGCGAGTCGTATGGGAGTTACATAAGCCCTTTTGTATGGAACAGAAATAACCCTCATGCGAAGTGGCCAATTGGGTTATTTATGGCATTTTAACAGCTCGTTTGCATAGCTCTGCAGTCAACCCAGATGATTACTCCTCAATCAGCTGCTAACAGGCAAGGAAAAAATAAAATACAATCAGCGCATCAGTGGCCGCAAATAGCTGCAGCCGGCCTGAGCCCAGCGTGTACCCCACGTGACTGCCAACGCCCAGCAAGACGGCGGGCGCTCTCGGGGGCTCAGGTGCCCACCTTCCTCTTTAGTCGCCCCTGCTGGTGATCTGGCTTTTCTTGCCGATGCTTCTAAGAACAAAGCAGCACTGGTGAATAAGGCTTCATCTTTTCCAGTTTATTCAAAAGACAAACAAATGGCCACTATACTGTCCTTTCTCCTGGCCTTGGACCTCAGGTGCACACAGTTGGGCAATTATATGCTTCAGTTCACAGGGCGCGGCCATCACTGTCCCTGGCAAGTCACCTCCCCTGGTTATTCGATGTTATTCTATTTTGGTATCGTCTCTTCTCTTTCACCCTGACCCCGCGTCCATCTCTGCAGGCACAGACTCTGAGGGGTTTAATGTCTGTCCTCAGATCCATGTCCATCTGAGAGCATGTGGCGTTTCTGTGTGCGCTCACCGTGCAGAGGGCTCACCTGGCTAGCCCCCGCGCCCCAGTCACCCCGCATCCGCACCGGGAAACAGAGACAATAGCACAGACCAAGCTCCTGGACTAGCTGCTCCTGGGCAGCCAGCACCACCAGCGGGTCCGGGACACCCCAGGGTAAGTCCCTGGTCCGTCTCCCCCCCCACCTTCCCGAAGGACTGTCTCACACCTTCTCTATCCTCAAACCTCCAAGCCCTCCCCTGAAACTCCCCCTCACTGGCCATGACCTCCTTCCAAGTTCATGGGGAGACCAGAAACACGGGGAACCAATTTTACCCCCACATTACCCGCATCTCTGTCTAGAGATTCTACCTCCCTCATCCAGTGCCAGCTCCTGGCCTCTCCAGGACATCACTTGGCAACGACGTTTCCTCTCTTCTGGATCATGCACATGGCTATAAAAACATGCAATAATATCTCCCACCGTTTGTCAGGAAAAGTCTTTATTTCACACACACATACAAGCCCTCTGAAGCTTTGAATGACAGTATCAGGGTGAGAGTGATCTAAAGGTATTACCCCACTGTTGTCTGTTTTTTTTTTTTTTTTCTGTAATAAAACCGACAATTGATGTGATTTATTATTATCATTATTTTTTGTAATCATCTCACTGGTTGATTTTAAGATTTTCATGTTCTTTGGTTTTAACACAGTGTCTTTAGGTGTGGATTTCACTTAGTTCTGCTTGGGACTCATTGTGACCTCTGAGCCTGAGAATTAACTTTTCTTAACTTATTAAGTACAGTGTTCAGCCAACCAAACTTAGAATATCTTTTTCTTCACTTAAAAAAATTTTTTTCCCTTCTGGAACTCCTCTTCAATGTTTGTCAGACCTCTTCATTCTATCCTCTGTGTTTTGATCTTTGAATCTCGTTCACATTTTCTGTTTCTCTCTGTATTGCATTCTGGGTAACTCTTCAGATCTATTTTCCAGTTCACTAACTCTCTCTTTAGCTATGAGTAATGTTTTTGTTTTTGTTTTGTAAGCCAACCCATCACAATTTTTTGGAGTGTATTTATTTATTTTGAGAGAGAGACAGCAAGCATGCGAGTGTGCATGTGAGTGAATGAAGGAGGGGAACAGAGAAAGAGAGAATCCCAAGCACGCTGTGTGCTGTCGGTGTGGAGTCTGATGCGAGGCTCAATCTCACGACCTGAGCTGACATCAGGAGTCAGGTACTCAACTAACTGAGCCACCCAGGTGCCCCCGTTATATTTTTAATTTCAGGCATTTCAATCCTAATTTCCATCTATTTAGCCCTTTTTCAAATAAAAACACTTTGATCATTTCTTGTATTTGTTCATGTCTTCACATGCTTTGTTTCCCTATAAACACCTATACCTCCTATTCTACTGGGACAAATCTAACATGTGAAGTGTTTCTTGTTCTAATTATGCTGAATGTTGCTTCTTCTGACTCAGGGGTGGGGCCTTGCTCCTCATGTACTTCATAGTTTCCAATTGTGAGCTCACGTTTAATTGATCTGAAGCTGTGGGAGCCCTTATGGGCCTGGAGGGAAATGTAATCCTCCAGAGAGGATTTGTGTCCAATTCTGCCTTAAACCCGGAGGCACTAAAACCCAGGACCTTGTTCAGTGTTCCCCCAACAAAAAAATGTATTAGTGCTTCAACGTGGCAGATACTGCACTATTTATATCCTCCTTTCAGAGATGGGGAAATGGAGATACAGGGAGATTATTTAATTTGAGTAAAGTCACACAGATCTCTTATGGTGGAATTAGGGTTTGAACCCGGGCAGCCTTGATGCCCATGTCCATGCTCTCAGTCGCCTCTGCTATGATAGCTCTTTCCTCCACAGCAGGTATACATTCAAACCACAGCTCCACAGAAGGGCTGGCCTGTGGCCATGCGTTCTCAGCTGGTCTTCCTTCTTGTTTCTTGCCGAAGTCCATTTGGGCTTCTAGAATTCCAGACTGGTATTAGCAGACGTCTATTTCTCAAGGTTCTGGAGGCTGGAAGTTCAGGTCAAGGTGCCAGCAGATTCACGGTCTGGGGAAGAGCCTCTTCCTGGTGTTTTCTTGCTGTGTCCTCACGTGTAGGAAGGGGAGGGGGGTTATTTGGGGTCCCTTTCTTTTTTTTTTTTAAATGTTTTATTTATTTCTAGGAGAGAGAGAGAGACGGCGTGAGCAGGGGAGGGTCAGAGAGAGAGAGAGTCACAGACTGAAACAGGCTCCAGGCTCTGAGCTGGCAGTCAGCACAGAGCCCAACGTGGGGCCCGAACCCACGAACCGCGAGATCATGACCTAAGCGAAAGTCGGACGCTTAACCGACTAAGCCACCCAGGCGCCCCATGGGGTCCCTTTCGTAAGGGCATTAACCCCTTTCATGAGGGCTCCACCCTTATGACATAATCATCTCCCAGAGTCTCACCTCCTAATGCCATCGCATTGGGGGTTAGGATTCAACATAGGAATGTGGAGGGGTCGCCTGTAGAGCCTTGGCGAGCCTGGCTTTATGTAGGGCCCCATCTCCAAGGGATCAGGGTCTTGCCTTGCGTCCCCATGCAGTTGCTGAACCCCATAACTCTGTGTCCTTGACACAGCTTGTTGTCCCGCTCCACCCCCACCTACCGCTCCCGTTCCGACCCTTTTTCTTTGTGGTCCCTGACCTTTGACAATTTCCTATACTTTCCGTGAGTTCAGCTTTCCAGTTAAAGTTAGGTCGGTTGTAATTTATCCAGCGTTTCCAGGGGATTTTTAGTGAGTGAGCTTTTCAAGGGTTTCTAAACTGCTTGATTGCCCAAACCAGAACTTTTTGTTTTTCCTTACTTTTTTAATGTGTTAATCCTGGCTTAGAGTCCAGGGGTCTCTGGCTTTGCTCGGTGACTGCCAGCACTTGATGTTCTCTCTGGGGCAAAGGTTCTGAAGTTTCACGTTCCGCCTCCGTTTAAACAACAGCTCGTCTGCATGCAAAACCTTAGGCTTGTGATTCTTGTTCATTTCACGTTTGGACACCCGTCGTCTCAATAGCGGATTGGAGGCACACGAGCAACATCTTTAATCTTACTCTTTTATCTTCACGGGTTATCTGCCTCATTCTTTTGAAAGTGTTTGAGAAATCTTCTCTTTCCTTTGATAATCTTAGATTTTACTGTAATGGGTCCAGGTAAAGCTTATTTTTTATTTTGTTCTATATTTTTAACCCATCCTGCTGGGGCTCCCAAAAGTCCTTTCCAGCCGAGAACATCTTTTCGTAAGCCCGTGAAATTCTTGGTCTTTTCTTGCTTTTCACAAAAAATGTCCTTTTCAGGTTTTTGCCTTTCTCTCTGCTGGCAGGGTTCCTATTAGACAGATGTCGAGACCTTGTTTCTCAGCCTCCTCAGTCTGCTCACACCACCACCTTCCCCACCCCTTCCCCGTGAGCTGCTCACCTGACCTCCACCGCTCCTTGGTGTCCCTGGCACTCTGGCCACCCGCCCATCTATTGAGTTCACTATTTAAAAAATTATCATTTCACACTCACTTCCTCTGCTTCTTTTTCAGAAGGGCTTGAACCTGCTTCATGGATTTAATCACCTCAGCTACTATTCTGAGGACATTTCTAAAATTTTTATTTCGTATTCTTGCTCTGTCTGATTCATTAATTCTGTTTTGTCTGGCACAGGCTGTTTTTCATAAAATAGCATGTGTGCATCTCAAATATCTCCTCGCCCTTCCTTTAGAACGCTCAGCTGCTTCGGCAGATAGGTGAGTCTGCCAGATGGGGTACAATCCTCAGCCCTGGCTTGGGCTCATCCGAGGGAGGGCTTTGCAGTTTTCCAGTGGTGGTAGAGGTGACTCAGAGGGGAGACCCTCTGGGGCTGCAGTCTGGGCTCATTGACTCCCTCCCCACTGCCTTGCTCTATACGACTTATCTGCAAATGTCTCAGTACCTCTTCCCACACACTGTTTTACTGGGGAGTTATCCCTGGATTTGCGCATGTCCAGCTAAGAGATCGGAAAGAGGGTGAGGAGGAGAGGAAGGCCTGGGAAGCCGCCCAATGGGCTGCAGGCACCCTCCCAGCTGGGCCTCAGCCTTGCTCTGGGATCACCAGGTTCCCCATCTCAGAGATGGCTGGAGCGATGAGAGCCATGTAGGCAAACACCGAGGGGCACAGCACAGAGGTCTCCAGTGGGGATGTAAGTGACATGCTAACAGCAGACCTGATGAAGACTGCAACCCTGGAGAGAAGGATAGAGATGGCTGGCAGCTTCCTTATTTTCCAAGCATGGTGGATATACATCACCATCACACAGAAGGGTGCAGCATTTGGGATGGATGCCATCTAGGTCAAGAGAGCAGTTTCAGCACTCAGCTCAGGGATGGCCAGTAGGTCTGGGCTTGTGTGCCAGCGATGACGGGCTGGCGTGTCTCCGTTCACCAGTGCTTCTTAAATTTTACCCGCAGACAAATGGCTGGAGGGTCTTGCCGCAATGCAGAGTCTGACTTCAGTAGGTCTGGGTGGAGTTGAGATTCTGCGTTTCCAGCAAGCTCCTATGTGATGGCCGAGTTGCGGGCCAGTGTTTGTAGACCACACTTGGAGTGGCAAGGTTCTAGAACCCTGTGTGGGACCCAGTGGGAAGACTGCATCACCAAGGCGGTGGGGGAGGGCGTGCCGCACGCAGCAGCTTTCATCTCTGATGGAGTCATTTGTTGTTGTTGACACCTAGAGGTGACTTGGAAGCCCACTCGATTTGTCCTGTACATTTTCTCTGTGGTGTGAGACCATCCTCCACCCACTCCTCAACGCAGCAAATCTATTCATTTGTTGATAATCATTTGTTAATAATTCGTAATTCATTCATAATTTTATTCATGCAATCAATCTTTATTCAATCTTTTACCTGACAAACTTTTATTTAGTGCCTACTCTGTGTAAGGCATTGTTCTAGTGCGGAGAACACAGCAGGAAACAAAACAGACACAGTCCCTGCCCCAATTCTGTAGAAGGAAAGAGACAATAAATGACTGATTGGACGTGGGAATGAGTGAAATACGTAGGAAGTACATAGGAAATGGACCGATGAAAAGGAAGAGTAACTATGTCAGGTGGAGGGAGGGGTGGGTGTGCTGGGGGAGAGAGGGAGGGGAGGTTTCGGTCAGACTCATGTGGAAACAGAGGCCCAGGCAGAGGGAAGAGCAGGTCAGGGCTCTGGTGCAGGGCTCAAGCATATTTTGGCCACAACAGTGGACCCATGTGGCAAGAGCACAGGGATGGAGGGAGGGAGTAGCAGCTGATGGGGTCAGTGCAGGGGTGCAGGCAGATGATGTGGGCCCTTGAGGCCATGCAAGGTTTTTGCTCTGAGAAGTGGGGCAGGATTGGGTGGCTTTGGACAGAGCAGCCCAATGATATTACTCACACTTTAAAATAATCACCCAGGCTGCTCTGTGAATAGTCTGGAGGGGATGAAATAGGCAGGAAATGAGAGTGGAAGCCTGCAAACCACTTAAGGAACTTAATTCTGGTATAAGATAGTGGCATGAGTGGAACTTATGGAAGAAGACCCAAGGATTGGATGGGGAAGGAAAGAGAGAGCTCCCAAGGCTGATTCCAAGGATTTGGGTGAAGAATAAGAAGACTGGAATTTCTATTTACTGAGAGAGCAAAGTAGGCTCATGACTGGGGCGGGGGGCTGTCTGTTAGATGTGCAAGTGGAGACTTTGAGAGGGCAGTGGGTCTGCCCATCTAGGGTCCAGCACAGAGGTCCAGGTGTGATCTGTAATTAGGAGTTACCAGCATAGAGATGGTATTAAAGCCACAGGACTGGGTGAGGCCACTTAGGGGACAGTGTCACTTGAGAAAAGAAGAGATTGAGAAGCACCTGGGTGGCTCAGTCAGTTAAGCATCTGATTCTTGGTTTCAGCTCAGGTCATGACCTCACAGATCGTGGGATCAAGCTTCACATTAGGTTCTGTGCTGACCGTGCAGAGCCTGCTTGGAATTCTCTCTCTGCCTCTCCCCTGATGGTGCTCTCTCTCTCTCTCTCTCTCTCTCTCTCTCAATAAATAAAAACTTAAAGGAGAGGTTGACCAAAGATACTGGAGCACCTAGATGTCCACAGAGAGTACAGAGAGGATGGAGAAGAAAGGCTAAGCCTTTTGGGTAGGTTTCTAATAGGGCTGGGCTGCAATATCATGCCTCTGTCTGTAGGTGGTGCAATTTGGTAAGACAACATGCTCAAAAGGCATGTATTTTAGACCTAAAGCATGGGGTTCTATACTCTAAGTGAAAATTCACCTCAATGGTTCTGTAAAAATTAGATTTCATATAATGAGTTTATCTAAAATAACACACACACACACACACACTTAAAATGAGTCAACATCATGTTAAAATCCTTAATATATATGTACACATATGTACAAAATAGAAATAGTGTGGGTATTGTTTTGTTAAAACAAATATTCTGAGTCTGAAATTAAACTTTACCACATCTTAGGGTTTGGATCAAAATCTTGAGATAATTTCTTTGCTCTATTTCCAACTCACATTGTTGCTATGTCTCTGTAATTGGCATCCCAGATTCTTTTTTTCAAGGTGCAAATCTGTGTGAAAATCCACCCCCCAAATTCTTTTACATCTCAAAGCCAAACTTCGGAAGGATGGTATATAAGTGACTTGGCAGGGGCAGTCTAGAGTAGCTAAAACCCCAGTGCTGAAATTCTACTCATTAACAAGTTGTTAAATAATTAATAGGTTTGTGTTTAATTGCTTCTGTGTATATAATCTTGCTTTTTCTGAAAACCATCATTAATTTTCAGTTAGTTCCACTCGAAGTAACAAGGCCTAATGCTTCCAGTTGGAAAAAATGAATATTTATGAACACTTGCTCTATCTGAAGCTAGAGGAAAAATAGAATTATTCAGCTCCTTAATGTTTAAAAGTGGGGAGGGGGAGAGAAACTTGTCCGTTTTGGTGTCTGACAATTTGTTTATTTGGCAAGTTTAGATCTCTGACCTTGGCTAATTTCTCTAGAGAGCTTGTTAAATTTTATCTTAAGTGGAAATTCTGTCCTCAAAAATGTTGGTTTCCAAAAGACTGCACCTAAGACAATGTCACACTTTCGCACAAATGGAATCATACAATGATGGTTCTGGAATGGATGCCAGTTGGGCAACATCGTCACCTGGGCATGAGCGAATGGTTCTGAGGCCAGTTTAGGAGCATCCCCGGTAGATGAGGGCCCCTGGGGCCAGGGACCCTGCAGCTCAGCCTCACAAATGCATCTTGCAGTTCAATCCCCGAGTGGACCTCCATCCTTTATCTCTGCACTCACATAGTTGGAAGACGTTTCTGGGATCGGATCAGTATCGCTCTTCAGAACAGAAAACAGTCCCTAGGGGCGCCTGGGTGGCTTAGTCGGTTGAGCGTCCGACTTTCGCTTAGGTCATGATCTCGCGGTTCGTGGGTTCGAGCCCCGCGTCGGGCTCTGTGCTGACTGCCAGCTCAGAGCCTGGAGCCTGTTTCAGTCTGTGACTCCCTCTCTCTCTGACCCTCCCCTGCTCACGCTGTCTTTCTCTCTCCTAGAAATAAATAAAAAACATTAAAAAAAAATTAAAAAAAAATAAATAAAAAAGAACAGAAAACAGTCCCTTTTCAGGGATGTTTTTTGAAGATGTAGGGTTTTAGGCAGTTTTCCTTTCTTCTTTTTAGCTCTGTGTTTTCCAAATTATTTATCATTACCAAATAATGTAACAATGTAGAAATATCCAATCACTGTGACTTTTAAGAAAAAGATGCTCAAAAAAAAAGCACTCTGAGATTATCCGGTAACAGAGCTTGAGAGGCTGTTTCACCGACTTCCTGTGCCTGGAAGGAAAGCAAGATCATTCTGTATGTGCATACCTAACCAGTACACTGTTTATTTTCACGTGTTTCTGATTATTATAAAGATGGTAACTTGTTGTATGTGGCCCTCTGGGACTTGTATTTTCATGCAACATTATGTTTCCAAGATTCATCATTTGTTGTGTATATCATAGTTCATTCCTTCTTAATGGTACATCTCACAATATGATACTCTCAGGTTCATTCATGTTTAATGGTCCAGAATATTCTAATGTATTAATATACTGCAATTTTTTAATCCACTGTCCTGTTGACAAAACTTTGGGTTGTTTCCAGTTTTTTTTCCTAATCTGGACTGTGCCAGTCCCTGGTGCATCTATACAAGAATTTCTTAAGGTACCTAGGATTACCTTGCCAAGTTCCCGCATATGTGCATTACCAGCTTTACAAGGTAATGCCACGTTGTTTCTAAAGTGGCTGTAGTTACACTGTCCCTGTTTCATGAACTTATAGACTGTACTGATGCCATGGGGTCAAGTGGTCTATCATTGTATCCTACTCCAGGTTAGCATGATTTCTAATGAGGCCAATCATCTCCCTTGTTTTTTGGACGTGTGTGTTTCCACTTCTGTGAAGTGACAGTTCATATCTATTGCACATTTTGCTGTTAGTTCATTTCTTTCTTTCTTACTGACTTAAAGGGCATATTTATAGATTCTAAATACTAAAACCTTTTTCAGTTATATGTGTTGAATGTATCTTCTCTCAGTTTCTATATTTTTATAGTATGTTCTGATAAACATCTTTTTAATTGCTATGTAGCCAAAATTATCAGTCTTTTAAAAGTATTTAATATTTTGGTTCTGTTTAAGATCTCCTTCTGTTTCAAGATAAGAAAGATATTCTTCCATATTGCCTTTGAAATATTTGGAGATTTGCTTTTTTAAGTTTTAAATTTATTTGAAATTATTATGTTTTGTATAGAATGAGTTTGATAACATATTTCAGTTTTTAAAACTATAGATAACCAACTGTATCAGCATTATTCATTGAAAAATTCCTTTCCCCCCATTACCCCACACTATAATCTCTCTCTGTCTCTCTCACTTCCCCTCTCTCTGAATGTGTGGGACTAATTCTGGCCTTGCTATGCTTCGTATTGGGCCAATTTACTAAATGCCTGGGCAACGCCACGCTGTCTTACTCCAGGGCACGTTAGGACAAGTACCGACATCTGGTCATGTTGGCCTCCATTTCCTGCCTTTATTCTTACTGGTTTTCTTGGTCTCTTGCACTTCCACAAACATTTTAGAATCCATTTGTCAAGTTCCATAGACTCTGTATTGGAATTTGAATTGGAAATTCATCGCATCTATAAATCAGCTGAGGAAGGATTGATATCTTTCTGACACTGAGTTTTCCTACTATGAACATGGACATATTATTGTACCCCCAAACAAGAAGCTATTATGAAGTAAGAGGGAACATAGCAAAGAGCTCTAAACAAGATTTATAAGAGGAATATTCCATAGACAGCTGTGGAGCAGAATGAAAGTGGCTCAGAGCTGAGGCATTGATTTGGAAGATGGGATGAGGCAGTTGGCTAACACGCAGACTAGGAAAATAAAGAGAGAAAATAGGAAGGGAAAAATTAAGAGATATGGATGATTGATTCAAGAAGTAAAATAATTACCTAATAATGTGAAATCCAGAAAGTGATGAGAGAGAAGAGAATAGGGGAGCAAATGATGAAAAGACAGTAGAAGAAAATAGCCGAATTTTAAGAAAGATTCGAGTCTAAAGAAATCATTGAATGCTAAGCAAAAACAATGACAACATACATCATCCTAAAATATCTGAAATCTAAGTTTAAAAAAAAAGTAAGCCAATCCTAAAAATGCGTAGAACAAAGGTGGGCTATTTTCAAAACAGCAAGGATTAGACTGGCATCTGATTTGCCATTTTTAAGTAAAATTATAAAAGACAGTGGGGGGTTATTTGTTTTTCTGGCGTTGAGTTGTTTAAGTTCTTTATATCATTTGGTTATTAACCCCTTGTCAGAGATGTCATTAGCAAGAACAAACAAAGAAAGAGACAAACAAACAAAACAGACTCTTAAGTACAGAGAAGACAATAAGGATTCCCCGAGGGGAGGTGGGTGGGGAATGAAGAAAGTAGGAGGGGGGATTTAGAGTGCACTTACTGCGATGAGCACTGAGCAAGGTGCAGAATTGTTGAACCACTGTATCTTCACCGGAAAAATATAATACATGTTAATTGCACTTGAATAATAACAAAGACAATGGGGCAATATCTTCAAAGTGCTAAGGGAACAGGATTTCAACTCAAAGTTTTGTTTTCAGTGAAATAGTCAGTCAAGAAAGAGAACAAAACAATCCCAAAAAACATGCAGATTAAAAAAAAATTCTATTACTTGCAAATTGTTTCTGAAGGAACGTACTCCAGCACTTACACCAACAGAGTGAGAGCTGGAGCCCAGGACAGAGGGGGCATGCAACACAAGAAAAAGCGGAGGTGGTGAGGACGGAAACATCATTGTCTTTATTTTGACTAAAACTCAAGATTAAACAAAGCCATAATATGGAAAACACTGACACAATCTGGAGTTTAAACCTGATAAAGCTTAAGTGGTACCTGATCACCAGGAGAGGGGATGTGGAAAGAATTGTGCTGAAAGTCTTACCTTTCTGGTAAAGAGGTTATAGAATTAATTTTGGAATTTTACCGGAAAAAAGAAAAACATACATAATTATGTTTGGCTAATAGTTTAAAGGCAATTACTCATTTACCAGAAATAGAGTGCAGCTATTCCAAACCTCTTGAATAAAAACATGAAATAAAAGAAATGAAGCGAATACAACAGTTTTCAAGAGGGAGCTGGAAACATCAAGATGGTAGAAATGGGGGAAAATGATGTAATTTTAAGAACCATGAAGGAGTTAACGTTTGGCTTAGAGCAAAAGAAAGAAATATATTGAAAGTTGATTTCTGGAAACACACCTAAAACAAAACAACAGAAAAGGCAAATGAGCAAATGGACAGCCGTTTCAGAAAATAAAATACAACGGGGCGCCTGGGTGGTTCAGTCAGTCAAGCATCCGGCTTCGGCTCAGGTCATGATCTCGAGGTCCGTGGGTTCGAGCCCCGCATCGGGCTCTGTGCTGAAAGCTGGGAGCCTGGAGCTGCTTGGGATTCTGGGTCTCCCTCTCTCTCTGACCCTCTCCCGCTCATGCTCTCTCTCTCTCTCTCTCTCTCTCTCTCTCTGTCTGTCTCTCTCTTCTTCTCAAAAATAAGTAAACATCAAAATATTTTTAAAGAAAATAAAATACAACAGTGTGAAACTTGACAACAGGATTATCAGAGATTCAGGAACAACTAAGTACCGTGGGGTGGAGGCGTCTGCACATGTCCTTCTGTGGCTGACAGTCACTGAGCGCTCACCGCGTGCCCGCTTGTGCCGAGGGCCTTGGCCCCAATTACTTCATTAAATATTCACACGCAACCCATGGGCTGGATGACTTCATAGCCATTTTACAGGCAAAAACACTGAGGTTCGGAGAAGATAAACAATTTGCCAAAGGTCACGAAGCCAGGAAGTGGAGAGGGGGAACAGAAGCTTGGGGGTCACAGACAGCCTCCTGGAAACAGGAGGGTCAGCGGTAAAGTCATGCCAGCAGAGCGGTGTTTCCTCCCTCTCTGGTCATCCCGTACCACAGAGAGCAAAAACGTCCTCCGCCCCGCAGACGTGAACTCTGGGGAGAGGTGCTTTCCCAAGTCCTCTCTGTCCACGTCTGCCTCCTTGTATAATAGCACCATTCCGAAACTGGAGCCTCTCCTTGGTGGCCCCAGAGATCGCACCGGGGCTGCCTGGCTACTCTGGAGACCCAAGTCCAGTTCTCAGGTTCCAAGACTAGAGAGAGCTCCAACTTTTTGCAACGGACTTTCTTATGGTTGCACAAAAGTGGGATTTTTGTCTCCAAAGACATCTGCCTCTCCGGCCCGGCGTCATCTCAAAATTGTGACAAATACCTCTTTGCCTGGCAGGTGCTGCGTGGCCATTGTCCAGCCTCTTCCCCTTGTATTCAGAGGCTGGTCCCGCTCCCGTGTGCCTGTGTTGCTGATCCAGGCCCACTGAGGGGCGCAGACAATGCCACAAGAGGAGAGAAAGAACTCCAGGAGGGGCGGGTTGCAGGTATCAAACCATGCCTGTTCCATTTAACCCACAGACAGGTAGACAAAGGGTAAAGTGTAATGAGCCGTTGTTTGCAAATGCTGGACAGCTCCCGCAGTGGGGCTCCTGCACAGCATTGTGGTTATTTTAAGACACACAAATCTGTGATAGAGAAGAAAACCCGCCCAGGGCGAAGCGCTTCCGCAGGGCGCCGCGCGGGCTCAGCTTGCCTCCTCTCATCCTGCACAGTCCTGCTCTCCGGCTAGAATTTCTGCAGAGCAAGTCTGGGTCCTGTGAAAGAGGTTCCCAGGGGCCCAGCAAGGCTGCCGTAGTGCGGCCCAGGCCCCAAGGGTAGGTACTAAGGGTCCCAGGATGTGGCCCCAGCCGACCAGCCCCTCCATCCACCTCCACCACCCGCCCCGCCCTTCCTTGGCATTTCCCCCCTGACTGCATTGCCTTCATGGGCTCCCCATCCTTGCTTCTTCCGAAATCCTACCCAGGCGACGGGGAGATTACGGACAGCATAGGATTTGGAATGAGGATCAGAGTCCAGGGTTCAGTGCTGGCGTTGGCTGGTTGTGTGGTCGCCGATGGCGCCCAGCAGAATCGTGCCCAGCGTCCTGGCCCTCGCTGTGACAACAGTGACCGTAGCAACAGATGATGGAGTGGTCCCAGAAAGACCTCGTAAGATAAGCAGTTTCTCACTGAGTCTTCACACCAATGCTTAGAGTTCGATGCTATTATCTGTGTTTTATAAATGAGTTAAACATGGGTCTGGAAGTTCAAAGAAGGCCCCATATTATGGGGTTCCAGTTAGAGGAAACGTCCAGAATTGGTAAATCCATAGAGACAGGAAGTCGATCAGTGGTTGTTTACAGCGGGGCAGGGGGAGGTGGTGGTGAAATATTTGGGAACCAGGTGGTGATGGTCGCACAATACAGTGGATTCGCTAAATGCCATTGATGGCTCACTTGAAGATGGTGAGGATGGTCAATTTTATGTTACGTGTATTTTACCACAATTTTAAAAATGTTCACAGAGCTCGTGGGGGTGATCACAGGGCTCTGCTGCTTCCTCACCCGACTTCGCTTCGCTTTCTTTCCCCAGCTGTGGCGACTGGAGGAGAAAATACCTCAGGGCTGTCATCCAATTTGTGGGGCCCAGTGCAGAATGGAAGCGTGGAATCACTTGTTAAGAAGTTACTAGAAAGTGGCTCCTGAGGGGCTCAGTGGGTTGAGCGTCCGACTTCGGCTCAGGTCACGATCTCACGGTGCGTGAGTTCGAGCCCTGTGTCGGCCTCTGTGCTGACAGCTCCGAGCCTGGAGCCTGCTTCAGATTCTGTGTCTCCCTCTGTCTCTGCCCCTCCCCTGCTCATGCTCTGTCTCTCTCACTCTCTCAAAAATAAATAAACATTTTTAAAAATAAAAAAAAAAAGAAATTACTAGGAGTTTCATGACAGTGACCACAGAGCATTATGCCAAGTGCTGGGGCCTTTTGGGTACAAGGCCCTGGGTGGCTGCTGGAGTCACACGCCCATGAAGCCGGGCCTGTTCACAGCTGTCCTGATGTCCACACGAGATGACCTTGCACAAACGTTACACACAGAACCGGAAGACGGAACGAGCCTCGTCGCAGAAACACAGGGCTGCAGGCCCGGCTCATCCATCTCGGCCAAGTGGACTTGCTGAAATTGGAAGGAGGGTTTCACCTAACAGTCCTGAAGGGGTTCTTTGTGCACGAGAGAGAGCAGAACAGGAAGATGAAAGGGAAGAAGAAAACAGCCACCCTTTAGTGACTGACTGGCACGGTGCCGGGCGTGGACCATGTATTTAATCTCACTTAAAACTCAAGCAATCTGCACGATGATTCTTTTTAAGTGGAGACAAGTTAAGTCACGGCGGGGGACAGGGTCGTAGAACCTGTGCACTGATGCTTCTCAAACGCGGCCTGGGAGGGAGGCTGAGTGACACACCCACATAGAGCCAGGTCTGAGCCCAACACCTCTCAGTGGGAAACAGGCGAAACCCTCAGTCGGGTTGCTTCAGAGAGTCTTGGTACCGGGCACACCTGATCCTTTCTCAGGTCCTCCCTCCCACCTCTGCGGCACCCGCCACGGCTGCCTCCCCCCTGCCTCCGCCTCTGCGTTGGGGGACATTAGCTGCAACACAGATCTTGTCACTCTCCCCCTTGGCAGCCGTTAGACATTTTGGCTTGAGTCTGAACTTGACCATCTCTCCTTACAGTGACATTAGTTTCGGCTGACGCATCTTCCCTGAATTGCCAGTACTGTCACCAAAACCCTTTCGACTTGGTGGAGGGGGTAGGGCTTTCCTGCTTCCATTTCCTCTGGTCTGACCCAGGGGAGGGGGATCACGGTCCCTGACGGTCATCGCGGGAGAGGAGGGCAGCGGCGACAGTGTGTGGCTGTCCCAGGCTTCCCTAGCAACGTGCAAACCAGCCAGCCAACTTGCAGAGCCCAGGTTGGATGCCACCTCGCTTCTGATAGCTTCTCTCATTTCCCTTTAAGGAACTGGACACGTGAACTCCTCCAGAGAAGACGAAAGAGATTCCGCAACCAAGGAAGTGTTAAAATACACACATTTCCTCCAATGGCTCTAAATGACGGACTGGTAACGTTGCTTCCGGAAATGCAAGCGCCGCGTGTGTTTGGGCTTTCCACCATTTGGAGCAAAGGTGAGTAGCGTTATGGGTGCTCTTCTGGAAACAGGCTTTGTCTTGAGCGGGGAGGAGGGGAATGCCCTAGAAACAGCGTTCAGAGCCTGCTTTACCCGTATTTCCTGCCGCGTAAGGAGGCTTAGGGGGCACAGTGGAGGCTGGCTGTGGTCATGAGCCGAGCCAGTGACCCTGTGTGGGCAAGTGCGTGCTGATGCCCACCGGCACCAAGTTCTCCATGAAGAGCAGCTCTGCAGAGAGTGGATGCAGGCGTCGGACGGCGAGGGCTCCTGGCCTCACCGGATGAGTTCCGGCAAAGCCCGGAGCACCCGGCTGGACCGCCACCGATCTGCCTCCTTAACACCCCCTCTCGTTCGTCATTTCCTTCTTATCCAGCCTTTCATGGGCCCTGCCGGAGCCCCCCGCTGTCAGGACTCTGGTGCTGCCCCTCCTGCCTTCCCCTCGCAGCCGGACAGCCTTGCCTGCCTCTCCCCCTCCTCTGCCCCTGCACGCACTGCCCCCCGCCCCCGGCCGCCATGCCCCTTCCTCATCTCAGTCCACCGGAGCTGTGCCCTGGGTGTCCCCAACATCTCCGTCTTCTCTCCTGTTTTTGTCTGTTTCCCATCTAACTGTCTTCTTGTTTCTACCTTGAGAAGTTTCCTGTTACCCCAACAGGATCTTTTTCTTCCCGTGGGGAGGGGCGGCTTACTCCCTCTGAGTAAACAGGCTGCTGTGCCCTGGGACCTTGCTGCCACAGCCACGGGCCAGTCTCACCCCCCTCACCCCCCCCCGCCCCCGCCATGAGCCCACGTCCCTAAGGGCCCCTGGTCCCTCTGCAACAGTGGACCTTCCTCCACCTTCTTGATGCTATTGTCAGCCTTGCTATTTCCTTACAGCCCAGAAACACCTGGAACCCTCCCTCTGGCCCCTCTGCTGAGAGACGCTTTCCCACCCTGCGCTGTGCTGTGCCCACCGGGTGGGGAATGTGCTGAGGGCACACGCCTCCTGCTTGCAGACGGTCAAGGGAGGGCGCATCTCCTGTCCTGCTGCTCACTGGCCAGTGTCACACAGTGTCCCATGGCACCCTGGGGACGCTGCTTGTCAGGGCTGGGCTCAAATGCCCACCTTGAGAACCCTCAAACCAACAAGCACTATTTAATCTAAGGGAGAAAAGGAGTATTTAGGCAGAATTGTGCTTTTTAATGTGTGCTGCAGTTTTCTCAAGAACTTGAACATCGTAGTAAGCATCTCATACTTGGGTGATTCTTTTCTTATTTTCAATCAAGAAGCCATGAGAAGAAAGAAATGTGCTCTTCCTAGGGACCAGGGCCTTAAGAGCCACACATTTCACCATAGCAGGATTCTCGAACAGAGAGTCGAGACACTGGGGCTTTTTTTTTTTTTTCCAGGAAGCAACGTTATTTGTGTCGGCACCGCTTATTTGGGTTCATACCCAAAGAACTGAGCACTGAACATCACGTGGGATAGTTTTTTAAAATATATTTTCTATTTGTTCTCGGCATTCAAGAGAACAAATAGAAAATATATTTAAAAAAACTGAGGGCTGATGGGGGTGGGGGGAGGGGAAGGGGGGTGATGGGCATGGAGGAGGGCACTTGTGGAGATGAGCACTGGGTGTTATATGGAAACCAACTTGACAATAAACTATTTTAAAAAATAAAATAATTTTCTATGTTTTTTTGTCTCCCATATATGGCAACACACACAAACACCCAGTCTGATTAAGTTGTCTCAGTTTACAAGGTTGTGAAGGATGTTGTCACATAGGTGCATAGCCAGGTGACCTTGAGGTTGTTTTATTTTTTCCCCTTCCTTCTCTCTTTTTTTTCCCTCTCCTTAGGGAGGGGACCCCACCACATCACTGGTCAGTTAAGTGAGCAGTATGCTAACCGGCCTGCTTCTAGAAATCCTTAATAAAGTGTCTGTAGCAATGATAACAGGAATCTAAACAATAAAAATGCCACACTGGGTACATAGTACTGTTTTCATAATATGAGCATTTCCGAAATAAATATTTTGTAAATGTTGAGGTACAGTAGATATTTGCTAGAGGGAAATCTGATTTATGAAAAAAAAATCTTGCGATGAATTCTTGGCAAGCAGAAAGCTTTCGCGCAGTCTCGGGAAAGGGACGGCAAGAATGGGTTTGAGTGCTCAGGTGGGCGAGTAAGGATGCTCTTTTGATGTTCATTAAAGTCTGCTCACTGTCAGGTGTTCTGAGTGAGCTTGAAAAGGTAGGAAGGCATTTTGGGGGAATTTTTAAGATCTGGTGCTTGGGGCTTGGTGCCAGTGCTCCTGACAGATGTGAAATATCAAAAGATAAAACAAGGCCATCAGATGGTCGGCCCTGAAACCCTGCGGGATAAAACTCACAAGTCCCAGCCACAAGTCAGCAAATCCTATCTCTCTCCCATGCTCTGTACCAAGTGTCAATGCAATTTAGAAGCGTGCCAGCAAAGATGTCCCAGATGTATTTTTATCTAAGCCCTCCAGGACCCTGTTAGAACTGTGACTTCAGCTGCGGAGGCAGGGAGAGGTCAGAGGGGTCCCGGTAACCAGCCCATAAAGCGCGTGGTGCATATTAGGTAAGTCCATTCTCGTAAGAACCGTAGGCACGCGGAGTGTTATTATTCCCATTTTACAGATGAAGACGAGGGCTGAGTGAAGTCATACAACTTGTCCAAAGCCCCACAGGCCAGAGTCTCCGAGTGGGGGTGTGCGCCCAGGTCGGTTTGCGCCAAAGCCTGTGCTGGTTGCCAGCGTGCTGAACGGTGCCTGGGGGACGGCTGAGTCAATGGACCATGTCTGAACTTCAGAATCAGATCAGGGGGAGCGGAACCCCAGCGTCAGCCAGGCTACTGCATCACATCCCCGAATACCCTCTGGAGTGTTTTCCGTATACCAAGTAAGTGGCTGCAAAGAGCTCAGTGCAATTCGTTTCTCGCTGTGACTTCACACCTGCACCCAGGGCTCCAGAAATAACACCATTCAGCCCGTTAGACTCTTGTGCTACACTCAACAGATGTCTTCTGATTCTGCAATATTTCCAACTGTCAGCGCTGAAAAAGCAATAAATAATAATGCTCCCACATTTACATAGCAATTGAACACACTGCATTGTAAAATAACTTTGTTTCTTTCCATCTCGATATTTTGTAATGCCTTCTAGTTCCAGGAACTTTTGCATATCGTTCCCAGGATGCTCGTGGAGAGCAAATATTTAGACTACATGGACATTACTCAGTTTTAGAACATATTTTTTTTTCGGGAAAATAAATGTTACTTAAAGCAGATGGTGCCACAGTTTCTGATGTGTAGCTCGTAAGCCTCCTTGATTTATTTCTGCATTCTTTGTATGGAACTATCTTTAAAATATCGCTTATGGCACCCACAGATGTGTGTGAGGTATTGCCCATCTTTTCTCTCTCCTCCTAAAAGTTTGTGCGGAAGTAAGCTAATCTCAAACAAATCTCAAGTGTATTATCCTTTATTTAGTTTTTTAATGTTTATTTATTTTTTTTAATGTTTTTTATTTATTTCAAGGAGAGAGAGAGAGAGAGAGAGACAGCGTGAGCAGGGGAGGGTCAGAGAGAGAGGGAGTCACAGACGGAAACAGGCTCCAGGCTCTGAGCTGGCAGTCAGCACAGAGCCCGACGCGGGGCTCGAACCCACGAACCGCGAGATCATGACCTTAGCGAAAGTCGGACGCTTAACCGACTAAGCCACCCGGGCGCCCCATTAATGTTTATTTATTTTTGAGAGACAGAGAGAGAGAGAGCAAGTGGGGAGGGGCAGAGAGAGAGGCAGACACAGAATCCAAAGCAGGCTCCAGGCTCCGAGCTGTCAGCACAGAGTCCGACGTGAGGCTCGAGCCCACGAATCATGAGATCATGACCTGAGCGGAAGTCAGATACTTAACTGACTGAGCCACCCAGGCGCCCTGTGTTATCCTTTATTTAAGATGTTCTATTTCTGGACGGTCATTTCAACAAAAACTCAAGGGGCTGCACCAGTACTTTGTTGTGACAAACTTGCCCTATACCATCAAGTGCTGGAAAGGGGCGGATGTGTTCACATTTGGAAACATTTCTTGTTGTTCTGAACTTTTGAGACAATGTTGTGGTCTGTCGTCATTAACTTAAGGTGAGGATTCCCCCACCCCCACCCCCATCCCGAGAGGCATGGGTCTCGTGGTAGTAACAGTGAGGCAATTTCACAATGCCTGAGCTTGCCCCAAAGTGGTGAAAACTTGTATACGGGGAGGAGAAATACAAAGGTTGTGGCACCATAAAGAATTGTAGCCTGAGCCACAAAGAGGCAGCTTAGAATTTGCTTACTCGAGTCAATACCCTTTGGTAAAAGCAGGGTAAGCAAGATGCCGTGCTTAATAGCGAGGAGTTGCATTTCACTTAATTTAGCTTCCCTGATTATTGAAAAATGGTTACAGGAAGATTAAGCTGTAAATGTAATGGCATTAGCAAATAGCAGAGGGATGTGGTGATCCATCAATCTGCAAGGCGCTGGGCACCTCGACTCCACTTCCTTTGACTTTATTATTAATAATAATGAATAATCATAGCTGGGCTTTCTGGGCAGCTTTCATTTTGGAATTCCAAGGCGCTGTCCTAACATTAAACTGTTCCCTTGCGTACCTTTGCAGTTTTGCAGTTCAAGGCAAATGAGTAGCCGAGGGAGGAAGATGGCTCACAGGTGAATGTTACAACCCGTGTGAGATGTGCAGTCACAGCCCCGTGGAAATGCTTCCATGGTGGGTGCTGGGGAAAGCCCAGAGAAGGGGTCATGGGGGTCTGTGCCTGGCTTTGGAAAGGTTCATGGAGTCTGGCTCTGCACTTCCTAGGTGTCAGCTGACCCATCTATTGAATGGGATGAGGGATGGAGAGAGATTAATACCTTGAGATCAGATAGGTTACGTTGGATAAGTTGTGTACGCCACAGCATTTAGAACATGATCAATAACTTCATTCTCCACCCCCTACTTGCACAGTGAGCAACCTCATCCTGCCTCTGCTTCTGATCACACAGGGATCCTGAGGACCAAATAGAAGACAGGCAAAAATTTATCAAGCAGATCTGTGCTCACTCTCCAGAGGTGAGCCACCACAATGCAGCTAGTACACGTGGCCAGGGTCCAGCCCTTGGATACCCACACGCAAGTTGGTAAAACTCTGTGTGAGAAGGGCAGGGGTACAGGGAGTTTGGTGGATTCAGAATAAGTGAGAACAGACGCTTTCCTGGGTTAGTTCGTTTGTTCATTCATTCATTCATTCATTCATTCATTCATTCGTTCGTTCATGCAGGAAATTTAAGTGAGCATCTACCATGTGTCTGACGCTATGGTAGGTGCAGGGATTAAAGAATAAGCATGATGGCTTCCTTCCAGAGGGGAGGAATAGACCTAAAATGGCGGGCACAGCGGCTGCCTGGGCAGGCCCCTCCCCCACGCTCCTTCTGTAGGAGGAAGTGCGACTGGCCAGCATCCACCTGCCGTGCTCTGAAATCCATCTCTGCATCTGGTCCCAAGTCACACTGCCTGTGGGCTTCTCTCCACCGAGGGCCAAGTGCAGCGGGGCTCCTAGCACAGACCTCGTTGCTGGGAGACGAGGGGCTCCTTCCTTGGCCTGCTTTGGCTCACAGGCTCCCCAGCAGCTCTGCTGAAACTGCCGGAGGCCTCCAGGCCACTGGGCTTTTGCCCATCTTCCCCCTGCTCTCCTCCCTCTGGTGAGACCAGCTCGTGGGTCCGCCACTGCCCCTGCCTTTTGGGGGCTGCACCAGTTCCTTCCATAGACTTATCTCCTAAGAAGTCCCTGCTTGCTCAATCCCTTCCTGGTGTCTGCTTCTGGGAGAACCCAGAGCAATGAAATGTTTTCTAGAATGAAAATGGGAAAAGGTAAAGAGGGGTGGAGCGTAGGGAGCCTAGGGGCTAACCGTGTGAACCACAGAAGCACTTTCTCAGCAGAGAGACCTTCAAGTTCAAGGATGGTGCTCCCGAGAGAGGATCTTAGCGAAGGGCGGGGGGAGGAGGGGCAGGGATGTGACCCAGGCAGGAGCCCAGTGTGGCTGGACCAGTGTGGGTCACGGAGGGGACCGAGACACACGTGTAATGACATGTATCTTTCATCCCAGAATTAGAACAGTTTCACTGCCTGTGTGAAATCGCCTGTCCCCTGCCCATTTATTCTTCTTCGCCCCAAACCCTGGCAACCTTATCTTTCTACTATCTCTATAGTTTTGGCCTTTCCAGGATGTCACAGAGTTAGAATCATATAGTACGTAGCCTTTTCAGATCGCCTTCTTTCACTCAGTGACATGCCTCTAATGTTCCTCCATATCTTTTCACGGCTTGGTAGCTTATATCTTTTTAGAGCTGAATCATATTCCATTGTCTGGATGAACCACTGTTTATCCATTCAGCTAGTGGAGCACATCTTGGTTGCTTCCAAGTTGGGCAATTATGGGTAAAACTGCTATCAACATACATGTGCAAGTTTTTGTGTGAACACAAGTTTTCAACTCCTCTGCGTAGATACCAAGGAACGCAATTGCTGGATCGAATGGTAAGAGCATGTTTAATTCTGTGAGAAACTAGCAACTGTCTTCTTCCAGAGTGGCCGCACCACGTTCATCCTCGCCAGCCACGAGTGAGGGTTCTGGCTATTCCACATCATCCCGGGGTTTGATGTTGTCGGTGTTCTCAATTTCAGCCATTCTAATAGGCCGTGTAGTGGTGTTGTTTTAATTTTCAGTCCCCTGATGGACAGATGATGGGCAGCATCTTCTGACATGCTTACTTGCCAACTGTGCATTTTCTTGGTGAAGTGGCTATTCAGATCTCTGGCCCGTTCTGTAACGGAGTTGTTTGTTTTCTTATTGTTGGAGGTTGAGGATTCTTTGCATATCTGGTAAGAGTCCTTTATTAGATGTCTTTTCAAGGATCTTCTTCTAGTCTGTGGTTTGTCTTCTCATTCTCTTGATGCTTTCTTTTGTAGAAGTTTTTTTTTTTTTTAATGTTCTCATTTATTTTTGAGAGAGAGAGAGTGCCTGCGTGCACCAGCGGGAGAGGGACAGGAAGACAGAGACAGAGAATACGAAGCAGGCTCTGAGCAGTGCTCGCAGAGACAGATGTGGGACTGGAACTCATGAACTGCGGGATCATGACCTGAGCCAAAATCAGGAGTTGGCCGCTGAACTGCTTAATCACCTGAGGCTCCCAGGCCCCCCTCTTTTGCAGAAATTGTTAACTTTAATGCCACTTACTTTATCAGTTCTTCCATGGGTCCCACCTGTGGTGTGTAACCAAGAAGTCACCACACCCAGGGTTGTCCTTGTTTTTTCCTGCGTGACCTTTCGGTTCTATTTCTCAGTGCTTCACTTTTAGGTCTAGGATCCATTTTGAGCTAATGTTTTGTGAAGGGTGTGTAGCTTGTGTCCAGATTCAGTTTGTCGATGTTGCCGCTCGGGTTTTTGTATGAGGACGTTCAGCTGTCCCAACACTCGTGGCTTTAAAGACGGCTTTTGCCCCCATTGTGTTGGCTTTGCCACTTTGTCAGAGAGGAGTTGACTGATTTTATGTGGGTCTATTTCCAGGCTGTCTCTTCTGCTCCACTGATCTCTCTGTCTCTTCTTTCATCAGCGACACACTGATCGCATCACTGTAGCTTTGCGGTGAGTCTTGACTTTGGAAAGCGTCCATCCACCAACCTTGCCCATCTCCTTCGATACTGTGCTGGTTTTAACTTACTGTAGTTTTGCCTGGCCTAGGCCCAAAGAATGAAGTGCTAAAGCATATTCTATTTTGGGTAAGGTTTCTTTTATTCAGCTTACTTTATGTTGAGTGTACCCGCACTCCACTCTTGTTTACTTTTGAGTGGTAATCCATGGTGGGGAGGCAGTAGAATGTGGTTAGCGCCTTTCCTGGTGATAAGCCCTGGGGTTATTTCCAGGCTTTGATCATCTTGAATAAACTCTTAGGAACATTCGCACACAATCTTTTGCAGATGTATTCTTTTATTTCTCACGTAAATAAACCCCGGAGTGCAATGTTCAGTGTTTTTCAAGTTTTAGGAGAAAACATCAGTCCATTTTTTAAGCTGTTTCCCCTTCCACTATCCTATAAACTATACATGAGAATTCCCATTATTTCTTATCCTTACCAGTGGTTTGTGCAGTTAGTGCTTTTAATTTTGGCCAATCTGATGGGTGTGAAGTTCAGGCACATTGGGACTTTAATTTCATTGATAGGATATTGATTGATATTGATATGACAACTAACAATGTTGGGCATTTTTTTTCATGTACTTACTGACCTTCATTTGTGAAGTGTTGTTCACAGGTTTGTTTCTTTTTCATTGGATGATTTTGTTTCTTTTTGCTTTCGAATAGTAGAAATCCTTACTACATTTTATAACGCATTTTTTCTATTCTATAGCTTGTCCATTTACTTTATTCATTGAGTCCTTTTATAATAAAGAATTTTAAATATTGATGAAGTGTAATCGGTCCTTTTTTCTCTTATGGTTATTGCTATCTATGCCTATCTAAGAAAATGTTCTTGCCCTCAAGTCACAGAGTATTCTCCTAAACATTTTTGTTCTGGCAATATTGTAGTTTTAAGTTTTATGTTTTGGTCCATTATGAAATTCAGATAACATCTGGTTGTCAGGTATAAGGTAGAGATCAAAATCCATATTTTGAGATATGAGAGTGGATATTGGGTTGTTTTTGAGCCATTCGTCTGAAGGAGTATTGTTTCCCCACTGAATTTCCTTGGTGCCTTGGATGGATATCAGTTGACCAAACATGTTTAAGTATAGCCTAGAGTTTAGATTCTGCTTCTTCTAATGTCTGTTCTTATGCCAATATCACATGACCTTGGAAGCAGGTATTCTAACTCCTCTATATTTGTTGGTTTTGTTGTTATTTAATTTTTTAATGTTTTATTTATTTTTCAGAGAGGGAGAGAGAGACAGAGCACAAGCAGGGGAGGGACAGAGAGAGAGGGAGACATAGAATTCAACGCAGGCTCCAGGCTCTGAGCTGTCAGCACAGAGTCTGATGCAGGACTTGAAGTCATGAACTGTGAGATTATGACCTGAGCTGAAATTGGACACTCAACCGACTGAGCCACCCAGTTGCCTCAGTTGTTATTGTTTGTTGTTGTTGTTCGAGATTTCTTTGGCTATTCTAGGTCTTTTTTGTTTTCATGTAAATTTCAAATTCAGCTCAAGAAATCTTACATAAATGCCTGCTGGAATTTAGATTGCGATTAAATTGAATCTTACAGATCGATTTTGAGAGAATTAATATCTTTAACAATATTAGGTCATCCAGTCTGCAGACATATCTATTCAGTTAGACCTTTTTCCATTACTTTTAGTAATGTTTTGTACTTTTCATCAGAGAGCTCCTGCACATCTTTTATTAAATTTATGCTGGACTATTTTATAATTTCTGAAGCTATTATAAATTGAATGGATTTGTAAATCAAGTTTTCAATTGTTCATTTCTGGTTTATAAAACTACAATTGATTTGTGTGTGTGGCGCTTTTATCCTGTGATATTGACATATTTACTTATTACTTATGAAAATTGCTTGTAGATTTCTTAGTATCTACTATTTAAAAAGTCATGCCACCTGCTAACAGAGATAGTTCTTCTTCCTAACATTTGTGCTTTTGTTTTTCTTGACTCGTTACAATGTCTAGGATCCTAGTAATGTGGAATACAGAACACAGGAGTGAGCACCTTGCCTTGTTCTCATCTTGGGAGAGAAGTAGTGAATAAAATAACATTTAGTATGGAATAGGCTAGAGGATCCTAGGTGGCTCAGTTGGTTAAGTGTCTGACTTTGGCTCAGGTCGTGATCTAATGGTTTGTGAGTTCAAGCCCCACGTCAGGCTCTGTGCTGACAGCTCAGAGCCTGGAGCCTACTTCAGATTCTGTGTCTCCCTCTCTCTCTGCCCCTCCCTTGCTCGTGCTCTGTCTTCTCTCTTAAAAATAAATAAACATTAAAAAAATTTAGTATGGAGTGGGCTTTAGAATTTTTGTTTTGTTTTGTTTGCATATGACCCTTTTCAGATTGAGAAACCTTCAAATCCTACTTTGATGTGTTTTAACATTAATTGGTGTTAAATTTTATCAGGTGTTTTTGTGAATTTATTTAAATAAACATTTGACTTTACCTTTACTTATATGAATATGGAATCTTGTTGATTGATTCACAAACAGTAAATCAACCTTGAATTCTTATTATAATCTAACATAAGGTATTAAATAAAGAAAACATATTGCTGACTTTCATTTGCTAAAAAGTTCTTTTCTTTCTTTATTTCTTTTAATAGGTTTCTCATGTTTTGGTATGTCAGTTATGATGCCCTCATAAAACAAACTGGGGTGTATTCTTACTTCTCTATGTTCTGATAGGGGTGATGGAGGATTGGTATGATTTTTACCTTGAATAGTTGATGTAATTCACAAATGTCATCATCTGGTCTTGAAGCTTTACCTGTCAGAAGGTTATTGAAAATGAAATCAATTTATTTAATAGATAATTGGGCTATTTGGATTTTCTATTTCATCTTGTATCAGTTTTGATAAATTGTATGTTTTAAGAAACATATCCACTTAACCTAAGCTGTTAAATATATCAGCAAAAGTGTTCTCAGTATTCTCTTAATATATGTAGGGTTTGTAGAAATATACTCTTATGATCCTGATACTAATTTGCATCATACCTTTTTTTTCTTGATTAGCTAGCTAATTAGGTTGAATTTTAGACCATTGAGATTTTGGACCTTTTTATTCTCTAGCACAAATAATTAAAGCTATGCATTTCAGGGGTGCCTGGGTGGCTTAGTTGGTTAAGCATCGAACTTCAGCTCCGGTCATGATCTTGCAATTCATGGGTTTGAGCCCTAGTCTGGGTTCTGCTGACAGGTGAGAGCCTGGAGCCTGCTTCAGATTCTGTGTCTCCCGATCTCTCTGCCCCTCCCCCACTCACACTCTGTCTCTCTCACTCTCTTACCAAATTAAAGAAACATTTTAAAAAGTTACAGCTATGCATTTCCTTGTGTTTCTTCTTTAGCAGCATCCTGATAAATTTTGTCACATATTTTTATTATCACTCAGTTTGTTTCTCCTTGTGGAGAGTCACAGGTTACATCTCTGCTCAGTCCCCTTGGACTTAGCTGGCTACTTGTACACACACACACACACACACAGCTCAGGGGTCATCCAGACATTTTGGCAACATTTACAAGCAGAATATTTTGCTTCATTTTGTGGCTTTCCCTTTATTGAATGTCCTCTCCTTTATCTTTCTAACTGATGATATTGCCTTGAACTCCTTCTGTGGCTTTTCAAGGTTCTTGTGTGTTGGTTTCTTTATGAGTTTTACCCACAGGGTATCTTTGATGAGGTCTTGACCTCAGGAAAAAGGAAACCTAGCTTGTAACATAACTTTCTTTCCTGTACTGCCTTTTCTCCGGTTTCTGCCCAGTTGTGGCCACTCTCCAGTATCTTCCAAAATCTGTGGTTGTTGCTGCTGGAAGGATTTGTCTGATAGAAGCTGTTCTGCCATTGATGGAAGAACATTGCTGAATTTACTTTTGACAAAATTTTAGTCTTTGTTTTTTTTTGAGAGAGAGAGAGCGCAAGTTGGGGAGGGACGGATCATGAGGGAGACACAAAGCCCAATGTAGGACTCGAACCCACGAACCCTGAGACCATGACTTGACCCGGAGTTGGACACTTAACCAACTGAGCCACCCGGGCGCCCCTGCTAAATTTATTTTTAGTGGCTTTGAAAAGAGCAAGTTTAGGAAAACAGAGGGGAATCTGACTGTAGGAAATCAGAGAGTAAATGCTTGGTGAAGAAATGGAGGAAGCAAGTATGAGGAAGTGATACATCAAGATTGTGTACACTGTGCAGATGAGGAGAAGGCTTATCCTGTTATCCTAATACCAGTGTATTCCAGTTTACCCCACGCCTACCACCATATCTAATACATATTAGGTGATTAATATTTGCTGCATAACTTTGGATGCTCTGTGTGTCTTTTATATCCAAATCCTATCATATATGTGTAAGAATTGTCTTAATTAGAACTTAAATTGCCTACATGTAGCAGGGTCACAAAATAAAAATTTCAACCATATAAAAGTTTACTTTGCTTTCATCTAGATGAAATGAATTTTTTTCTGAAAAGCCAAAATGATCATTGTCTTCTGCAAAGCCATCCAAGTGTTCAGGCTTTTCCCATACCGACACTCTTCCACACCTTCAGTAAGGAAAGAACAGAAATGTTGCACACTTATCACTTCTGTTCTTATTCCATTGGCCATAGTTTAGTCAGATGGTCATATCAAACTTTCCACTGGGCAGCTACTTAACCAGCAGAAAATCTATTACAGTGGAGAGAGGATGTTGAGGGACAAGTTCAGTTTCAACAGCAAAAAAGTCAGATAACAATGCAGCAGGGTTTTATGTTCAATTTCATTCCTTCTTTTGGAGTTTCATCCTTACTATTTGTAGAATTGTTCAAGGATTGCAGTATGCATCCTTAACTTACTAAAGGCATAATTCACTTTATTGAACTTTGCATATATTTATTTATTTATTTATTATTTTTTAATAGTTTATTATCAAGTTGGTTTCCATATAACACCCAGTGCTCATCTCCACAAGTGCCCTCCTCCATGCCCATCACCCCCTTTCTCATATATTTATTTCTTAGCAAACTGAAAGTTTACAGCCACCCCGCGTGGAGAAAGTCTATTGGTTCCATGTTCCCAACATTTGGAAAGTGAGCATTTGTTGACTTTATGCCCCTGTGTCACATCTTGGTAATGATCACAATTATCAAAATTTTTCATCATTATTATATTATGGTGATCTGTGATCAGTAATTATAACTCACTGAAAGCTCCAGTGATAGCATTTTTTAGCAATGAAGTGTTTTTAATTAAGATATGTACACTGTTGTTTTAGACAATACTATTCTACATTCAATAGACTAGTATAGTGTAAACACAACTTTTATGTGCACTGGGAAACAAAAAAAAAAAAATCTGAACTTGTCTTACTGTGAAATATGCTTTGCTCTGGTGGTCTGGGTCCGAACCCACAGTATCTCTGAGATGTGCCTGCACTTTTCTACTTAGAAATTACATCATTTCACTCTTCAAAAATATAAGAACTTTACAAAACTATAATTTATCTGACCGACTTAGCCTTTGTGCTATTGTCATAATAAATCTTACTTCTCTGTCAAAATAATACAATTTTCTTTTAAATGATAATTTGCCTTTCAAGGACGTTAATAGAAGAGAGAAGCTGCATATTTTAAATATGTAGTCACATATTTACCATCTTTTGTGTTCTTTATTCCTTTTTGTGGATTCATGTTTCTATCTGGCACTATTTTCCTTGAGCTTAAATAATTTTATTTAGTATTTCTCATAGTACTGTTCACATGGTGATGGTGACATAGTCTCTCAACTTTTTAGAAAAATTTCATCCTCAGTTTTGAAAGATACTTTCACTGGATAAAGAATTCTGCATTGACAGTAATTTTTCCTTTGTGCTTCAAAACTGCAATGCTATTGTTTTCTGGCCCTCATTCTTTCTGAAGAGAATTCAGTTACCATTCATATTGTTTAATATGCTAGTTTTAGATGGCTGCTTTTAAGATTTTCCCCTTTAACTTTGGTTTTCAGCAGTTTGATCATGATGTATCTAGACATAACTCTCTTTGTGGTTATCCTACTTAGCGTGTGACACATTGTCAATTAATGTTTTTCACCAAATATGTGAGCATTGTGGTCATTACATTGTTAAATATTTTCTCTGCCCCATTTTCTGTTTTTCTTTTCTTCTAGGACATATGTGAGATCACTTGAAATTATCCCATTTGTCACTAAGCCTGACTTCAAATTTCTTAAACTCATTTAAAATTTTTTTTCAAGTTTCTTTAAATGTTTATTTATTTTTGAGAGACAGAGAGACACAGAGCATGAGTGGGGGAGGAGCATAGAGAGAGGGAGACACAGCATCCTAAGTAGGCTCCAGGCTCCAAGCTGTCAGCACAGAGCCCAATGCAGGCCTTGAACTCACGGATCTTGACCTGAGCCAAAGTCGGAACTTAACCTACTGAGCCAGCCAAGTGCTCCTAAACTCATTTTTATCTTCCTGTCATCAGCTGGGATAAATTTAATTTTTTAAAAACTCTCTAAACTCTTCTTTTTGTGTCTTTAATCTCTGTTAAACTTATTCGGCATTTAAAAAATTTTAGATAGTTGGCATTTTAGTTTGTGGTTCCAGAATTTCTAACTGGTTCTGTTTAATTATTTCATTTTCCCTGATATTTGTCATAGCTGCTTTCAATCTTTGTCTGCTAATTCCAACCTCTAAGTCATCTAGAGGATGTTTCTATTGAATATTTTCTTTTTGATCATGAATAAAATTTTCATGGTTTTACACATGACTAGTAATGTTTTTAATACTGGACATTGTGTGTGATACATTATAAGGAATCTGTATTATTTGTTTTCCTTTAAAGAGTGTTGAGACTTGTTTAGTCTGATGGCAAACTTACAGGCTAATAAGTACTTAATCCTGACTGTTTAGTTATAGATTTTTTTTTTTTAGGAAGGAAGGTACATCTATGGTAACTCTTACTCTGGGTCATGGTTCTGACTCTTAAGGTATGGTTTTTCAGATGTCTTTGCCAAAACTCCAGTGGATTAATAAAGACTCTTCCAAGCACTGTGAGATTCTAGTATTGCTATTCTTCTCTGAACCCCACAGAAGCTATTCTAGGGTAGGGCTTGAGAAGTCTCTTTGTGAATACAACGAGCCACTGGCCAACCACTCAAGGGAAACTCCTTCTATACCTCCATTGCAGCCCTTTCCTCTGAGTATTCTGCCTCACCAATTCCAGCTGCTTCAGTGGCACCGAACTCCAATCTCTACCTCTTCACCTCAGTGGGACTGTGGTTCTTTACCTTGTTTCCAGGAAGAGAGCTGGAGTGAATTGCAGGTTCATGTCATGTTTTCCTCTCACAGGGATTTCATTCCTTTACTACTTTTCCAGTCCTGGAAACATTTGACTGATATATTTCATCCAGGTTTATCAATGTTTATAGAAAGGAAAGCTCAGGACGACTCCTTTGTCTCAGAAGTAGAGATTTTAGAGGTTCTACTTCATCTCATTAAGAACATCCTTAAAGCAAGCACAGCCAGACTCTCTCCCTTTTCATGGTCCAGTATTATATCTAGTCCAACGAGGCACTTGTCATGGAGTTAAGACTCATTGTGTAGGATTGTGGGGTGTAGCCCTGGAAGTCACTACCATTCACCCAATTTCACTTCCCCATTTCTCCCACAACATTATCTGCCATTTAGAGGGGGGGATTTCTTAGGAAAAAAAGTGTCCATTTGACTGAGAAGTCCATCATACTCTGTCTCCCATCTTCTTTTCCAGCCTTATTTTCAATATCTCCTCTTGATGAACGCTAAACTTCCACTCACTATCCCTGTCTTGTCTCCACATTTCTAACTGTAGGATGATACAAACTCCCTTGATTACCCTAGACTGAAGCAATCATTTCTCCACTCTGGCCTCTTGTCTTTACTGTCTGAACAATTCACTTAGCAATTAATCATGTCTTGTCTTAGGTTATCTCTTCTCTCGTTGTCTAGAACTGACATTTGATATTCTTATTATATAATTTTCACAGAACTATCTTAACCTCTTTATTACAATGTAATCTTCTTGATGGCAAGGCCCATGATCTATGGTCTATACCCCACCTAGCATGCATGTTGCATATATATTGTATCATGGTCACATGCTTACTAATGAGAATGTTGACTCAGCCTGAGACACAGGCAATTATACTTGCAGAATAATCAAATTGGATGCTAATGCATTAATTTCATTAGGCTTAGCCCATGTTTAGTCCCAAATTGCTTGTCCTTTTGGATCAAGAAAGGAGGCTTGTTTATTTCCCCTACTCTTGAGCCTTATATTCAGACAGAAAACTCTTATGAATTCTGGACCTTAACACCACCAACCAGTTGGGTTGGTCCTGGCTTCCTTTTCTACTTTCTTCCTTAAACATTGAGTTTGACTCATGCATAGGGCATGATAGGCAGTAAAGAGCCAATTCTCTGCTTCCTCCTTGTCTATCAGCCTTTCAGATACCTCATATTGGAGGCCCCAACCAGGGGCACCAGTGCAAGAGGCAATATGGGGAGGGGTGCAGAGGGAGGAGGAAGTCTGTTTTTCTAGGCAAAGAGGTCAGATACTAATTATCTGAAAGTTTCAGCAACTGATAGAAAAATTATGACTCAAATCGTATTTGTTTGTTTTTAGCCATTGATTCCACTACGACCATCTCCGGGTAGTTAGTGGCAAGTGTGTATAAGTCACAAAAGTGTTCTCCAGATTCCTGAAGTACTCACTCAGCTTATTAAAAAATATTTCCTTCAAAACTTTAAAGACATTATAAAATGTAGGAGAGGTTGCTAGAATATAAGGACAGACCTAAAGCGGCCCTGATTTATTATGTCCAGCTCCAAAACTCATGCCTATAGAGCTGCAAGCATTTGATCCTTGTGGTGGAAGGAAGATGTGTTTCCTCAAATCCTAGCAAGAGTTTGAGTTTCCTACAGCATTTTTTTACAATGAATTCTTATCTCTCTGTCTCCTTCTCTCTCTCCCCCACCTCCTTCTTTCTCTTTCTCTATCTCTTTTCTCTCTTCCCTTCCCTCTTATATTCTATCAACTGAGAATTCTGACAGCTGCAAGCCAACTGAGAAAGGCATAGGCCATGTGCACACTGGTCCCAGCTGACAAGAAGTCTGACAGAAGTCAATGCCTGGGTTAGGTCAGTGCTTGGCAAGGTCAGGGCTCTGGGTCAATGTTCTCTGTTAACTCAGGAAATTTGCCTTATAATTTCAAGATGACAGTCCAATTCCAAGCATTGAAACCTCATGCAATTGTGCTCATTAAGGAGAAGGGAGTAGGAAGAAAAGAAATAAAGAAGTTTTCTCCTCTTACTCCTCTGTTCTTTACCAGGAAGGACATTTTCCCCAGTAATCCCAAACATATCTTACCTTAAGTCATTGAACACATTGGGCAAAGAGGAACTGAAGTCCCATGGTTGGCTTAGAGCAAGTATGGTGCATCCTTATGCCTGGGGCGAGAACTCATCTCTCATAAGCACAAAAATATCAGTGCCCTAAGCTGAACACATTTGAAGTTACCAAGGCAAAAGTAAGTGAAAAATAGCTGTGGAGGAAGAGTTTAATATTCTATGTCTCTCCCTCCACCCCTGAGAAAGCAGAAAATTAGGCTAGCACACAAATAAAACCCAGCCTGGTTTTTAGTGGACCCCTTCCAGCAGGTTGTTGCATGGGAGAAAACATGCAGACTGGAATGCGAAGGCTTAGGTTCAAATCCTGGTTTTGCTACCTGTTAGCTCTAAGATTTGAGCAGGTTACTTAACGTACCCAGCCTTAGTTTCCTAATATGTATGTATGTAGCAGGGTTAATGGTGTTGATGAAGACATGGACAAGCATAATGGCCATTTTTTGAGGGCATGTGTGTGTGCCAGGGACTGTTCTAAGGTGCTCTCTGTGGGAATGGCACCTGCATGGTCCCTTATCCAGGACAATGGGTTGGACCTACAAACATGATGGATGTCATTTCTAGGTGATGTTATATGGCCAAAGAGAAAAGATTTAACTAAGGCCCTGACTAGTTGACTTTGAGTTAATCAAAAGGGATATTATTCTGAGTGGACCTGACCCATTGAGGTGAGCTCTTTAAAAGGGACCTTATATATTCCTTGAAGTCAGAAGTTCCAAAAAACAGAGATTCTTTCTTTTTCTTGATGGCTTTGAAGAAGAAAGCTGCCCTGAGTTCTGCAGCCTCCAAGAAATGCATTCTGCCAACCAGCAGAGGGATCTTGAAAGTGGACCCTTCCTCAGACAAACCTCCAGGTGAAAACACAGTCTGCCCAACACCTTGATTTCAGCCTGGTACAAACTCTGAGAAGAGAACACAGCCACACCATGACAAATTTTCTGCTTATGAAAACCATAATATACTAAATGAGTGTGGTTTTAAGTCCTTGCATTGGTACTAAGTTGTCATACAACAGTAGAAAATTAATAAAGGCAGTGTGGTAGACCATTTATAGACCTTATCAATCCAATGCTTGCCATATCTTGATAGGGTTAGGATTATCATCTCTTGGATCTTCTGAGGGACAGACAAATCACAAGGCATGTGATATCAGTTGTGTAGTGTGTGGATTTTCCAGGAATCTTATGTTCTCTTTTCCCCTTGCTACCTCCCTTCCTGTATGTCTCTGCTACCTCGCTCCCTTAACTTAAAGAAGGCAGTTGGAGGGAAGTAGGTGAATTCCAAGCTCTCTGCATTTCTTGCTGATGACATTGACAAACAGCATGGCAGTTTATAAATACACTGGTCTGTCCCTTTATGTTGCAAACTCCTTCAGGACTGAGCCTGAAAATTCATCCTGGCACGCAGTAGGTGTTCAGTCTTCATGGATTGAATTGCATTAAGGGAAGTGGACTACAAAAGCTGGTTGAAATAAAACTTTTAAATTGTTTGAAGTTTTCCCTTTGCTCATGTTATGCTGAGCTTCAATTGCAGTGTGTAATTGGGTTTAGATGGTGCCCTACTCAGCATGAGTGGTTAGATTTGTAGCTCCCTGTCTGAGATGGCAAGGACAGAATCTTCATGTGCAGTGAGCTTCTCATTGACCTAAGCAGTGTGGAATCTCATCTCACACCACTGTAGTTCAGGGTCACTGGGATTATTAGCACATAAACAAGGAGATGTTTGTAGTTGGCAAGTTCTGGAATACTGGATGCTTGTTACTTGTTTTGCACATTCACAACCAGGGGAATGTGAGATGGACTCAGGGGCACATATGTTTGGCTCTGACATTTTTTAATGGAAGAACATTTTGCCCAACCACCTGATTGTTGAAGAGTGAAAGTATCTGATTTGGAAGTCAGCAAACAGCACAGTTCTTCTGAGGGAGAAACAAACAAATTAAGACAAGTCAGAGAGGCTGGATCCAGATGAACTGTGCCCATGGAGCTCAGGAAATTAACTCAGCATGGAGGTGACATCTTCCCAAGTGGTGTGGGCACAGAGCTTAGAGCCATGTGACCCAGGAGAAGTCTGTCTCTTGATGACTTTGAAATAGAGAGATTTCATTCTTCTCTGGATATTGGATTACACTGTAAACCGTGACCTCTTCTCTGTGATCCAAATAGCAGATTTAAAGGGTATTCATCAGATCAACTCATTTTATTGTCCTAAAAGTTCCTCTGCCTTTCAGCTCAATGAATCTCTTTAAATGGTCTCAGCTAAATAGGTGTGGCCAGTGGTTTTTTAGTGATGTCATCTGTTGTTCTGTCTATTCCGCAGTAAGTACCTTGGGAAGCTCTGGACCTCCTTTGAGATATGGTTTTAATTTCCCTCGTCAAAATGCTTTCTGGTGTGACATACTTACACTGGTGTCACCCTTGCTAATGAGGACCACCTTCCACTAATCAGCATACTTTTCTCCCGCAGGTGAACTATTAAGTTTTATACAGATTCCCCCCACTTATTATTGTTTTTAGTTTAGACTCATTTTTCTTAATGTTTTTCCTAACTCTTTGATTTTCTTTAAATTTAAAAAACATTTACTGTGAAACTTGCTAGGAGTATTCTTTCTTGAGAATCAAATTGTTATTTATGACATTTCTGGAAATAAGAGAATGGCGTTAGGTTGGGTTGTGAGTTAAGTAAGTAAATGGCATTTGAAGGTGATGTGTTTGATTCCTAACCAAAGGCTCCCCATGGGCACTGGCCTGCAGCAGCCAGGAACACAACAATATTACCCAATTTCCATATAACCAGCCTATTAACATGCCAGCAGTCTCCAAGAGCCATGACTTGCAATGCTGGGAGAAAATAATGCTGAAAGCAGTGGATAGAAAATGAGCCCCTTCTGAGAATTGAACAGAGCCTTTGAGTGTGTGATCAGGAGGAACATCTGGTGCCTGGGCTCAAGGGGGTCAGTGCCTTTCTGTGGATGGAGGTGGTGCATCATCAGCATGTGGCTCTCCCTTACCCTCTCAAGTCCAAGACACTGAACTTCCATGTGTGGCTTGTGTGGGCTCTGGTTGGGTCTCAGTGGAATCTGTTTGCATCAAGAAGGCAGCAGGTAGCCCGTCAGGGGCTCCCTTGCTCTGCCATGGGCCATAGGGTAGAGATGATGATAGGAACCAAGATCAAATAACACAAAAGGAAGCAGTGCTTCTCACAGCAGGTGGGAAACTCCATGAAACGTTTCATTCCAAAGGCTGCAAGGTTGACTAGCTCTTTGAACAGCTAGTGTAGGCAGAAGCACAGATAAAATAGCTTTGGTAAGATTTTAAAGGGACATGGGATATTGGGTGGGTGAGTTTTTATGAGGCTTTGAGATCTCCCGATGCCCCCATAAGTTCAGCACCCTAGACTGGTTTGGAACATGTGTCTAGCATGGAATAGTTCTTCTTGTGTGGGTTCACCCATTTTTCTTATTCAAAATTGTTCTTCAAGAAGATATCTTACAGACATTGTGGTTCTAGGACTCTGGACTTATTTAGCAATACCTCCCTCACCCCCCAGGAAAAACCACTTCAGCCTGCAAATATGCATCAGGTGCCTATGGCTTCCACTCTAGTTTATGGCACATGAACAGGGGTGAGAGAGCAGGCAGAAGGTGTATATGCTGCAGGTGGGATGGTGTGAGACCCCTGAATACAATAAGACCCACCCCTTCTTGGTGTGGACAGTGGTGGTGGTGCAAGCTATCACTAAGGACACTAGTGAGAGAAACTAATAGTCAAGTGAGTGAATCCAAGGTGTGAGGACTGACCTGCTGATGCTGCGATTGATTTCCAAACACATTGTCCAGACAAGTTCATTGAGTTAGAGGCAGTGAAGCTACATCAGGGTGGGCACTACAGATTGGGGAGCTCAGGACCAAGTGTATGGACAAGATGGGACTTCAGATCTTCAACAAAGGGTTGAATTCAGTGGGAGAAGGACACATCAATGAGGGGACAATATGTGCAAAGGCACGGAATAAACCAGCCTTGAACTCAGGATAAAACAACCCAAGATTTACCTTCTGTGATGCAGGAGTGCCATTTCATTCTTGTGGGGCATTCACTCCAGGCTCAAAATCCCTGGATGCGGTGACGACTCTTCCAAACCATGCTATTCTTCTGAATGAAGGAGTTGCTGGGATATTAGAAGCATCTGGATCACTATCTTCTGCACTTCCTGGGTTTCCTTCCCTCTGGGTTTGGCCAGTGGGAGGTGCTTGCAGAAGGCTGAAGGCCAGAGATCAGATATGTTTCCCAGCTCTTGCTACTGGTTCACCACTATAGATCTGGAAATGGCCGTGACCTCCACCAGGTGACCCCTTTCCCAGAGCAACTCCTCTCAGGGGGCTCCAGCAAACACAAGCCTATGGTTGGTAAAGTCTTACACTCTTGCTAGTCCTTGGGCTACCTACAGTCTCTTGTTGATTCCTTTACCTTAATCTTTCCCCTGCCTTTTGTTTCCTACAAGGATCTGACTGATGTACCTTCCTTTCTCACCTACTTGAACACCTGTCTCAGGCAAGTACTCTTCCATGAAAGTGACGGAAACCCATTTTGAAATGTCTTAATTGGAGTGAATTTATTGGCACACAAAGCTGAAAAGTCAGCATATGTAGATTCAGGCACAGCTGGATCCAGACATTCTGAAACTCGACTCTTCTTTTCACTACTCTGGCATTTTTCTTAGCCAGGCTCTTGTGGTAGAAAGGTGGAGAACAATAATCTCAGCTGACAGTTCTGCCAGCTGAATGGTCATAATGATAAAATAACTATTTTTTTCCAATGGAGTTCCAGAAGAAGTTTTGATATTCACTATAATTGGTGAGGCATAGGTCACATGTCTACTCCTGGAGTGGGGGTGGGGCTTGGGGGTTTGGAGGTGGGAGGAAGGTGCACCATGGACAGCCCCTTCTCCACCCCATGGACTAAGAGTGAGGAAAGCATATTTCTACAGTGGAAAGCAAGGAGGAAAGAGAATGCGAGTCAGTCAAAATCAAAAGATGTTTGATGTGAACCTGAACCTGGTTTATTGAGCTGTCTCAACTTCACAGGAATTGTTTTTCCCATTCTCCTACATTAACCATGCTATGTTGAACCCTCTTTTCATGTTACTGAATGATGTCTTGGCAGATTTAATTGCTTTCTAGTTACTGTCAGTTATTAAAATCAATCTAGTACTGTTTAAAGTCTGTTTGTGTAAATGTTTCAAAACCCTTCCTGACCCCATGTGGGCCGGACCCTCACCTGAGGAACCCGGAGGATGGGTGTACATGTGTGGGTGGGTGGAGGGCAGTGGTACGGAGATCACTCCCACCACTTTGCACTTTTCTAGGCTCTGACGCATCTGGAGTCAGGGATCTGAAGGAAAAGAGGAAATAGGAACCATTGAGTGAATGCAAAGAACCACTGTACGTGATGGGTGAGCTGTCCCTGGTCCTGAAACGCTTCAGTTGGAGGTTGCCATGGCTCCTGGTCGGTGTGTAGAGGCTGAATGTCGTTTTCACTCTTGCTGCAGAAACCTCTATTGCTGAGGATGACTCACAAGAGGGGGTCCAGTTTCCATGCCCCTCCTTTCTGCACCTTCAGCATCTCTACAACTCCTGCAGTCTCCTTGAATCTCCATAAGCCTTCCCATAAAAGCACAAGAAGCCCAGAAGGTTTTTCTGTGCCCTCTGAGGGCTGTGACCTCCTGCGGGAGATCAGGGAAAGCAGAGGATTGCTCCCACTATCTTCACAGACCCACTGCACACCTCTTCCACTTTGTCTGGCTGGAGCTGGCATCTCATTCAATCTTTCCACCTTCTGATAAAGCATGGGCATGCATCTATGTCTCCATGTACTTCCTCTCCAAAACTCAAAGGACTTGTGCCAGGTTCTCACAAGGACCCTCTAATGATAATGTGCCCTAGAACCATAGTGGGACTGGAGTCTTGCAGCTCAGCAAGACCCAACCAGGGAATACACAAGTGTTTGGTAGACTGGTGACCACAGACTCAATTGTGCAAACCTGCACACTTAGGAGGTTCTGAAGAATACTGCCAGCAATGACTCTGGGACAACAGGAAAATCTGCCCCAAGCAAACCTAAGGCACACTTCCCTCTTTTTATCTGTAAGCAATTCTTCTAAATCTCTCTCAAACATGTGGTTTTAAGGAGAGAAGGGTAAAGCTCCCATCTCCATGGGAAGGGAAGGAAATGACTTCTTATCTAAGCCCCACATTCCCTCTCCATGACCCCTCCTGATAATCTTGATAACTTCCTCTTTTTTTCCTAATTTTCATACCAGGAGGAGGGGTCAGTGAGGCAGCTGATCCGAGAAGCACCGCTCCTTATGCCCGAGTAAGCTGAGCTGATGCTGCTCTGTCTTCCTAGCTCTCTTTAGGTGTGTCAGAGTGCCCTTGAATCAGCTCTGAGGCCTCTGCAACAATTCTAGGAAACCAGGAACAGCCCCACTCGGCGTGTACCAGCCATGTTTCTCAATTGCAAGCAACAACAACAACAAAGCCTTTGGCCAATTTAGTAGAAAATGAGTTTATCCAAAGATATCACCTACCCCAAAGGCCTCTAGGATAGCCAGAGAAGCAGTGTGCTAGCTACGCCATGAAATCACGCCCTGTAACCGTTCCTGTGGCATCGACAACACATCAGCCCTGCTCCATGGCTGTGCTGGGAGAAGCCCTAGTATCAAGGCCACTACACAGGGTAGCTGCTGCCCCACCCCCTGCTAGAACAAATCCCCCCACATCCCTGCTCTTTGTGTGATCAGCTGTCAAATCAAAACCTCAGTGTGCATCTGGCCACTGAAAGCTGAGTCCTGTGTTAAAGTCCTAGAACCAGAGTACAGGGAAGCATGGACTGTGCCAGCCCAGTTTTCAGTCTCCAGGGTGGAGGGCTGGCTCTGTGTCCCCAGGCGAGCATTTCCACAAGCCTAGAGAGAAGCTTCTCTAGAGAGAAGATTCAGATGATGTGTGATCAAAAGGCATGCAATCTCTATCTGCTTAGGGCAACTGGCTGAGAGATGGTTCCCAAGAGCATCAGGTTCTAATCCCTGGAATCCATGAATATGTCACCTGATATGGCAAAGGAACTTCACAAATGGGATAAACCTGAGAAGGGACTTATTGTCATGAGCACTGAGTCATGTATAGAATTGTCGAGTCATTATATTGTACTACTAAAACTAATATAACACTGTATGTTAGGTATACTTCAATTTAAAAAAAGTGAGATGGGGAGATTACCCTGGTTTAGGTGGACAGATTCTCAGGTAATCCCAAGGATCCTTGTAAAAAGAGGCAGAGGGAGGTGTGAAAACTAAGGTAAGAAGCTGGAAGGCTATGAGGACGGGGCCATGAGTCAAGGAATGCAGGTGACTTCCAGAAACAAGAAATAGCAAAGGAAAGGATGCTCCGGTTGAGCTTCCAGAAAGAACTTTGATTTCAGGCACATACGTCTTATTGTGGACTCCTGGCCTTAAGAACCGCAAGAGAATAAATGTGTGTTGTTTCAAGCTGCCACATTTGTGGTAATTGGTTACAGCAGCCACAGGAAACTAACATACCCAGTAAACATTTGTGGATTGAACTAGAAGGAAGAGAGGGTTTTCTGCCTGTGTGCAGGCACACCATAGCTAAAAACAGTAGGGTCTGGGGAGAAGAAAGAGCTGCCCCCCAACCCCGTGCAGCCAGCAAAGGGCTTCCAGCTGCTTCTGCTAGAGAGAGAATAGTCTGAAAAGTACTCTTCTTTTGGCCTACTTGGCCTTGGAGTTAAAACAGTAAAAGAGAAAGATCTTTCCAAACCTCTCTTACTGCAGCCAAAAACAGAAGTGTTTGGAGGCAAGAAAGCACTTGCAGGCCCATGATTGAAAAACAACTCATGCTTAGGGGCTTAAGGTATCTGGAGAAAACGACAATGTTTAGAGAGGAATTGTGGAGGAAAGAACTCTTATATCAGCTGGAAAAGTCATCACACACTGTCCCCGTTCCATTGGCAGTGATTTGTGCCTCTCTGTGAACCTCTTTTGGGGAGGAAAGTCCCCTCAGTTGGAGGAGGTATCTCGTCAGGAGCTCGGCAGTATGCAAGTTCCCTGAACCACCATCAGGCTCAGCTACTGTCTCCATTCCATCCTGTTCTCAAGGTGCCGTGGGAATAATAGTGCAATTAATGGTTTGCTGTCAATTGTAGGGTGTGTGAGTGGGGTGGGTGCCAACCGGGAGCTGCAGAAACAGCTCCTTGTTCAGCTTCACATGGATTGGTTTCAATAATCAAAAAGGTATTAATGTCTTTCTCCTGCTGCTTATAGAGTTACCTCTTTAAAAAGCACCTTTTAAAATGGTGGCTCTACTTTGGGTGAACTGTGTATTGGAAAAAAATGGTCAAGTCTTAGGTCTAGAAGAGAGGGGTCCTTGGGAGCTCCCTGGTCCTGGGCACTGTCTCTGACTTCACTCCGCTGTCCCCCTCATCCTATTAGATTCTTGGTTGGTACCATGCATTTTTACATGAAACCCACTTATCCTTGTTATAATGAGGCAGTGAGCTGTATAATCATTTGCTTAGTGTCTATCTGCCTTATCGGGATGGAGTCTCTGTAGGCAGGCCTGTATAGCTGCCTTGTCCACACGAATAGCCCCCCCCCCATGCCCACCCGGCTCCTGCAGCATACCACATTTCCCTGTTCTATCTTCTTATTATAATCATTCCTTTCTGAAACATCCAAGTTCATTTATTTCTTTGCTTGTTCATTGTCTGCACCCCTTGGCCATTAGAATTCCCTGCACACTGTCAATGCCCCTGAGTTATTTTGTTCACTGTATATAGATAGAGGGTGAGGAAGTCTCCTTTCTCTGACTTATATTTCAATGTGAAGAGAAATCCAAATAGGATGGCACCCTGGCCTCTCCCCCTCACTTACGTGGTGGGTAACTTCTCTAGTTAGTTTGGGGGAAGGAATGGCCTTGCAAATCTCCCCCTTTGTGGTCTGCCTGCCTCTGCAGGCTCACCTGTGAGGTCTCAGCTCTTCAGGGGACTGGGTGCTTGCATTTCATCCATACTTTAAACTGGATGCTTGATTCTGCTCTGTTCTGGGTTCACTATTATAAAGTTCATTATACAAGCACTCCTCCAAGGTAGCCTATGTCAGCGATGATGCTGATATTTCGATCTTCCTCTGATTACTCCTGTTTCTATATCTTTGTAGTTCCAAACTTGGTCAGAGGACAAAGAGGTTGAGTGTTGGACCCCTTTATTCCCTTATACGCAGCTCTATAGACATCCATCCCCAAGACCAAGAAAGTACATGGCACATAGTAGGTACTCTATTTTCAGTTTTTAAATGAATGGACATACAGATGAATGAATTTGATGCATATTATAACAAGTTGCAGGTGGTAGTCCTCGTAAATATTTGCTGAGATTGCTCATTAAGTTAACTAGATGTCTGTGGAATCCCTACTAAGTGTGCAGCATTTTTCTAGTCTGGGTTGTTGAGCCTGCGTATTAAACACAGCCCTCGGGACAAATTGCTAGGTCTGAAGGGACTGAATTAGGCTTGGAGTTTACTCATGTTTGTGACTTCAGCAAATCTCATTACCAACTGGAACTTCAATCCTACAAGCCAACAAACCAATGGGATCCATTAAATCCACTCAGGACTCACCTTAATCAGAACCCTCTGCTGACTTATCGATGAAAGGAGAAGGAAATGTATCCTGGCCTTCTTCTGCACCATCTGCATTTGCCGTTGCCAGAAACGAGAAGTTTCACTCTTAAAAATAATGACTTTTCTACGCTGACTTTGAATGGCTTCACCATGCTTGACTTTAATTGTCTTGATGACCCAAGATCGACAGGGATTTGGAATTGATTATGTTGGTAGATAAATCAATCTGAATGAGATTATTTAAACAGCAAAAAGCATGTATGTACATGTGTCTGTGTGTGTTCAAAATTCTCTTGATTTAAAGGTTTGGATTTCCAGGTGAGCCCGTGACAGAACACTAAGGATGGCTCCTTCTACATGACCCCTGTCTCAGTACGTGCATTTTTAAATTGATGGATGGGTCTTGGTGGTGCTATTTGCAAGGACAGGCTCTCTATTGGAAAGGATACAGATGTGCACTAATAGGAAATTATGGATCATTTCCTTGAGAACTCTCTTTAGAATGTCAGGAAATGAGTATTTAGGGAAATGGAATTTCAGATGTTAAAGCAGGTTTTCTGTGTAATTGGAGACTTCCTAAACTAGGCATGAAGCTTATCTAACATGCTTGCATCCTTTGAATGAAACATAGGTACAATTTCCAAATTATTTTTAATGTTTTGAGAGACAGAGATAGAGCATGAGTGGGAGAATGGCAGAGAATCTAAAGCAGGCTCCAGGCTCTCAGTTGTCAGCACAAATGCAGGACTCGAACCCACAAAGTGAGTGTGAGATCATGACCTGGGTCAAAGTCAGATGCTTAACTGACTGAGCCATCCAGGTGCCCCACAATTTCCGTTTTCATCAAGAAAATGTAAACAAAATCATTTTTGCTTTTTAGAGTTCATTAGGGACTGAATTTTTGTGTGCTTCCTCCTCCTGCAAATCCCCAAAATATGTTGAGATTCTAACCTCCCAATGTGATAGTTTTACAAGGTGAGGCCTTTAGCGAGTGATTAGGTTGTGAAGGTGGAGACCTCATGAATGGGGTTAATGCCCTCATCAAAGAGACCCCTGAGAATTCCTTCACCCCCTCCTCCATGTGAGGAAACAGCAAGAAGACACCATCTATGAAACAAGACACAGACCCTGAATCTCCCGGCACCTTGCCTGGCACTTCCAGCCTCTAGACTGTGAGAAATAGATGTTTGTTATTTAAGCCACCTAGTTTATGGTGTTTTTGTTACAGCAGCCCACCTGACTAATGCAGTGTGTGTATGTACCAAGAAAGTATATCAATTTCATCCTCTAACTTCCTGATATTTGGGGTTACAGAACTCCAAACTCAGCTTCATGTCTAAGACATTATGCTAAATCTGTCAGTATTTCAGTAAATAAATAGTCATTTCAGGAAATGATCCTCCAAGATTGACCACACCTGAGGAGGCATCTGTGGTGGACTGGCGAGGGGCTGGACCCTCCACCCAGAACTGGGACCTGAGAGTGTGCACTGTATCTCTTCTTTACCCACCTGGCCAGTACTTGGAAGGGATTTCAAATGCTGTGTGTGGTTCTGTGTCTTGTTCTACTGATGCAAGTAAAGGAAAGACAGGCATGTAGGAGGTGGTGCTTTGAGGGAACTGATGATATTTGGTGATGGTGTGTGTGTCACTGGGGAAGTATTCCTGGAAACCCCCTCATAGAAGACTTAGGAATCTAATTGACTTAATTACAGGATGGAAGGAAGGGAATTACCATGCACACGCCGAGAGGGACCCAGATGTCACTTTGAATCATTTTGCCTCCTGGTAACTGTTTTCAAACAGGAGAAAGGAAAGGCTTGAAGCTTAAACAAAAGCAGCTCAGCTGGAAACAGATGTGCTCACTGACACTATGGCAACGTGAACACACCAGCCACAAATGACCGCAGCCAGCTCTCTGCATCCCTGGTGAGCTTGCATTCAAGGTCAAGTTAACAATGCACAACATCTTCCATCCTGTGTATTGACAATGAGTGACAGCGAGCTATGGACTAGCGAGGCAGTCACAGATGTGGATCCTATGAGCAATCAAAAGGGATTAATGGGTTTCTGCAGCTCTGGATTGCACTTATGTTGAAAATAAATATTTGTAAGTACCTGGTAGTATATTCCAGGGTAAAGGATATATATATATATAGACACATATACATGCATACTTTACTTATATACCTATATACATACATATTATTTTCCAACATAGATTTAAGTTTACTTTTTTTCCCCCAAGCATCAGACTAAGGCTTTGCAGAGTGTTGAAAGAATAAGAAATGGGCCAACACACCACTCGAATAAATCCAAGTGGAGCTCTCTAATCATTCTAGACTTGTCCTGATAAGATGTAGCTCCCCCAATTTTACTTTGGAAGTGTCAAAACCAGGTCACCATAGGGATAAAATGTTTCCCACAAGACTACCCTAGAGATGATGAGATTAGAACCTTTAATACCTGAGTGGTTGGTCTTTAATTCAGTCTCTATGGCCACACCAATCCCCAGAGGTTGCTGTTTTACCAGGAATTGCCTGATTAGTCAATTAAAGATACATGTTCCTACCATTTAATCTAACATAACTACTAAAAGACAGAAAGTGAAATATCCCTGGTGCTACCACCAAACCATCTGCCCACAGCATCTCTGGAGGTGCAGGTAAAAATGCACCTGAGCATAGCTGGGTCTTCCCCAAAAGGGAGAACACCTGCCTATTGGCTCTGGAGTCTTACTTGGGTGCTTTGCCAGATTGAGCCCTTCAGGATGAACTTTGCTCATTTTTGTCCAGCTCAGTGCCTGGCTTATTGACAGGATAAACAAGCCAAGGGTAGGTTCTAGTGTAACATTCAATAAGTGACTTCTAAGATTGCAACTCTTGTGCCCACTTTGTCTGCCCTTGGGACCTTTGTAAATGTTGAAAAACATGAACGATGCAAGATAAGATACAGACCAGGTTTCTGACCTGCCAAAACTCAATATTAATTTAAGTTGAAGTAGATAAGATGGAGTATTTATCTGGGAGACCATGGAGGTTATCTTATTTGAAATATTTTCTGTTCTGTCGTGCTCTACTAAAAAGAGAGACAGGAATAGGAATTTCTTTCAACAGGCCTTTGAGTAATTAATAGAGCCAAGGAGCTCTGGGGTGCAGAAGAATACATGACCTGGTCCCGGCCTGCAGGAGTCTTGGTCCCTGAGAGGAGGTGGCCGCCCACTTGTCCTGGCTCACAATGTGCTGCAGGTGACCCTGCATGAGGGAGGTCCAATTAGAGAGCTTAGTTAGGAGAGCAAAGGGGAGCTGGGTAATGTGGCTGTGGGAATCTAAGAATACCTCTTGGAGGAGATGGCCTTTTGACTGAGCCTTAAATAGGTGTCATTTGGGCATTTGGGGGAATTCAGGAAGGGCATTACAGTTGGTAGAGCACTGAGGGGGATATAGCCATGGAGTCAGGTCACCACAAAGTAAAGCATAGAAACCCCTGAAAGCATAGCCTGGCCAGATAGAAGAAATAGGAGGTTGAATCATTAATCCAACCTTCCTGGACCACCCACTTCATGCTGGCCCTGAGCTGAGGGCTGGAGAGGCAAAGGTTGACATGGTCTTTTTCCTTATGATGCTTACTGTTGAATTGGAGAGTCAGAAAATAAACAAAAGCACACAACTGAGGTACAATTAAGAATTGTGTAAGACTCTGAAGGAACATGAAAACAAGGTGTGGTGATGAAAACCATATGATAAGGGGGACCCCTTAGACAGGAGCCCTGAGAAGGTGACCAACAAGGGCTGGCCAGAGAAGCAGGACAAGAAGTCAGTCATCTGCTGAGTGTAGGAGAGAGGACCCCAAGCAGAGGGGCTCCCAGGCCGTATAAGAGAGGTGACATTTATGAAGTTCATGAGTCTGGGGAGAAGTTTGGATTTTATTTGAAGTGTAATGAGTGCTGCTGCAGGATTTAAGGAGGAATAAAGATGATTTTTTGTGTTAAAATGTTTGCTTGAGATTTTAGCCAGAACATGGGTTGGAAAGGCAAATGCTGAGGCAGAAAACCTTGAAAAGCTTTTGCAGGAGTCTGGTGAGTCGTGGAGGTGGTTGGACTAGTGTGGTGGCCGTGGGAAGAACATATTGGGGAGTTAGAAAGGATGAGATTTGCTGGAGCGTTGAGTTGAGGGTACACCAGGAGGAAGGGGGTGACTCTTGGCTTCTGGCTCCAGAATTTGGTGTATTACTGCATCTAAGATGGGGAAAATGGGGTGTGGCTGGAACAGGTGGATGCATTACTGGGGTTCAGGATCTTAGCCCTTAGTGTAAAATGCCCCAAGTTTTGTGTCTGGAGCTATTCATGATGAGGGTTTCTCTGCTGGGGATAAAAACGGGAGTTGTATTGTAGGGATAGTACTTCAGGTCATGGAATGAGCTCAGTGAGACAGGATGTATAGACAAAGAGGAGAGTAGATGATGAGAAAGGCCTACACTCAGAAACCATAGTAGGAGGACCCATGGTATGCCTGAGAAAGGGAAACCATAATAGTGAGGAAAACTGGGACAGTGGTGTTTGCACATTGAGGGAAAGAGGGAGGAAGGATAGAGGAGGAAGCAAAGAGCAAGGGGTCACACTCTGTTGACAGACATGCAAAGGGAAAGGGAAATTCTTCCCTTGATTTTGATAACTTTAATACAAGTCATTGGGGAGAGATTCTGTGGTAGAAGCCAGGTGAGAAGGTCTTGGGAGGCACTGTACGGTGAGAGGTGGGGAAGAGCATGTAGATCCCACTCTGGTGTTTGGGTGTGGAGGAAGTCCAGAGAGATGTGGACAAAGGGCCTTTATTTTCTAAGAAAGAGCTTACTAGAGCATATCTTATGCTAATGGAGCAATGATCACATAGAGATTACTGTTGCAGCATATAGGGAATACTCTAATGAGTGAAGTCCTTAAAAGGTAGAGGGACACGTCTCACTTTGTAAGAAGAGGGAAGGGAACCGGGGAGATGTAAATTCTGCCTAGATAGATAGAGGAGTGCCTATCTGGAGGCTTCTGGGAGGTGAGAACATCAGAGCAGTGAGAGTGTGGTTGAAGAACAGAAGTGAAGAGAGGAGATGGCTGTGTCAGAGGCTAGGCAAGCAAGTGAACTAACCGGAGAACCAACACAAGACTCCAGCTAAGCGTTCTTATCATGAGTTTAAAGTAAGCCAGTGAGCCAGTCTTTTATTTAGCTTTTACCACCCCACCCTCCAGCAAATTTGTGCCTTGTGGGCATAGTCAATAAGAAGATTGATGGTTGAATTAATCATCCAGAGTACAATTTTGTTGTGAGTATGGAGGAAGAAAGCCAAAGGGAGTTAAATTTATTTGCAAGGCAGTGCTTATAGTGATAGACCACAGAATCCCAGCTGGAATAGAGTGAGAAAGGGAGGGGACTAATTCAGTGGTGACCTCTCAGGACTAAAGGGCTATTTTAGTGGAATGCCTTGACCAAAAGAGTCAGAGATCTAGGTTGGAGAGTGGCATTGATGGCATCAGAGTTTGGCCAGCCCCTCTGTAATCCTCATCAATACCTCAAGGACATCCCCAATAAGCATGCACTTGGTAAAGACAGTGTGTTTGCCATGCAAATGCAGCTGCAGGATATATCCTCAATCACCTCACATTTCTAAGCAATTTTGCTGCTTTCTAAGCCCCTTCTCTGCATTTCCATTGACTAGGGACCTCAGAGACATGGCACTCTTCTATTGTTGACCTTCATCACAGCCATGACCGTTTTTCATTTGGACGAGTCTACAGGCTCCAGTCTTATACTGTTCTTCCCGACACCTGGGAAAGTGGCAGCACCTGAGATGCAATCTTTGTCTTGGCCAACTCCTGTGGTCTCCATCCAATGCTATTTAACCAGCACAGCAGTTAAAATCTCACATCATTTTACTGCTGTTGCAGACTGTAGCAGCTGCCTGAGAATGATCTTACCTCCACATGATTAGTAAATGATGAATGGTTCTCTCCTTTTCCAACGTTGTCTCTGGAGGGTATTGATAGCTCAGAGAGGAGAAAATTCCAGAAAATATGGTATCCTTAGCCACACTGGAGTAGCTTTGTAAAGATCAATCTATAATAGTAAAAGCATGATCTATGGAGGAAATAGGCAACAGGAGATAGAATGATAAAAGCCGTTGGAGAAAGATAAAATTGACATCACCATGGGAACAGGCAGTACCATAAATGCTCTCATAACCATCCAGAATCCTGCAAGTGTTGCTGGCCACTTCTTTGCCAAGTCAATGTGTTGACCGTTTATCTTCATCCCATATCAGAATAATCTAGACCAGGTTATTTTGGTTGAAGTGTTTTTCCTTGCCAGTAGTGGGCAGTTGGCACTGTGGCCACACTTTCTAGTCAGATAGGAATGTGCTATTTGCAGAATTGGATTTTGGCTGAACAAGAGCCAACAGTTTTCTTCTGAATTAAAGAGAAAGTAGATTTATTAGGGATAGGTCTTCTACTATAGAACTTCACAGCTATTTAAGCCAAATTGCCCTAAAGTCAGATATAATAAACAGTGGTTTCCTCCTAGTGAGCATTAGGTGAGATCATAGTGGTGCTGAGTTGGCACCATTTTTTTGGAACATCAAGTTCTATTCTTAGATAAAAACCTTTAATTCTAGAGAGAATATCTGCTTTTTAAAATTAGTTGATTTCTCTAAATGGACTATGAAAGCTAACTTTATGTGCCAACTTGATTGTATCACAGGGTGTCCAGATATGTGGCTAAACATTATTTGTGGTTGTGTCTGTAGAGTGTTTCCAGATAAAATTAGCATTTGACTCAATGGACTCAGTAGATCAGTTTGCCCTCCCCAGTGCAGGAGGCTGTTATCAAACCTGTTGAGATCAGGAAGAGAACAAAAAGGCAGAGGAAGAAAGAATTTGTCTCTTCCTGCCTGATTGCTTCAGCTGGGACATCCGTCTTCTCTTGCCCTTGATACTCAGTCCTTTAGATTTGGATTGGAAACACACCACCAGCTTTCCTGAGTCTCCAGCTTGCAGATGGCAGACCCTGGGACTTCTCAACCCGCATGATTGCATGAGGCAATTCCTTATAATAAATCCCCTCTTACAGATATATCCCATTGGCTCTGTTTCTCTTGGGAACCCGGACTAATACATGGACTAATTGCTCTGGTATCAACAAGCGTTTTCAGGAAGAGCAAATACTTTCATGGTGTTGCCTTAGCTGGGTCACATTTGTCAAGTTCTGGTGGTTTTTCTTTGCTTAAGGAGGCCATGGTCTGCTGTGAGATGTCCCTGCCTTTTAATTTGGACTTCTTTCCACATTTTCCTGCATATACCCAGGCTCCAAGTAAACTGTGCACCTTCTTTTTTTTTTTTTTTTCAAATCCAATATTTGCTTTTCCAACTCCATGCCTTTTCTCTTGGGAACATCGCCACTCGTAGCAAATACCTTCTCTAAATGGAAGTCTCTTCTGATCCCAGATGTATTCACTCATTCATTCATATAGCAAATATTTACTGTGCACCCTCCACATGTCAGGCACTTTGCTTGGGCAGACTCTTCAGAATTCCCATAGCACTTTGTGGAATGTTTAAAATATTTAACAAATATTATATGACTGAATGAATAATTGTGTAGTGTGGTTTTAGTTTGGTAACCCTTCCATTCGGTTATAAGCTCACAGGCTCAGTGCATATGTGTTGTTGCTACTCCCCTGTGAACATAGTAGGCAAATAATTCATTGTTAAAAACTAGTCAGAGAGAACACTGATGTCCAGTAAGTCAGTAAAAATCCATCTGTTGAATTAGCTACCACCTTGTCCAGAAGTAAGAACAATCAGGCCATGTTCACAACTGGTGGTTAGTACTTAGTTTCCATTCTTACTTGTTAATTCACTGTTTGTGACAAACAGTCAACTATTCTAATATCTTCAATTCTCTTCATTCATTACCTGACTTGATTAGGAACCACCATTCCAATGTCTGTAGGCATTTAACATTCTAGTCCAGCCTCTTCTGTGAGAGACTGTAAATGGGGTAAATTGGAATATTTCACACAAAGCTAAATAGGACTCAGTCCTGCCATTTTCATTTTGTGGCTGCTGTCTTCACATGGTGCTGGCTGTCAGTGCTGTGTCTGCACACCCATTTCAGTAAGAAATCCTTGTCATATTAGCTTCATCAGGTGCATTGTGTGGACAGCAAACCCAAGAACTGAAAAAGATTGCCAACTTTTGAGAGGGACAGAACACACCAGAATAGTGGAAATGCTATGGTAAAGGAATGACTGGAAGCCATCAAAGTAGACAAAACCAGTGCTTGCCATGTTCAGTAGGTATTTGTTGAATTTATAAATAACTCTACTTTCTTAAGTCCTTCCTAATATAAGGATGTCCCTTGGAGAAGAAAGAGATTGTTTGGAAAGCAAATGTGTTTTTATTTTTACCCTGGCCCAGGAAACTGTCTAGAGCATTAAAGGTGCTTGAAACATTTTTGTTGAATAGAGAAAGCAATGATTATATCCTCTAGGAAGGTGACTCAAAGAAGTAAATGTTCTGTTGCTAAAATGACAAGGGCCTCTATATTTCCATTAACCAAATGAAACTACCTCAAACATCTTGAGAGAACAGAACAGTGTGTAATTAAAGGTTGTTCTAATATAAAGGTGTGTCTGACTCCATACTGGGTCCAGGACAGTGGGCAGGCTTCAATGTTTCAGCTGTCCTGAGGCATCGCTTAGACACCATGTAATTGAGTATACTATTTATGCCCCCCTAAGTCAGGTATCAGTTCTGCTTTGCATATAGGGGACTAGTTTGTCTATGAGACTCTTCAGCTGCTCCCCAATAAGGACAAAGAGAAGTTCCGGTTTTCTCCAGGGTGAATAACACATGCATGCCTTTCCCAAGAATTTCCATTTTATTCAGAGAGCTTGTTTTCTTTTTAAAAATTTTTTAAATGTTTATTTATTTTAGAGACGAAGAGCACAAATAAGGAGGGACAGAGAGAGAAAGAGAGAGAGAGAGAGAGAGAGAATCTGAAGCAGGCTACAGGCTCCGAGCTGTCAGCACAGAGCCGCCACATGGGGCTTGAACCCACAAACCATGAGATCATGACGCTCAACTGACTGAGCCACCTAGGTGCCCTGAGAGCTTGTTTTCCTTATCACGTAATCGGGACACATGGAAAAACACTCATCTCACACAATGGACAGTCTACCTCTTTGCTTTCATTTGGCTCAAATGGTTGCTCAAACTTTTGAGAACCAAGACGTAACAGAGTCCAGCCAAGCTACGACAAGATTGTAGCTCCTAGTGTAGAGGTTGAGAACCCTCAGGAAAGGCAGCCTTCCTGCACCTCAGAAGTGAACACCCAAAGGAAATCTCATTTACTATCAGTTAGTCCACTCATCTGTGCTTCAGAAAGCACTTGGGGAAATTTAAAAAAAAGAAAAGAGTATCCAGAACTCACACTGGGCCAGGCATAGTGCCTCCCACCACCAGCCAGACTGGAAAACCTCATTATTCAAAAAGCGATAGGAAAACCAATCAGAAGCGTCTTTCACAGTAGTGGGAAGTAATTAGCCTTAGACTAAATGATGTACTGATCTAATTTAATCAATTTTACAAATCTTCCAGGAAGACAACAAAGGATTAAACTGTTTCTGTGTAACTATGCGTCACCCAAAAGGGTAGAATTTAAAATGTCTAAAATCCAATTATAAATTACCAGCCAGGAAAAAAAGCAAAAAAAAAAAAAAGAAAAAAAAGAATGAAAGAAAGAAAAAAAATGACACATAAGGAAGAAAAAAAATCAATTGAAATTGACCCAGAATTGGTACAGAGTACAGACTTAGCAGACAAGAAAATTAAAACAATATTTAGAACTCCATTCTATCCCCCCAAAGCCAAGAAAAGACATAGAAAGGTATAAAAAAGGACTCAAATCAAATTTCTAGAGAATAAAACTACAATGTCTGAGATGAAAAATTCATTGGATGGGATAAATAGTCAACTAGACATTACTAGAAAGTAGTTAGTGGATATGTAGACAGTAATAGAAACTATCTAAAAAGAAACATACAGAGAGAAAAAATAATTAAGAAAGGAGCATTAGTTAGCTGTAGAAAAACTTTAACCAGCCCTAATATATGTATAACTAAGGTCCCCGAAAAAGAGGAGAAAGAGGGATGACCAGAAAAAAGACTATTTGAATGGCCCAAATCTTCCAAATTTGATGTAAAGTATAAATCCACAAATCCAAAAAGCCCAAGAAATTCAAAGAAAGGTGAAACACAAGAAACATGTGTTAACTAAAGAAAGTAAATTAAGGCCTATCAATCAAATTGCTCAAAACCAGATACCAAAAACAGATAGATAGAAACATTACCCAAAAGAAAGCTGGAGCAGGCTACCGGGCAATGAAATTCTGCTCAGTTATAAAGAAGAATGAATGGTGGATACCTAGGTGAGGCTCAAAATAATGATGTTGGGTGAGAGAAACCAGACCAAACACATGCATAATGTAACATTCCAATCATATAAAACTCTATAAAACACAACAAAGAAACAGACAGCAGATCAGTGGTTGCCTGGGGGTGGGGAGTGCAAGAAGGAGGGGTCATGGGAGGCAGGGCCATAAGGAGGGATTATAGGGGCAAAGGCCTTGGTGAAACTTTTGGAGGTGATGGACATGCTCATTCTCTCAAAGAGGATAATAGTTTCAGTGTCATGTACATATGTCAAAACATATCAAATTGCATGCTTTCAATATATGAAGCTTATTGTATTTCAACTGTACCTTATTTGAAAAATAAAAATCATTAAAACATTAATGATCCCCCACTTCCACAGACTCTGACTTAGTTTGTCTTGGGGGTGGGTGTTACGGACCGAACTGTGTTCCTCCGAAATTCATATGTTGAATCTGTGACCCCAGGGGTGACTATATCTGGAGATGGGAACTTTAAGGAGGTAATTATGGTTAAATGAAGCCATTAGGGTGCGTTCCTGATTCAATCTGATTAGCGTCTTTATAAGAAGAGGAAGAGGCAGCAGAGATGTGCACGCGCAGAAAAGGCCATACAAGGACACAGTGAGCAGGTGGCCATGTGTAGCCAAGAGGCCTCTGGAGAAACCAGCCCTGCTGGTGCCTCGATCTTCCACTTCCAGCCTTGGGAACTGTGAGAGAATGCGGTCCAGTTGTTTGAGCCCCCTGCTGGGTGCTATCCTGTGATGGCAGCTCGAGCAGACCCATCAGGGGATTCTTGGTAGCAGTGTTTCTATAAGGCTCACCAAGAGACTCTCATAAGTAGCCAGAACTGTGACACACGAGATTAAGCCAAGCCAGCTCCCCTCCGGCTGCAAGGGTGAGTTGGACACAGTCCACTGTAGTGTTTGGGCTTGTTGATACGAGCTCTGACCCCAACCTCAAGATTGTGTCAACAGCCCTTGGATGTCTGCTTCTCTTTCTGGGGCCACATCCATATGATCTCTTTGTACAATAATCAGGCATACAAATTCTTTGTCAAAAAATCAACCTCACCCAAGTGCACAAAAATTCATATGGGGCGCCTGGGGGGCTCAGTCGGTTAACCGTCCGACTTCGGCTCAGGTCATTATCTCACGGTTCGTGGGTTCGAGACTCGCATCGGGCTCTGTGCTGACAGCTCAGAGCCTGGAGCCTGTTTCAGATTCTGTGTCTCCCTCTCTCTCTGATCCTCCCCTGCTCATGCTGTCTCTCTCTCTCTCTCTCTCTCTCTCTCTCTCTCTCAGAAATAAAACACTAAAAAAAAAAAAAAACTCATGTACACTCTGTGCCAGGTAGGGAGATGGGCACTCCAGACGACGAAGGGAGTAAGGCTTGGCCAGGTGAGAAGCGTAACTCCCTGCTATTGAAACTCACCAAACTACACGCCCGAAAAACAAACAACCCAGTGAAGAAATGGGCAGAAGACATGAACAGACACTTCTCCAAAGAGGACATCCAGATGGCCAACAGACACATGAAACAATGCTCAGCATCCCTCCTCATCAGGGAAATACAAATCAAAACCACACTGAGATACCACCTCACGCCAGTCAGAGTGGCTAAAATGAGCAAATCAGAGAACTCTAGATGCTGGCGAGGATGTGGAGAAACGGGCACCCTCCTACACTGTTGGTGGGAATGTAAACTGGTACAGCCCCTCTGGAAAACAGTGTGGAGGTTCCTCAGGAAACTAACAATAGAACTCCCTTATGACCCAGCAATAGCACTGCTAGGAATTTACCCAAGGGATACAGAAATGCTGAGGCATAGGAGCACATGGACCCCAATGTTCATAGCAGCACTCTCCACAATAGCTAAAACATGGAAAGAGCCTAAGTGTCCATCAACAGATGAATGGATCAAGAAGATGTGGTTTATCTATACCATGGAATACCACATGGCAATGAGAAACAATGAAATCTGGCCATGTGTAGCAACATGGATGGACCTTGAGGGTGTTATGCTGAGCGAAATAAGTCAGGCAGAGAAGGACAAATATCATATGTTTGCACGTATAGGAGGATTAGGAGGAACTTGACGGAGGAACAAGGGGGAGAAGAAGGGCGGAAATGGTGGGGGAAAGGGAGAGAGGCAAACCATGAGAGACTCTTGAATGCTGACAAAAACTGAGGACTGATGGATGTGGGGGGGAGGGGGGGATGGGCATGGAGGAGGGCACTTTGGGGATGAGCACTGAGTGTTATGTAGAAACTAATTTGACAATAAACTATTTGTAAAAAAAAATTAAAAAAAAAATTCATGCCCTCTCATAATATGTGGCATTTTAAGCAAGATGAATCTCTTGTGCTGTATCACCACCAGTTCCCAGATATTCTATTTATTTTTATTTTTACATAAAAAAACAACGAGCAACTTATATACAAACCATCGAGTTATTTTGAAAACATCCAGCTTCCAAAATAATTGCAAAGGATTTGAGTTCCAGAATTAAAAGTAGGTTCAGTCGAAGCCTTCAAGCCAAGAGTAATAATTAGTGCATGCACCATAAAACTGGGTTTTAATTAAATATGTCTTTGAATAAGAAAGAAGCTTTATGAAGTGGAGTGCACACAGAAAGCTTTCAAAATGGCACTGATAACATCCAGAGAAATGTCAAATATACTTGAGAAGTTTAAAAATGTAACTCATTTTAAAGTGAATCCAACATAGAAGCATGGTAATTACTGAGACATAACCTGACTTTATTGCGTTTATTCTGAAATGTCCAAAAGATCTTCCAGGAAGCTCCTCAAGTGGTCACACTGCATCTTGCACATCATTTGTCCCATTTTGCCTCCAGCACCGTGTTCGACTTCACTGAGCACGTGACGCACGTGTGCCTCAGTGAGCTTTATGGAAACACAGAGCTGTTTTCATCGAATAAGTCCTTACTAGAAGGGTCAGATGGAGAGAAGTTAGTGGCTGTCACTTTAGTATTTCATGCACAGAAAGCACCATTTGTCACCCAGGTACATTGTTCTGTTATATTGTTTCCGATTAAGATGGTCCTCAATGAATGTTTAATGATGGAACATGGTATCTCTGCAGATTTAGAAACTGCAAATTAGGCTGGCCATCTCCATCAGAAACATCTGTCTGCTTCCATATGTGTCTCTCAGTCACGGGGAGAGGTGATCTTTCCCTGGGTCCTTTCAGATGTGTGGTTCCATTTGGTGGCTTCGGGAAGTGCTGTCCTGAATCCTAATGGCAACCAAGCATTTAAGCTTTGCAAAATGTGCCAGCTTGATTTCCTTATGGCTCCAAATTGACACACCAGATAGCTGACATCTTTGTTGATGGAAAGTAGAGACACGGAAGTGGTGTGGCTCTTGCAGCCAGCAAAACACCCACCCTCACGCATAAAGACAGTGGACAGCATCACCCTCTGGTGGCCTGGGACACTGTAAACAAGCCCCTCTGCAAAGGTTCAGCCCGCCAGTCAGCTCATCCTTCCTTAAGGTGAAAACTCAAGGATAAAAGGAGAGTTAGAACACCGTGAGGCACTCCCAAGTAACTGGCAAGTGGATTTCTTTTAAAATTCAAAGTTCTTGTTAAATGCACTTCCTATTTAGCAAATCACTTCTGGCTCATTCATACTGCACACAATGTAATACAAAAAAACATCTATTTGATATGACAATGTCTGTGATGTACTGTTTCATACTATGAATAAACAGTAGCTTGCGGCAAAGATAAGGCATTGCTTACCCACTAACAGGGATTGGAATTGCCGTGAAATTCTAAATGGACAGTACTTATGGTAATTAGTTAAAAACCACCGACAGAAACAAAGTCCCCAGCTAGAATAACATCATTCAGACTTCAGCCTTCATTAAAACGGAAGCTACTGATTCTTTGGGAAAACGGTCTTTATAATTTCTTACTTATCTTCTAAATGAGAGTAGTGCCTGCAGCTGGCGTAGCGTCTGGATCTCGCCTGCTCCTCTTGTGCGGCTCCCCGCCCCCAGTTATAACTGCTGGTCAGAGGCGTGCTCTTGGGTTCAGCATGTGGCCCATACCCACCAGTGTCCCCCAGGTGTGTCAGCTTGCTGGTCATCTTGCCTCTCCCCAGATCACTTGGACATTCTTCACACAGATGTGTGGTGGCACTACCATTTCATGGCAATCTCAGTGCCCTTCGAATAAAACCCAAGTGCCTTTCCATGGCCAAGGGCTCTTCCCTGTGTGTCTCCAGCCATTGTCTTCCCCATCTTTCCCCGCCTCTGTGGCACTGGCCTTCTTCCTTATCCTGAAGCTCAGCAGGCCCTCTGCGTCCTTTTCCCAGCAAGCTCCACCTCCCCTGGTCCTCTCATGTCTGGCTCCTTTTGGGCATTCAGGACTCCCTTTGCATCCTTTCCACTCCATCTCAAAAATCAGGTATGTTAAGCATTGTCTGTCTTCACAAAGACAGCTGAGTTTCCAATGCCTCACATTCATGTCTGGTACAGAGAAGCCCTCAGTTAATAACACTGACCAAATGAGACAGAGTGCATGATAATGAAAGCATGTTGGTACAAGAAGTTCCCCATGGGGAAAGCATGCTACAGACTCATCAACGTGCCCCAAGACAGGCCACTGCAGCTCCATCATCATTTTCATCAACAGGGAGGAGAGTAAATAAAACCCAAGGTTTGACTGGGAGCCTGTCTCCAGATATTCAGAAACGCTTCTGATAGAAGATATTATAGACTTGTGAGTTGTGAGAGACTGGTCTTTGCAGTCATCCCAGAAGCCAGCCATTTCACAGCAAGGCAATGAAATATTCATAAATGGGCCTGGCTTTCCATGAATGTGCTCCCCAAAGACCTCAGTGAAGGAGCATCTTGGCAGTTGTCTTGAAACAGCCAAGAGACAAAGCTCGTTATGCAAGGAATATGTTTTCTTCGATCAGAACAATGTAGAGGGTGGTAGTCATCCGGTGCCAATCAGAGTTTCCTAAGAGAGAAGAGAAATACAATGCGTCATGATGAACATCTGTCTGATGCCCCAGCCACACTCAAGTCCTTGGTCCATCTTTTCTCTGTGGAATTTACATCCTTTTGACTTGGGTACCAAAACCAAGGATCCCAAATTCCTGCTTCCCTGGTGACCTGTGTGTGTGTGTGTGTGTGTGTGTGTGCGTTGGGCTCTGAGGGTGGAATCCAGCTTACTTCCACGCCATTAGCTTAATTCAAGTTGGGATGGATGGGATCTGGCTGTGACCTCATGGGTCAGGAAACTATACATTTTAATGAAACAAAATGTGACTAGAGAAGGTGGATAAATATCCCGTAAACAAATGATCATCTTTAACAAACGATTCCTAGAAACCAGAATGATCAAAACAAATCAACCAACACATAAATTGGCAAAGAATTTTGTAGACAATTTATAAGAGTAAACCTGAAAGACCAAAACACATGAAAAGATATTTAACCTCAGTTGCAATCCAGGAACTGCATATTCTAACAACACTGAGATGTTGCTCTACATTAATCATACCAGCTCAAAAACAAAACAAAACAAAGAGCAGCTTTGTTATACCAAGTACTGATAAGGAATCATACATTTTGGAGATGTGTTTGCTAATCACACTGGAAGACCCATATCCCATGAGACACAACAATTCCACATCTCAGGATCTACTCTAAGAGAATGCTTGGACCCACTAGCTGCAAAGTTATAGCAAGATTGTAACTCTAGGTGATAGGGAACTGTTTAAATCTTCACCAGTATGGGAATAGATAAATATTTGTGATGTGCTCACACAGTTAAATGCTATTCAGTGGTTTACATGAATGATTCATATGTGGTGTGTGTGTGTGTACTGACATGGGTAACCCTGGAAACAACATGCAATGAAAGAGGGAAAAGTTACACTCATAGGAAAGGAAAACAAGCAAAATGAAAAGTAAAAAAGGAAGACTGAAAATCACTACTAATCCCGTATCCCAGACATCACTGCATTACCCTGTTAGCATACTGTCTTCACATGTTTACATGTATACACATACTTCTTCATGTTTCTTTTCTCCAAAACCAGGTTCACATTGCATTGTATGTGGCTTTACATCTTTTTTTCTGAAGGGACTTCATATCACATGCTTTCCCCTGCTCTGTTAATATTCTGCAAAGGCCGGCTTTTCCTAGGCCTGCTGGATAGACTCCTCTTTCACAAGTTTTCATGTCTCAATTGAACTGTGTCTGCACCGAGAGTGATTTTCCACCATGGGGCAGTGGTCACCGTGAGTTCATAGATAAGGAACAGTGAAATTAATTCCCTAAATCCTCACTGGCTTCTAGCAGAGATTAGAGGTGAATTAAGACCAAGAGGACAGCAACTGAGTGATGAAATCTTTGTGAATGATTGGGGGCAGGGGAAAAAAAGGAAGAAAGTTAATTGTATCTGAAAAAGTTCTTAAGAGAGAATGAGGTCTGACAGTGGAGCATGAAGCTTGGCTCCGAATTTCCTGGCTGACAAGAAAAACAGGTGCGTGAAGAGACATGAAGCTTGAGCCATTCAGGCAAAGCCTGATGCAGCTTCTAAGAGGAATTTGTCAAATGGGTCATCATAGATGACACCACGGTGACCCACATCTCCCATTTCATACATATGATCCGTTCTTATACTGAGCTGGAGGCCCGTTAAAGGGAAGAAACTATAACTTAGCATTTAGTTGTGGTTCAGGAGCAGACAAGGAAGTAGGTATCTTCCCATGAAGCTGTGATCATAGGGAAGGGAGGTGCTAAATTAGCAGCCACAATGACTCATTGGCTCTCAGTTATGCCTGCAGGGGGCCTCGGATGGGACTGGGTGGGTTGCGTCTTCAGAATGAGTCTCTGTCACATGCCTGAAGTAATGTGTGGTCACTGGTTCTGCCCTGGGTCTGTTACATCTTACAAATCCACCCACACGGTCCCTTTCATAAGGGAATCTTACCTCATCCATTCCTGCTGTTCTTGCAAAATAGAACCCATTGGACGTCTGTGTCTTATGCCACATGTTCCAAGAACTGACGAGGACCATCCTAATCATGTGCTTTAGTTTTTCACAAACCCACTGTCTTCTGGAGAGCGGAAAGCTCACCTCTGAATCCCTGATAGCAGTTAAGCAATGAATAAGCATCTGTGGGATAGAAGAACCTGGTTATTATTTTTTGGGACGTGAAGGAAACACAGTTTGTATTTGCGATTATGTCAACCTGGTATCTTTTGTGATAAATGGCTGGATCACTTCTGGCAAGAGTGTGGAATCTTCAAGACCTTTTCCAAGGGGCAATTTTGGACCAATTGGATGGGACACTTTGTGAGGGTGTGAGTTACCCAGCATCTGTCTGCACATTGTAAGAACCTTTATAGGACTCCAGCACATCATGTGATATTCATGGCGTGTGAGGTCAGACTTCATCATAGAAGTTTTGCAAATGCATCCGCAAACAACACGATGGGTTCGGTTGTGCAAGATGCTTCTGGTAGGGAATGCCAAGGCCCTTGTTATGGCTGTTCTTTGGGAAAGTCCTTGGTGCATGTCCCAGGTATGTCTGGATTACTGCCACAGACCCATCTGCTGGAATTGAGGGCCATGCTTGTCCTCATGTTGGCTTGGTAGGAAGATCTCTGCACAATCCATCCTCATTTTGTGGTGAGTTGATTGGTGTGAGTTAAAAAGAACACCCAAACACCTACCAGCCGCAGGCCATTGGGGAATGGAGTCTGTTTTCCTTGCCCCCTCTTCCTCCCTCACTGTGAATCTTGTGATCTATATGAAGGGCCAGGGAGCCATAGTGAAATTTTACAGCTTGGCTTTTAGCTGGTTCCTGTCTATAAAATTAAATACTGACAATAGATTAATAAGTGCTGTAAAGTGTCTTAAATTCTTAACCACTAGCTCAATTAGGTGGAAAAAACATAACAATGTCTAATAGTGGATTGCCCGGGATTCGTGCAGAGCATTACATTTAAAGACTGTGGTTTATGGAGAGGAAAGCTGAGAGAGAGTTGAAGGGGAAATAGGGAATGATTCTTTCTGGTAAAAGGAAGAGCAGTTATGGTGTTCTTATCTCCCTGGCCCGAGTCCCCATCAGCTCTCTCGGATTATAGCAGTGGCCTGTGAAACTGGTCTGCCGGCTTCCACCCCAGCCCCTCCCTCAGGTCGCTCTCAGCGCTGTATCCAGAGGGACCTTCTGTGGGATTATGGCCACATGGCTTCTCTGCCCAGAATCTGTTAGTAGTTCCCTATCTTACAGTCAGAGCCAAAGTCCTTGACATGAGCTATTAGAGCCCGCGTGCTGTACCGCCATTACCCATCCAACACTAGCAGATTTGTTCCACTCCTCTTAACTATCAGAACCTACAGGATTTGCCTCCTTTCTTACTTCTTAGGCCCTAAAGAACTTGGTCCTCTCCATCTATCAGACTGTAAAGGATTGTACCCACTTACCTATCAAATTCTTCTAGACTTGGTCTCCCTTACCTCTAAACCTTCATTATCTGGGGTGCATAGGATTTGGTTCCCATCACCTCTCTGATTTCACCTATTCCCCTTCACATCTCATGTCCTCTGTTCACCTACCCTGGCCTCTTTGCAGGCTATACTGGTTTCTGGGAGCTCATACCTCAGGACCTTTGTTGATGCTCCTTTTGTTTCAGATATTCACCTGCTCACTTCCTTCAAGTACTGACTGATATATCCTTATAGGTCCACTAATCAGTGAGGACCTCCCAGTTATTTAATTTAAAATTTCATCTGCTCCCATCTGCCTGTATTCTCCTTTGCTTTATTTGTCCTCCTTAGGACCTACCTCTGACATCCTGCGTGTCTTATTCAGTTGCTCCTTGGTCTGGGATATAAGGCCTGGAGGGCAGGGTCTGTTGTCTGTTCTTTTGTGACCAGATCCCTCACACCTGTCACAATGCCTGGCACAGAGCTGGTGCACAGTAGACACCTGTAAATGAAGGATCTGTGGGTTCACTAGCATTTCCTGCATATTCTGTCTCACACCAAATCTGTAGAATATTAATAATTGTTGCTAATAAAGCAGCAGAAGCTCTGGGCACAAGTATGCTGGGGAGATTCTGAGTGGAGGAGTATTCTGTCTCAGGGCTTCCTCTGGGAGCTCCGCAGAAGCCGCTGTGTGTAGCACACCCAAAGGCACCAGCACACGAGCCTCTTGTGGAATCAAGGCTCTAAGGAGTACCCTTTGAGGCACTTGTGGTGATGCTGGATTATATGAGCAACATCTCCCTGTGGAGAGGGATAAATACCTCTGCAGAGACTGGGGCTGCTGTTCCAGCCACTTCTTAGAGTCCCAGGTGCATCCTCCTGAGTTCTTGGACTCGGCCTGATGGAAGACATATTCTTCACAGAGATGAACTTCAGACCCACAGTGGAGCCTACAGCAGTGCTGGAACTCCTGATGAGAAAGCCGGTGATGCTCAGCAAGGCCTAATGAGTTCATGCCAGGTGAAAGTCAAGCCAGTGAAGGAAGGTAAAGCCAGATGACGGTCATGCCAGGTGAAGGTCAAGCCAGGTGAAGGTCAAGACAGGTGAAATTCAAGCTAGGTGAAGGTCAAGCTAGGCGAAGGTAAAGCCAGGGGAAGGTCATGTCACCTGAAGGTCAAAGCAGGTGAAGATCAAGACAGGTGAAATTCAAGCTAGGTGAAAGTCAGGCCAGGTGAAGGTCAAACTAGGTGAAGGTCACTCCAGGTGCAACTGCTCCCCAGATCTCCTCTTAATGGGCAGACCCAGGGCCTCCTGCTGAGATCTATGCCAATCTCCCCTTTTAGGAAGATTTTTGGGGTACCTGTGTGGCTCAGTTGGTTAAGCATCCAACTTCAGCTCAGATTATGATCTTGTGGTTTATGGATTTAAGTCTTGTATCAGGCTCTGCACTGACAGCTTGGAGCCTGGAGCCTCTGCATCTCCCTCTCTCTCTGCCCCTCCATTACTTATGCTCTCTCTCTCTCTCTCAAAAATAAATAAACATTAAAAATAAAAAATAAGAAAAAGATTTTCAATACCCAGGGTTTAATAAGTGCTGCCTCACCCTTCTCTGAGCTTTGTGTGAGAGGCTCCTTGGCATTCCCCACAAGCTTCCTGCCTTTCTGCACAAAGCTGCCGTGACCCAGGCGGAAGGCAGCTGGCCAGGTGTGGCCACTCTGTGCCAGCTGGTCACGGCGTTTCCAGAGCAGACCAACTCTGAGAGAAACGGACTGGCTGAGGGTCCTGGAGTTAATGGCCAGGACTGAGGCCAAAGCACCCTGATGGGGTGGAGGTAGGCCCCGCTGCCCTCTCCCCACAAGACAGGCATCAAGGGCACTTATTCAGGCAGGGGGCTGGACAGTCCATTTTTAAGAGAGATATATCCCTCTGTCTATGCTCACAATCTATCAAGAGAATTGCTTGGGGCGCCTGGGTGGCTTAGTCGGTTAAGCGTCCGACTTTCGCTTAGGTCATGATCTCGCGCTTCGTGGGTTCCAGCCCCACGTCGGGCTCTGTGCTGACTGCCAGCTCGGAGCCTGGAGCCTGTTTCAGTCTGTGACTCGCTCTCTCTCTGGCCCTCCCCTGCTCATGCTGTCTCTCTCTCTCTCTCTCTCTCCTAGAAATAAAAAAAAAAAAATAAGAGAATTGCTTGCAGGTAAAACAATATTTCACTTAAGCAATGCTGACTGCGCTGGACGGGATTGGATGTGGCCCCCATGACTCCACCTCCCCACCTTCACACCCTTTCACCCATTCTGAGTGTGAATGGATCCTGGGATGTGCTCCTAACCAGAGGAAGCAGCAATCACAGCAGGAGGTATAAGATAACTTGCGGGACTGTTGCCTCAGTCGGTTGGGCATCCGACTTCGGTTCAGGTCATGATCTCACAGCTCGTGAGTTTGAGCCCCGCGTTGGACTCTGTGCTGACAACTCAGAGCCTGGAGCCTGTTTCAGATTCTGTGACAGATTCTCCCTCTCTCTCTGACCCTCCCCTGCTCACACTGTCTCTCTCTGTCTTGCAAAAATAAAAAATAAAAACACTTAAAAATTTTTAAAAAATAACTTGCAGGACTGTAAGGTCCTGTCTTGCCCGGTGGCTCGCTCCAGCCCCCAGCCTCCAATCAGTCAGGAAGCAAGGCCCTTAGCCAGGCAACCTGCCATGAATAGAATTCTGCCAACAACCACCAGCATTTGGAGTCAGACGCTTCCTTCCCCAATTGGGCTGCAGATGAACATTCAGCCCCAATGACAGCTTGATTGCAGCCTTGCCCAAAGCTGGGGTCCTTGACCCACAGAAACCACAAGATGATAAATATGTGTTATCAGAGTACCGAGTTTGTGGCAATATTGTCACACAGAAATAGATAATGGGTCCAAGTGCTTTCCTACCAAATGCTTTCACGTAAATGTTTCCATTGAAACTTGTCATCCATGTCTATGTCTTTTGACCTCATAGTCCTTTGACCTTGGCTTTCCAGGATGGTTGAGGGAATGCCTCCACCACCCTACACACACACACTTGGGACCCAAGATGGTATGAGTTCAAGGTGAATTCTTGGGCTAAGCTCTAAGCTCAGGTGGAAGTGAGCCATCTCCAGTGCTCACTGGGAGACTGGCAATCAGAGACATCTAAAAACTTGGCACCCAACACCCTTTTACCTGCTGAGGGGCTCCAGGTGACAAACCTTGAACCCAATGCTGTCACTAAAGATGAAGCATTCATGATATTCCAGGGTCTGAGTGCCAGAATCCTGGAACATAGTTAGCTGATGCATAAAGCATGTTCTTTTGTTGTGTGGTTGAAAAAAAATGTCTCACCCATGGATTATTTGATGAAGAGACTAAGTGGATATGCAGCCAGTTTTGGAATACAGAGCGAGGAATGAAATGCTGTGGAGGCTGAACAGCGTGCCAGGTGCTGAACTAGGCCTTCTGCGCACATTTTCATTTACTTTCACCTGAGATAGACTAAGAAACGCACTGTGGGATTTATATGCCATCGCACAGCTAGTAACAGTAAGTGCTCATTGATGCTGCTATTAGTTTTAGATGCTGGACACTGCGCAGATGTTTTACTTGCATTATTTCATCTAAATGTTAACAAGAAGTGTATGGTGTGGGATCAGTGACATCCTCCCTTTCCTTTTTGATAGACTTTGAAATGGGCTTAGCAGTTCATCCCTTTGCCTGAGGACAATGAAGTTGGGACTCAAACACAAGCTGGTCTCCAAGGACACATTCCTTGACCATCTCATTGTATTAACTCTCTAGGAGGCAGTAGGTCTGCATGACTCCTGACTCCTCGTTCCCTTTGTGTTGCCCTACACTGAGCTGCCCCTGCCTCGAGGAGTTACAAAGAAGTGGCCCCAATGCCCAAGGTTCTTGAAATCATTATCACTCCCTCTTAGGCATATTTGTAGCTATACAATTTGGGGAACTCATTTCTATCATTTTCCCCCTCTGCTTTTTTTTTTTTTTCTCCATTCTTTAAAACTAAGAGGTAGCACAGAATCACTGATGTGTAAGCCGTAAACTCCCTGGGTTCAGTGACCAATTCTCTCAAGCTGGTGCCAATGGTTCACCTCTTTGAGAAGCTGAGGCTCATGTTGTTGGTTGTAGTATATTGGACAGGACAGGGCGAGAGCAGTCATCATTCTGAACGCAGTGAAGCCCTGTCAGCTACGCGGAAATTAACTACCAGATCAAATGATGGAAAGTCACGTCTTTTGCCTTAAGATTTCTCTTGAGGGAGGGCAATTTGTCATTTATGGGTCTGGTTGAGTTATATTGTTTCCTATTAAGATAAGTCTAAATGAATCTTTAATGACAGCACGCTGTATCTGTACAGATTTAGAAGCTGCAAATTAAACTGGCCATCTCCATCTGGAACATCGGTTTCCTTCCAGAGTTATCTGTCACTCGCAGAGTGGCTGAGCCTCTGGAGGTCCCTACAGATGTGCCAGTGCAGCTGCAGGGAAGGCACCTCTGAATGTTAATCATGTGGGTGCCCGTGTGTGCTTCAAGGGGGCTCTTGGGGCTCCTGGAAGACATGGCCTCAATGTCAGGGCCCCAGGCCATCTTCTCAAGGTTTCTGGGTTGTCTCGACTCACCTGTGGCCTGGACACTAGCATCAGCCTTCTTTCCAGTGTCTTTGTTCCCACTGTCACCTTCTCCACTCATTCCCAAAGAGCAGAAAGCATGTGGTCAGATGGTTCCATTTGCTCGAAATCTTCTCAGGCATTTCGAGACTCTCAGAACAAAGACCGTCTGCCCTTCCAGCCCATCCGTGTTCCTCCACTGCTCCTGTGTTCTGACCCGCTCTCCTTCTGGCCACCCTTCAGGGCTCCCAGGGCCGCAAGTTACTTTTTGCCATGGGTGCTTATGGAATCTGTCCTCTGTTTGGAAGCTTCCTTCCTTCCACCTACCTGTCTCAGTTCCCCTTGCCTTGCTGCTCACCCCCCACCCTTCAGCCTCTGTGAATACTTCAGTTCTCCAGGGGTGCCTGCCTCCACACTGAGGCCCCTGCCATCAGAGGCCCACCCAGCACCCTGTCTTCCTCGGCCCAGCACCTGTCCCAGCTCTGAGTGTGTATGTTGGTCACTCTGAAGTTGTGGCCCTATGAAACCGTGGGGTCTGTGAGGTCTGTGAGGCCTGGTCACTGTCTGTTCTCTGTGCATTTGCTACCCTGATTTCTGGCACTGGGCACCACCCTGGTGGTGACAAAGCTGTGGTTTCTTCCAGCCAGACAAACAGTGACTGTTGTAGTTTTCAGCTGTCCCTTATCACACTTCTTTCATGGATGTGTGTGTTTAAATATGGATAGAGCAAACAGGAAGTTCAAGATAAACAGAAGTGCATTGTGCGGCAGAGGGACCTGCAGATAGGGCTCCTGGCATGATTATTGACCAGCTGTGTGTCCTTAGGCAAGCCAGCTCATCCTCTGGTCCCTCTTTTCTTCATAAGTCAGATGGAACAGCAGTGTCTGCTCTGCCTACCCACAGGGGTTCTTAGGAGCCCATGAGAGGCTGAGAAATTGCTCTGGAAAGTACCGAGAATGCCACAGATGTGCAGTGTGGAATCAGTATATTCATTAATAATACAAAAACTGCTCTTGCTCGTGGCTCGTGATGCTAAACCCAAAGACAGTGAGCGCATCATTGAGGTGGTCATGGGGTGATGTGCCTCACAGTCTCAGCACCAGGGGGCTGGTGGTAGACAGAGCCCGACAACTGGATTTAGGATGGCAGTGAGCAGGATGTGTGTGACAGGCTCCCAGGTGTGATGTGGCACTGAGCTACGCTTTGCAAGGTGGGCAGAGTAAGTGTTCACAGCATCACACTCACTTTAGCAGAGATGGAAGTGGACTTGCAGAGGACATGAACTGGCCCTTGTTCAATGTGTGCTTTTGGTGGTTTAACTCATGGGAGTGACCTAGGGAGGACGTGGAGAGGCCAGCACCCTTGAAGCTTTATTGCTGACATTTCTTTACAGAAGATGTGTACCACATAAGGCCAAGTGGGTGTGCCAGGTTCTGGTCAGGGCACAGGGGGAAGGACTGAGTAGAAAGCCTAGGCCATAGCATTTACTGGGGTTTCTGTGGGAATGAATGTTTAGGATTGACCTATGTGAATAATTCTGGTAGGCGTTGGGGTACAGAGGTGGTTGCTAGTTACCTGATGCCTGGCTCTGAGATGATTCAGGGTGAAAGATATGTTGGCCTGTCTCACCAGAAACAGATGAGGAGGGTGGCTGGGGATATAGACGTGGGGTGAGTTAGTTTGGGAATGAAAGGCATGCCCCTTACAGAGCGCTTGCTATCTCTGTAAACTTGCTGGCCATGGAAGGGGCTGGAGCTCCCCAGCCAGCAAGATTTTTAAGATGTTAAAGCATCATTAGGGGAGCCTGGGTGGCTCAGTCAGTTAAACATCTCACTTGAGGTGCTGGTGAATCTCCACTGGGTGCTATTAGACCTTTAGCCTGGGCCCTGGGGGAGCCCAGCACCCCCAGGCACCCCCAGCTGATGGACCTGCCTCTGCCCTGGGCTCCTCCAACCCCACTGCCATGGGCAACCTGATCGTCTGTGTCCCCTTTCCATCCGAGCTAGGCTGGGGGGGAACTGCAGCTGCGAGCTCTCAGCCCCACCCTTGTGACACGTGGTGCATAGTCTTTGAGAGACAGAGTGAGACAGAGCGTAGGGACAGGGCAGAGAGAGAGGGAGACACAGAATCTGAAACAGGCTCCAGGCTCTGAGCTGTCAGCATGGAGCCCAATGCAGGGCTCACTAATGGTGAGATCATGACTTGAGTTGAGGGTGGACGCTCTCAACCGACTGAACCACCCAGGCACCACTATTTTTTTTTTTTTAAGGAATCAGTTCTGGGGTGCCTGGGTGGCTCAGTTGGTTAAGCATCCGACTTCAGCTCAGCTCATGATCTCGCAGTCTGTGAGTTCGAGCCCTGCATCAGGCTCTTTGCTGACAGCTCAGAGCCTGAAGCCTGCTTTGGATTCTCTCTCTCTCTCTCTCTCTCTCTCTCTCCCCCCCTCCCCCACTCATGCTCTGTCTCTCTCCATCTCTCAAAAATGAATAAACATTTAAAAAAGCTTAAAAAAATAAAGAAATCAGTTATTTTTTTTAAAGTTTATTTATTTTGAGAGAGAGAGAGAGGGAGAGCAGGGGAAGGGCACAGAGAGAAGGGGAAAGAGAGAGAATTCCAAGCAGGCTCTGCACTGTCAGCATGGAGCCCAACATGGGGCTCGAACTCACAAAGCCATGAGATCATGACCTGAGCTGAAACCAAGACTCAGATGCTTAACTGACAGAGCCCCCCAGATGCCCCTAACTCTACATTTTATTATTTTTTTAATGTTTTATTTATTTCTGAGAGAGAGAGAGAGACAGCGTGAGCAGGGGAGGGTCAGAGAGAGAGGGAGACACAGAATCTGAAGCAGCTCCAGGCTCCGAGCTGTCAGCACAGAGCCCGACGTGGGGCTTGAACCCACAAACCGTGAGATCATAACCTGAGCTGATGTCAGATGCTTAACTGACTGAGCCACCCAGGCGCCCCACCCCTGACTCTACATTTTAAAGGCAAGTACCACTGGGGCCTGTGTTTCAAGTAGGTTGTGGCTTCTGTAGAGTTTCTGGGAACCGAGGCTATGCCTCCAATTCCACCCACTATTTCCCCATCCAGAAAGCTGCTATAGGGATACGGGGACATGTTTGCCACATCCGTTGTCCTTCTGATATGCAGAAGCCTACAGCCACAGACATCTAGGCAGGGCCATTTGATCCATTCTGGTTACGGGCATGTGGGTGGAAACTACAATGGACACGTCCAGCCCTGACTTCTCGAATGTCTAAGTTAGTCTCTGTGCTCATGCCATTTGCTGGCTGGATGCGGATGATCTTGGGAAGTCTCTGAGGACCCAGCACAGAGCAGAGCCTCAGGATACAGTGAGAAGGCACAGTGTCCCTGACTCTTCACTTAGGAGTCCTGGATCACCCAGAAGGATGTGAGCGAGGGACAGTGCTGTGGTGATGCAAGCCTGCAGAGATGGGCCCCTCTCTGTCATGGCAGCCAGCAGTGGTGGCTCTAACTAACCAAGGGTATAAGAACACAGAGGAGTGAGTCCAACCTTAGAATCTGGCAAACCTTGAAACTGTCCTATTGATCTTTGTAAAGAACTAACATTATTGAGGCGTAATTTACATGCAGTGACATTTACATGCAGTGACATGCACCTGCTTTGGGGGCACAGTTGGATGACTTTGGCAGGTGTGTTTACCCACACGTCCACTAGCACCATCAAGCTGTATGACACGTCCACCACCCGCAAAAGCTCCTTCCTGATCATCAAACTTTGTGAAGGGAAACAGTCACAGCATTTTCTTCTTTAATTTCCATTCATGACGAGTCACATTCTCTGAAGCCACCCAACTCATGATACACCATGAAACTGTTTGTTGTTGAACAGAAGTGTGACACCAGGGTCCTGGCTACCACTGTGGTGCCCAGAGCCGCGAGAGCAGCTCAGGGCTGTGCTGGATGGGAGCTAGAGCAGACCTGCGGGTTAGGGCCTTTCTTTTGCTGGCTATGCTAAGGGAAGGCTGGACACAGGATGACAAAACCTCCCTCAGACCGTGGTGGCAGGAAAGGAGAGGAGAAAACACCTGTGAGTGCACAGCGGAGCAGACGAAAAGAAAGACCAACTCTCTTGGATTGTGGATTGAAGCTTCTCATTGGGCAGAGAGTTGTGGGTGGTAGAGTTTCAGATAAACCATGGTGTTAAGTGGTGGCTTGGGGACATACAGGGGACATGTTCTGATTGGCATTTGGAAGTACGGTTGACTCAGGATAGTCGTTAATGTTGGGGGTACGGGCTTTGGAGACACCTGGTGATTGAAACCACAGGACACACAGGGAGGATGTGCAGAGGGGTCACAGGGCTGAGGCTGGGGTCTTATAGCACTCCAGGGGTGAGAAAACTAAGCCCACTGAGGAAATGGGGAAGAAATGACCCCCAGAGTAGGAGGAACGCCTGGCTCATGACATTCTCCTCCCTGTTGCCCCTGGCTCTGTGCCCAGGAGTCTTCCCTGTATTTACGGACCACATGCCCTTGGCTGTCCAGTGGGGCTGGCCAATAGAGAGCACTTACAGTAGTCAGGACCGGAGAGGGGTTGGGGGATCTAACCCACTGGCTGTGTCTTGGGGTCCCTGTCAATCGGGACCCTTGGACGGTGACATCAGCTCACAGAGGACACTTCTCCTTACCCCTCCTCCCTGGATCCCTCTCTGGATCCAGAAGGTGCTCTGAGCCGGTCTCTGAGGCTCAGAGACCAGCTGTTACTAGTGCAGGGCCCTGCTATTCCCCTACGCACTGCTCACAACTTTGTGAATGATTTCTTCCCTAAATTTTCCTCCAATATCCATTTTGAGTGTGCCATCTGTTTCCCATTAGAAACTGATACAGACATCTGTCACCGGTTTCAAAAATAAATCTACATTCTATATTTTCTATCTGTTTCCCTTAGAATCCCCTCCTGATTTCTGCCCAAGCTGCAGAGGGCACCAGCGGAGAACTTTGCCATCTGAGACTGTCTCCATTCTTACCCAAACGGTCGCCGTTATGGGTGGCCCGTCTCCTGGGACAGAGTCCCCCAGACAGGAGGTCCCAGGACGGAATATAGAGGGCAGGTGCTTGTTGGTGCAGCTGCAGGTAACACAGGCTCATTTTGGAAGGTGGGAGAGACCTCATTGCCTGAAAGATCTGTTTGATGCCCAATTATAAGTAAGGAATTACTGACAATTTTAAAATGCAGCTTTTTCCCCCCTCTCACCTTGCTTTTGGTGAAGGGTCAAAGTTCTAGACACCTTCTCTGAACTTTAGGTGCCTTGAAAAGCCCCTTTCAGAGTGCTCCTCACTTTTTACCTTTGCATGCTGAGGTTCTGGGGCTCAGCTCCCCTCTCCCCTGCAGAGGGGTGGGCTCTACTGCTATGCATTTTTTATTTTTTTATTTTTTAAATGTTTTTTATTTATGTATTTCTGAGAGACAGAGCATGAGAGAGAGAGAGAGAGAGAGAGAGAGACAGAATCTGAAGCAGGCTCCAGGCTCTGAGCTGTGAGCACAGAGCCTGACGCGGGGCTCGAACTCACAAGCCGTGAAATCATGACTTGGGCCGAAGTCGGATGCTTAACCATCTGAGCCACCCAGGCACTCCTGCTATGCATTTTTTAAATACCAGCTTTGTCTTAATTATTTCTCCATGATCGAACGAAGTAGATTTGTTCCTAAGCTGCCCACAACCCATTATGGGAACAGATACACAAACCTGGAGAAGAAACTTCTAGAAGCATATTAACTTATCACTCCATCCATTGTGTTTCCATTGGGATCAGTAGAGGAAGAAAAAATTAATAGATAAAACATGGCCACCAAAGAAAACAGGAATCATATTTTGGCTAACTCTTTAAATACCTATTGCCTCGAAAAATCAAATTATCCCAAGAAAAGAGGGAGCTACCAAGAGACTGATAGATGCCAAAAGGGTAGAAGCCTTTCAGCCTGTGACTTTGCCTGAGGGTCTCAGGGTCAGAAAAGCAGGAGAAAATGATATGGTAGCAGCTTCACATTAAATCGCTCATAATGTATATTCAGATTGTGTGCAGGAAGATTCATTTTTAAGTTAAGTTAAAAAGCCCATTTAAAAAATAGTAGTTGATGCTTTAAACTCAGAACCACAGCTTTCAGATTCAGAAAGAATTCTTGCATCCTTCCACACCTGTTTCTATCCCCTAGATTAAATCCGATCATAAGCTTGCCTATAATAATTTTATCACTTCATGGGACATAAGAGCAGTGGGCAATTTCCACATCAAAAATCACAGAAACATACCAGACAAAGAACACTCAGTTTCTTCAAAGGAAGTTCAGAACCTGCATTGGAATGATGGGTGCTTCCCAGAGAGCTTCAGATGTGCACCTTACGACCCGTTCTGGGACACTCTCCATAATCCCATCTGGCGGCGGCATCCACCTCTCCCTCTGTGCTGGCAGTTAAGAGAATTATATTGACAACTGCTGTGTTCCTAACATTGTGTGTTTTTGAATGGCCTGAGCCGAGTGCTGGGCCCTCAGTGATTTCACCATGCAGTGTAGGGTCCCGTGGCAGAGAGCACGGCATTAGCATATCACCTTCTTTTGCAACCAGGAACTGGTCCAGAAACACTGAGCCTTCTTCCACCTCACCATGGCTCCTGCTGGAAAGGCCTTTTGTGAGGACACCGAGCCGGTGCCCAAGGACACTCATCTGCATTGACAAGATGTTACAAGGCCATTACCAGTGATGGCCGCAGGTATGCTTGTGATGTGATGTGCGTATGCTGTGATTGTGTGTTTAGAGTTTGACGTGTGCGTGTGTGTGCGTGCGTGTGCATGAGTGCGTGCATGTGTGTGTGTGTGTGTGTGTGCGGGCAGGGTCACAGGTGTTCCACCATTTACGTGTGAGCCATTGATTGCAATAGCGGACATGTTCTCAGGAAGGGTCACCAGACCACACAGCTCACTCTCCATGAATCACTTCCCCTCTCAGGTGTCAGACTGAGATGTCAGATTGGGACCTCAGAGTCGCAGCCACATTCAGGTAAGTGTGTGGGTTTGATCAGCACGGCCTCCCCTGCACTGCCTCCCTCTCTGGCTGCATGAGCCTTTGGTTCACGGTGACCCCTCACTGTACACTGTCCTGGGGGCTGTTGTACCCCCTCAGAATCCCCCGCTGAAGGTCTAACCCCCAGGACCTCATGATGTGGCTGTATTTGGAGACACATCCTTTGAAGTGATGATTAAGGGAAAACGAGGTCACTAGGATGGGCCCTGGTCCATCTGACTGTCCTTGTAAGAAGAGGAGGCACAGACAAGCAGGGGGTCGGCCGTGTGGGGACCGAGGGAGAGGATGGTGTCTGCACGGCAAGGGGAGAGGCCTCAGGAGGACCCAGCCCTGTGCACACCTTGATCACAGACCCCCAGCCCCTGGGACTGGGAGAGACACGTGTGTACCCACTGGGCCTGGGGCGCTTTGTGGTGGTGGCTCACGCACATGCATGCAAGTGCCTACTCAGGGACACTGCCCAGCTGGTGGACAAGACGGTCTGCCCGCCAGAGCACGGGTCCCCGAGGGGCCTGGCCGGGCGATGAGGGAGGAGAGTCAGGTGACTTTACATCCTGCACAGCTGCCCAGGGTGGTCCTGGGTGGGTATGGATTTGTTAAAGGCACAACCACACTGTGGGATGGGCTTGTCCAGGAGAGAGAGACACGTGGGTGGAGGAGTTATGGAAACCAGAAGAGACTGAGGGCTCTGGCCCCATGGAGGGTCCAGAAAAACACTCTCCTGCTGCTGTGTGACCCTGGGGTACAGGTCGGGCCTTTCTCTGCACTCTCGAGGTCCCCAGAGGCCATCGCTGCCACCCTGCCTCCTTTAGGTTTACCTGCGGTGAACATTTATAGGACGTCTCCCAGGTACTGCCTGCCCCGTGGTGACCCCACAGCCTCGTGTGGCATAGCCCCTCTCTAACCACACAGGAAGGGGCCATCAGGGGACTCTGGCCCTCGCTAAGCCAGGCACAGCCCCTCCCTTGGACTCTGGAACCTCCAATTTTCAGACCCGGCCTGTGTAAGTGCCGCCCTCAGTCAAGGGAGCCAGACGTCCTCAGGGAGCGGGGGAGCGGCAGCTGTGACTGGAAGAGCAGAAATGGGAGTCGTGGGGACGCTGCGTCCCTGTCCCCAAAGTCCCTCCTGAAGCCCCACACGTGCCCACCCTTGGGTTCCAGGGGACAGCTCCACAGCTTTTCAATAAACATCTGTCTCTGCCCGTCTGTCTGTGGCTCTGGCTCTTCGTGCTCGCTTGGACAGGCTCCCACAGCTTGCAGTCCTGGAGTGTGGCCACGCACCGACACTCTTCTGTTTTCTGTGTGCAGAAGAAGCTGGACAACGCACCTGACTGTCGGACCGACTCCTGGTTTGTTCACCACCGCAGAACCCATTGTCTGAGCGATCCCAATGGCCCAATGGCTCGGTACCCTCTTCTTCCTCACGGCCCCACCTGGGGGTTGATCTGGGCCCTGTCCTAATTTGTTACGGGACTGGCCACCGTGCAGCTCATCAGGGGAATCCGGCTGCTGGACCAGAACAGAAGGCACGTGGATGCCGTCTGACACCACGCGCATTCTGAACCTAAGTGAACTTATCTTCCGACATAAACATGGTTCCCCAGCAGGGCCCTAATTGCTCTGGAGAGGGCCGGCCCGCCGATCAGCCACACCGTCCCACTCCACTTCACGAGGAGCGCAGTGTTTTCCAGCTTCAGCCCCTCCGAAGTATTTATTCTGCTCTAAGAGCTGTTGTCCCCTTGGGGCCTCCCTGACTATTTCTCGCTTCCTTTGTGCAACCCCCCCAGAAACCAGAGCCCCCAGCCCCCTGGGGCCCCCTTGCCCACACTCTCCCACACGTTCTCTTTGTTTCTCTCCCACACGTCTGACATAATAGAAAACAGAACCAAACATTCAAAAGGCACTTTCCATTTTAATCAGGTTTGGGAGAAACATATCTAACATGCCTCTTTGCCCAGCTGGTGAAATGTGTGACATTTACCAGGGCCGCGGAGAGGCTTGTCCAACAGCCCCATTTAAAATGCCACTCAGATTCCCCCATCTCTGAGTCTTAAAAAGCACTTGTCCTAAAAGTGTTATCATTACCAAAAATATTAAGCAGAGTCTTCATCCACTCGAAGTTGCCGTGCAATTCTGCAAGGAAAGCAGTCAGATCTCTCCTTGGATGAGGTCCGCTAGGTGGAGGGGGACGGGCCCTGCTCAGCCGCCTGGGGGCATCCGTGCCTCCCATGCACAGGTATACGTGTGTGTCTTCCATGCAGTGATTGTCCACAGCCACCGGTGGGTCAGGGCCTGGGACGTACTGCTGCCTTTTCAATGGTGGTCGGCTTCCGGGGACAGAAGTGTGCAAACATGCATCTTTCACCGGCTGTTCAGAACGGGTCTGGATGTGAGTCTGCTAAAGGCAAAGCAAAGTCCATGTGAAGAGTCTGAACGTAGAGAGTGAGCTTTGTGGGATCACCACGGCCTCATCCCCATGCCTGGATAGCATTAGCTGCTACCCTCTGCACATTCACACACTCAGGGGGTAAGAGTGAGTCTTTCCCACCCCTTGCCACTCTCTGCTCTAAAGCAACCTTTGTTGGGGTGGGCTGCATGCTGAAAACCAGGTGACCCAGGTCGTGTTAGAGAAAGAGACAGCCGAGAGAGCCTTGAACTTGAACCCAGGTTTTAAGAGCTCAAAAGACAACATGACTCTGCCATGTTGCCTCTTCTCTTGTGTAAGCGAGTTCGCATCACTGGGAGAGGCTGGATGCCTCGTCGTTGGGAAGATTGGGGAAGGGGCCCCTATAGTAGAAGGGCCTAGACTGGAGGACATTGTCTGGCAGGTCAAAGGGGGTTATTGAATGTTCTGTGCAAGGAGTGGTTTCAAAGTAGTGTTTGCAGAAAATGGATCTCTCTGGTGGTGCTGGATGGAGGGTACAGAATGGCCTTGTGCATGGGACCTTGGCTAAGGATGGGAATAGAGACAGCGAGAAAGTGTGGAGATGTAAGCCATGAAGGATGAGGCTTCAGGGTTAGCTGCGGGGTGGGCAGGAGGACCCCAGAGGGCACAAGGTACGTGGTACTCCATGGGTGTGTGGGAGATAAGCACAGCCAGTGGGGGCCGGTGAGAAGTGGGCGGTATCTGGGGAGTGGGCTTGATTAAGCCGTTTTGCCCTTGAGTTGCCTGGATATGTCCTTCAAGCTGAAAGAGATAGAGCGCCTCCTCCTCTTCCTCTCTTCTGGAAGCCTTGTCAGGCCTGATAAATGAGAGCAAAGCACCCTCTTCATTGCTGTGTGTGTGTAGTGACATCTCCACGTCAGGTGGAGACCCAGGGACGCAGCAGAGACAGGGGATGGTGTGCGTATGTGCGTGCGCACCTGCACTGTCACGCCACCCAGGACCTCAGGGTGTCTTTGGGCCAAATTTAGCTTCTTGGCTCCGATTACATTCAGATGAACTTGGCCATATGGAAATGTTGATTACATGTACAAATTTTGCTTTGGGAGAAGACGGTGTTTATGTGTGTGTGTGTGTGTGTGTGTGTGTGTGTGTGTGTGTGAGTGTGAGTGTGTGTGAGAGAGAGAGAGAGCTCGACAGAGAGGGGGTGTATATAGAATGATGTAGGGAAACATGACTTTGTGGGAAAACAGATGGCCTTGAGCAAGGGAACCAGAAACAGGAGACGGCCCCGGCTGCAGCTGCTTCTCCCCAGCACGCGCCTCTGAAGGCACTTAAGCAGATTCCGTCTGATTGTGCTCCCTCTAGCACTTCTTACCCAGATGAAATAAGTGTGGAACAGACTCTTCTGCCTAATGAGAATTTAAATTTTCAACTTTGTCAGAGACGTGAGCCCGCAGCCTCGGCGTGATGCACATCTCCAAGCACACAGCCTGAAGAGCAGGGGACCCAGGGCTCGCTCTCCCTTCCCTCCAGAGGCCCCCACAAGACCCAAGCAATGCATGACTCACCAGGCCGTTGAGAATGGCACCGTAGTATCAAAACCCTCCGGCTCAGATTCTAGCTAGGCACATTGAGTCCAAGAGCATTTGCTGAGTTCACCGGGCGTGTTCATGTGCAAGAAGATAGATACCAAGGGAGGCACATCCATGGATGAGCAAGATTCCTTGTTGTGTTGACTCACAGGACAGCTCAGAGCTGCAATGCAGGCTTGAGCTGTGCCCCCTTGAGCAAATTACTTAACCCCGCTAAACCTCCGTATTCCCATCTGCGAGATGAGAATACCAGTCACACCTGCCACAGGGGAATGTCGTGGGGAGACATCGTGCCCAGTGCCGGATACACAGCCAGCCCTCAACCATCACCAGCCATGATTCGAAGGAGTGCGCTCCCATGCCTGAGATAAAGACAATGCTTGCAGAGCGCGGACATTTGGTATTTGCTGAAATGACTTTTCAGAAGCATTCATAAGCAATTTCAAAGTACTTTTCCACATCTTTGTTCCAAGTTGTCTTGTTTTTATGTTTTATTAATTCAAGCCTCCTGAAATGAGTTTGAGAAGGAGGTATAGCAGCCTCCAACAACACTGCTGCCCTCCACATTTCCAGAGTAAATGCTGTGAGTGCTCACGGAGGGGCTGAGGCGTGTGTGGGTGCACAGACAGAAGGACGGAGGAGTGAGCTGCAGGGCCTGGAGAGCCGGCCTCCCTGAGGGAGCCCCACCTGCGTCTTCAGCTATGGATCCAAACAGTCTCTGTCTCTTCCCTCAGGGTTTCCTCTTCCCAAGTCCTACCTCTTTGGTTTCTCTTGGTGCCTTTGCCCTGCGCTCTCCCTGGGCACAGAAGAGCAAGATCGCGGGGTGGTCTTGGCTTTGGCTTTCCTCTTAGTCCAGGGCTCTGCCCCAGAGCTGGCTGTGCGGGAAGACCTTGAGTCCTGCTGGTTGGATCACAAGTAGTAAGGATCGTCAACATTCCAGAGCACTCTGCATGTGGCCCCATATACTGGGGGGGCTTCGGAGCATCATCCCGTCTGACCCACACATGATCAAGGACAGCAGAGTCGCCCCTATTCACACTGGAGATGAGGGGACACACACAGAGTGGGAGTCACTTGCTCAGCTGCACAGCCAGGGAGAGGCAGAGCCCCTGCACCCATGCTGTAGCGCCTCGCTGGGTCCCGCCTGAACCAGTGGGGCTGAGTGAAGGGCTCCCAGATTGCAGAGCTCAGAGGAATCTCAGGCTTCTCCATTTTACAAAGGATGAAGGGGCAAGAGAAAAGCTCCTTGCTTGGGGGACAGGAGGAGTTGATGGTCATCCCAGGACCATCTGTGACGCCCTGATTGCACTGCCCCATTTCAAACCCATCTGGGCACACCAGGTTTTTGTAACACATGCCCTCTGAAAACAATGGTCCTTATCTCCAATGTTTGCTGCTAACTTCACCTCTCATCCAGACCCGCAGACGCAGATTCTGAATGTGCTGCCTCCGTTCAGATCATCTTTGCGGTCTCACAAAACTACTCTTCTATAAGACATCAGTGTTTTGGGAGCAACCCAAACACCCTCCTCAGGTTGGAGGTTTGTCCTTGTCAATCATGCTTCTGGAAATCCCATGGCTGGTGTGTTCATTGGCGACAGCTCAGCCTGCAGGACTCAACATTATGAGAACTTCTTGGGCATGGGCTCTGGGCCAGCCTCTGTGCAGACGGGGCCACAGTGCTGTGCTGTCACCTCTCTGCCTGCTGACAGGCAGCACATCTCCCTTCTAGACTCTTCCATCGAGGCTGCCGACATTTCCCAGGGGTCAGTGTGCACAAGGGAGCCATAGCTGGTTATGTAAAAACCATGGCACTCATGTGACAGTGCTCTGGGAGTACAAGCCTAGCGTTCCTCCAACTGGCTTGAAGACACCTTTCGAAAGAGCTCTGGAGTGAGGCACTGGCTGACGCTCATGTCCCACAAGATTACCATGGTGGCTCATTCGCTGGCTTTCCCACCTTTCAGAAAATATATAGTACACATTCCTTTTAAGTGTTTGTTATGCAATAATTTTTGACTTACAGAAAAGTTTCAAACATGGTACCAAGCATCGACTTAGACCCTTCACCCCACAGCCCTGTATTTTAATGTCTTCTGTAATGGTGCTACCATTACCCAAAACAGGAACTCATCACTGATACAATACTAGTCGCTTAACGCCAGACTTGATTGAGTTGCCCCAATTTGTCCACTAATTTCTTTCTTTCTTTCTTTTTTTTTTTTTTTTTTTGCTCCAGGATCCCCTGCTGCATTTGGTTGTGAAGGAGTGAGTTTAATGGGCCCCACCTAATGGTACTCACATGCTTCAAATCCATTGATTTAAGATTTCTGCACATGGCTCTGTGGACATCTGCTTGTATGACCTCTCATTAGGTCTCCTGATCCCTGAATTTTAAGAGGAGATGCTTAGTTTAACACGTGAAGAAAATTCACCTTTAGATTCTTGAACTCCCTGAAATTTTTGGGAAGACACTCTCCCTTCGGAAGCACTTTTCTTCCTAGTTTTTGACACAACTTCTATTTTCGAAAACAAGTAACCTTGAACCTTCTGCCCTGTTTTCCTGATGGTGAAACATGACAGTGGGTCCTTTATGATATATCAGTAAGTGGTCATTCCCCACATAAATACAGCCTTCCCTTCACGGTGACCAGATCTTACTTCATCAGAGGAGCACTTATGCTCTGTTGCCAGAAAGACACGAGAGAGTAATCACGGAGGGGCTGACAGCAACATCCCTTGACTTATTTTAAAGAATAAAAATAAAATATATAGAGAGAGATGCATTTCTTTTTCTTAAAGAAAATGAATTATTCTTTGAAAGTTAGTCAATCTCTTGGGGGCACAGTGTGGAAAATTAGATTTTAATGGCTTTGGAATTGAGGTTCCATGGGTCAATAGTACCGGACACTTGAAGTAAAATGACAAATCTATTAGAAGAAAATCAAACATTTTGTTGCTCATCAGAAAGGCAGTCAGAGGACAGCAAGCAAGATCTTGAAACTCTTCTTGCGTACAGAAGGCATCAGAAAAGTACCATTTCTGCTTGGTGTTTTGAAATCTGTGGGACAGAATCAATCATGGATTCTTGACTCTCCTTCAGTCGGAAAGGTTCCTGGTTTCTGGACTGTTTGCAAGATTCTGTTGCAGGTAGTTGGGCAAGATGGGTATTTCATAAGCATTCAATCCCCAGGTGGCATGGATGGGCTCTGCTATTTCTCAGCTGCCTTTCCACCATTAGTCCTGGCTGGTGGTTTTGGGGTTGACTTACCCCTATCTAATGTGCTTCGCTTTTCCACTTAGGAGGTAGGCAAAACTGCCTTGTGCAAAAGCCAAGCCTGATGTTTGTCTTGCGTCCCTGACTCGGAATCTTATTTTTCTAAGGATTTACAGAAATGGATGCATACACCATATATCTGAGTGCATCCAGTCAGTAATTAAGTTGTGCATTTTTCTCTCTCTTCAGTGATACCTGTTCTGTCTACACCCAGTGCTAGACACTGTCCTGGGTGGCTGGGACACCAGCGTTTTCTCCTTGCACTGATGGTCTAGCATGAGAGACACAGGCAGAAGTAAAAATGCACACAACTACTTATTTAATGCCAGGTAGGACATTAAATAAGGCATGTGAGGTACGTAATCGAAGTGTTAGATCAGCTGAGGACAGCTGGAAGTTAGCTGGGAGGAGGACTTGGCAGCAAACAGCATGTGCCTAGGCCTTTCAGACAATCATCCTCACCCCACCCCTGAACGAAGAGGGCGTCCTCTTATGTTCTAGGGGAGCACGCAGAGGTGTGAAGCGAGCTGTTAGGACCCTGGTCATGCAGCTGATGGGGCCAGGACGGGCAGCTTTCCATCTGATGCAGGGGAGGCAGAGGGTGAAAGAAATACCGGGAAACTCTAAAGCAAAGCAGAACACGTCAGGTGATTGGGAGCAGGAGATTTTGGAAGACAGCCCAAGTGTGGGGTTCAGGGAGCTTTCAACCGCAGACGGTCCTCCGGCTTTGCCTAAGGATTTTGTTGGTGTTTAGGTCCTGTCCTGCACAATCTTTTTACGTATGATTTTGTTGGAAACTTTGGAGCTCTTTGGACCATATTTCCAGATGACAGGACCCATGGAGGGAAGGGAGGCAGGCTGATGGATTCAGTGATACAGTCAAGATCTCAAATGTTCTCACTGGATCCTGTGACCCACAGGCAGAGAGTTCCCATACCTGTTCCCAGCTTCATCATTAGCGCCTGGAAGAATGCCCTGCAGCCTGATGTCTGTGGAAGGAGGGAGAAAGGGAAGGAAGCGGGGAGGGAAGGAAGAGAGGAGGGAGGAAATGGAGGAAGAGATGGAGAAAGGAAGAAGAAAGGAAGGAAGGAGGGAAGGAAGGAAATAGGGAAGGAAGGAAGAGAGGGAGGGAGAGAAATGAAGGGAGGGAGGAAGAAAGGAAGGTAAGGGGGAGGGAAGGAGGGAAGGAAGGAAAGAATGGAGGGAGGATGGAGGGAAGGAAGGAATCTTTGCTAAATGGGATTAAAAGAAAAACATGATATATTTTCAGTAGAACCCTGTCTGGCCCCAAAATGTTAACACGCGTGATGACAGTCTGGAAGATTCCACTTACTGGTATCCAGAATGAAGGTGTACCGTCTCCTAAGTGAAGCAAAAGTATTGGCCACCGCTGCCCAGCTCAGGATGGCCCCCATGCAGGAGCCACATTTTAAGGAACTTTGACAAGGAAGAGCATTGTCAAAAGAGAAATTAGACAACTTTAGAAATAGGACATTGTGGGGAGAAGATGGGGTGAGGGTGAGGGGCAAACCCCAGCAACAAAGCAGCGGCCTTTGATGAATTAGTGGATCGCAAGGTTTCCCTAGGAATGTGCACCTGTCCTCTCTAGCATCTGCTTCCTCTCTCCCTCCCTCCCTTCCCTTCCTCCCTCTCTCCCTCCTCCTCCCTCCCTCTCCCTCCCTTCCCCTCCTTCCCTCTCCCTCCCTCCTTCTCCCTCTCCCCCCTCTTCCTCCCCTCCCCCTCCCTCTCCCTGCTCCTCTTCCCCTCTCACCCCCTCCCCATCAGTCTCCCTGCTTCTCTCACACATACCCAGGGCACCTCACAATGGGGTGAGTTTGAGCCAGGGAAGGCTTCATGTCTGTAGCACCAGCTGTGGCTTTGGGTGCTCAGCCCTCAGTGGGCCGGGAACACAGTCCAAGCTCCTCAGCACCTTAGCGGGGCTGCATCTTGACATTTGTCATTTACTCTTCGCTGCCCCCACTTGGGACTTCCCTTCTGCCTCTAGACATAGCTCCTGCTGTTCCATCTGGAATGCCCTTCCTGGTTCTACTTTTAAATACTCTGCCCATCTTTAGACCCAGCTGGGTGCCCCACTCATGTGCAACCCTCAGGGCCAGTCATCCCGAATTCAGTAGATGCGCCCTCCCCTGAGGAGCAGTGCCCCCCACCCCACCGCCTGCACTTGGGAATCGTCACTGGGGCAGAGGGGTGTTCAGAAATAATACCCAGAGTAGGGCTTCAAGCCTGACTTGGGGTCCTGAGTGGTGTGGGGTGGGGACAGGGACAGCTGGGAAGCCAAGGGGAGGAGCCTTGGGAGTGAGCTGGCCCACCTACCTTTGTAAAAATAGAAATAAAAGACAGCACATAAGCTATGTGGGAGCTGACATGAGGGAGGCAAGGTGAGGGCAGAGCTGGACAGGAGGTCAGTCCACACAGCAGGCGGGAGGAGCCGCGTCTCAGATGTGGAGTCTCAGGTGCCCTCCGGATGGAGAAAACACCTAGGTCTGAAGCTGCTTTGTCAACCTCCTGCCCTGCTCATCCGTGGATGATGGTGCCGGACACCAGGCTAGGCTGGCGTAGGCGCTTAATAAATGCTGAGATAGATGGATGTAGCTTGAAAATTCTGCACACGACCCAAATATTATTGCAAGTTACATGCCCATCTGATTTTTATTTGAGTGGGTCTTCTCATGAATAAAGTCACGAAAGTGAGCGTAGGGAGCTCCTAAGGCTTTTCTGTTTCTTTCACCATCCGCAGTTTGCTGCACATAATCAATCCTAGCCTCTTGTGATGCCATTCGAAAATCAGTTTTAAAATAGGTGTAGAGTACACCTATGGAGCTGTTGAATCCACTCCCCTGCCGCCAGAAGCTTCCTTTCTTTGGAAAACGCCTGCAGTTTTAGTGTCCCCTTATACGAATGAACTTGAAAATGATATAGATCTTCCCACTCCCTGCCCCTCAGCTTCTAATCACGGGTCCACTCCCTTCCTTGCCTCTGTGAATCTAGTCTAACGACCTCAGTTATTGGTCAGTGAGGAGGTGGTCTGTCGGAGATCTTACACTGGCCTGGAAGGGGGTTTAGCATTTGAGCAGCTATGTCGTCTCGGAAGCCTTGACTACCCCTCCATGTCCTCTGCCTGCCTCTCCGCCTAAGATAGACTTGCTTTCAGATCTGACAATTACCTTTCCCCTGACTCTCGGGTGGTGCTAAACCACAGACCTTCTGCGTTTATTTAACTAACACATACTATTTTCCTAAACCCAACACGTTAACCCGGTGCCCTGACTCAGCTCCAGAAGAGACGCTGATTGTGAATGAATTATCTGAATGGGCAGCTCAGTGAAAAGCTGCTGCACCTTCCCCAGGGGGCCTGAGCGTTGGGAGAAGGTGGCAGTTACAGAAAAGTCCCCTCTGACCCCCCCTCCTACTACTTCTTCTGCTAATTAAAACACAGCCAATGCCAATTAAAACACCACAAGAGCTATTATTGCTTTTTTGTTTATCCACAGACCGAGGATAATGCAGGGAAATGAAGTGGAAACTCCCTGCGTACCAGCTTGGCTATTGGTTTGCTGGAATGAAGGCTCTGTGCTTCCCAGAGAGGGGCTGGCATTGTCTCACAGGGTGCGGCTGCCGGGGCCAAGGGGCTTTGCCTCACGGGCCAAGTGGTGCTCAGCCCGGCAGGTGCCAGCAGCCACTGCCCACGCTGGCAGAGCTACAGGCTCCAAAAGCCATGCCTTCCAAGCACTTGGGCAGAGTGGGTCCCCCGCCCACCCCCCCCCACCCCCAGTGCAGGCCACACCAGGAGAAGCCAGTAGAAGGCCCAGAGACTATGTGGGTCACTCAGCACAGCTCCCCTGACCCCTCCCCTTAGAGGCTGGTAGAAAGTAAATAGACTTTTACCAGTTACCTCCCAGCTTCCCCAATTCCCCATCTCCTCCGTTGAACACTTCCCCCTCCTCTGGAGCAAGAGGGAACATTGGAGATTATGCACTTGTCCCTGCAGCTCTGGGAGAAGCAGAGTAACTGATGGCTGGAGACATCAGCCGTGACGTGAGCCTGGGTGCAGATCACTGGCTAGGCATGTGTCCCAGGCCTTCTCGTCTCTTCTCGAAAAGAGGGGAGCATTGATCCCTCCCTCCTAGAGTTACTCCAAGGATGGACACTATTAATGTGTGAAAATGCTTTGTCCCACACCTGGCACAGAGGAGTGGTGTCAGCCAACATCCTTATGCTCCTATGGCCAGACACCATCCTGGGAAGACTCAGGGTTATGGAGGCAGGGGTATGAACAGGGCAGTTGACCTGTGGCCACTTCTCTGCACCAGAAGCACCTATGGAGCCTTTAAGATCCCTAACTCCCGGGCCATGCCCAGATCGCACCCAATTACATCAGAATTTTTAACATGCTGCCCCAATTCGGAAGGACTGATTGGGTGAATGTTCCTCTTCACCTTTGCTTAGTGAAGCCAGCAAGGTCTGGAGGGCACTGGGGAGGCACTGCTATGGACTGAATGCTTCTGCATCCCCCCACCCCCAAATTCATATGTTGAAGCCTTAACCCTCAACATAGTGGTATTTGGAGGTGGGGCCTTTGGAGGTGGCTAATTCTAGATGAGGTTGTGAGGGTGGGACTCTGTGATGGGATTAGTGCCCTTGTAAGAAAAGGAGACACCAGAGCTGTTCTCTCCAGCATGTGAGGACCCAGTGAGAAGGGGACTATCTATTAGCCGGGAGAAGGTCCTCAGCAGACACTGAATGCTCACACATTGGCCTGGGACTTCCAGCCTCCAGAAATCAATGTCTGCTATTTAAACCACCCAATCTGGGCACTTCTTTATGGCCCCCAAGCTGACTGAGACAAACACAAGATGAAGGTCATCAGACCACTAGCATTTCACGCAGGAATCTTTCTGAGAGCTGATAGGTGGCGTATGTCTGGAATGTTCTGCCACACTCAGCACATCCTCCCCCCACAGATGGACTTCTGAGCCCAGCTGTGTGCAGAACCCAGCCGCAGGCCACAGCGAGCATCTCTGACGCTGTATGGGTCCTCTGCCACTACCAGCATCAGAGAGTGGGAGCTGACGGGACAGGCAGAGAGCATGCCTTGTCACGTGATCTCCACGGTTCTTGCTTCAGAAAGCAAAGGCCAACACCACTAGTGTAAATCCTGCTTTTGGGGAAATGACATTAAAAGACAAACTCTTTCAGTAGGGGCCAGAGAGGATAAACACTCCTGACTCAGGGTGAGTCTACCAGCTACAGGGCACTGCAGTGAATGTAAGGGCTCAAAGGGATAGAAAGTGCAGGTGACCCCCAGACATTCATAAACACCTTCTGCTGAACGTCTTCTGTCTTCTCTATGCTGGATAGAGTCCCTTCAGGCCAGTGAGAAATGGTATGTGTGTTTGGATAAGTAAGTGCTAAAAGCCCACGGTTGGAAAAGCAGTAGGTACAGATATAGATGCTCTTCTGTGAATCTCTGTGACCTTGAGCAAGTCACCACCTTCATCTGGAAGGCTGTCATGGGTGAGCAGACTCAGCAAGCCCAAATACCAGCCAGCCTCACTCAGGAGCTTTCAATAGGCAGCAGAATTTTTGATGAGTTAATGTAAATATCGATTGCAAATTTATGGGAATCCCCCAATTGGATATAGAAGGATTTCTTCTTTATAGTAAAAAGAGATGTAATTAAATTAAAGAAGCATAGTTAAAGCCCAGGACCCGAGGCAGATTTTATTATGCCTCCTGTTACCTGGCATTGACTACCTGGAATGTGGTGCTGGGAAGGATCGTGGTGCCTAATCCTTGATCTGTGGGAAATGGTGCTGGGATCAGTTGGTGACGTCTGTCGTGGGGAGATGCTAGCCCAGAAAAGAGTGATTTGCCACACACAACCCAGGGGTCTGGGCTGGATTTTTGTAAAGAAAATAAATCCTCTGTATTTTTGCTTAGCCAGAAATATACTCTGACCACCTGGCCAAGAGGTCACTATCATTTCTAAGATGTCTTCCATCTTCCAGAATGCTCAGTCTGCAAATCCAACAGACAAAGTTGTGGTCAGCATACTCAACATGAGCATGCAGATATAGCCATGGAGACACACATGGAATTGTCCCTAAGTTTGGCCAGAAGTACCAGTGTGATGAAGACACAGGGCAAGTGGTATGAGAGCCACAGGAGTCCAAATGACTTATTTGGTGTAAGACAAAGCAGAGGAAAAAACTCCAGTTGTACTTTCAAATCTGCTATCTCACATTTCATGTCCCGGAAGCAAGACGCACTTAGCACTACGGATTAGGCTGACTTTCTTAATAACCATGGTGAGTCAATGTCCTCTTACTAATTTTATACCAAGGTGATTACCGAGTATCAGTGGTTTAAATATTTATAGAAATGTAGAGAAGCTGCTAATGGCTGAATCAGCTTCAAACGGCAGGTGATGACAACAGATTTAATGAACACAGATTCCACTAAACACACACAATGAAGAACACGCCATGACAGGGACTTGTGACTGAATACACAAGCGAAACTCAAATGATCTGCTACAGCGTTGGTTTGTCTTCCATTGGAGAGATGCAGGTTGGCCGGGAAGCAAATGTCTTCTTGCATGACTGTTGGAAATCATGCCCAGTGATGGATGCCCTTGAAACTGACCCCCATCAAGAAAGAGGAGAGTCAAGAAGATGAACGCCTTCGGTTGTCTGACCATAGAAATAATCACTCCTGTCCATGTACCCAATGAGTGATGCTGGTCTCCATTATAGTCGATGCTGCTCCACAGTCCCATTTCACATTGAACAAGTTTCCTTCCATCTTGCAGATAAGGAAAGTCATGCTGAAGGGGTGATGGCCCACATCTAAAGTCATGTAGCAGGTAACCTCTCGTGTCAGGCAGAGGTGAGCCCAGGATGCCCTGACTCATTGTTTCCTGCTGGCCTCTGTGCCACTTGGAGACCAGAGTGAACCAGCTTCCAGGTGACATTCGCCTCACATCCCCAGCATCACTCCTGAGAAACTCCTCAGACCAAGGTTCCTACAACTGACTCCTGTGCTCATGCCCAGAAAGCAGCACATAGCAGAGACCCCAGCTTGCTCATCCTGTCCCAAATGCCCAGAACAGTTCTCTAAACTCAGTGCAGCACAGCAGCGCTATCTTGGAGGAGATTCACAGAAGCCTGACATGGAGGAGATAGGAAGTGGGGTTGGCCTGGAGCTGCTGACCACACTTGTCCACTGCCCTTCCAAAGCCACTTAGAGATTTGGGTCACTAAAGGCAATGCTGAGTTGGGGCCAAACCCACTGCCAAGGCTGTGAGTCCCAATCCACCTGTGCTATCAGGTGATTCATGTTGTAGTTAGATCAAGCCTACCTCAATGAATGCCTTTGATAAAGAAGTTATATTTCAAGCTTAAATACAACTCAGGAAAATGAACTAATGAAAGTAAAAACAGGAAAAAGAAGAACTTATTGTGTTCTAGGTTCTTCTGACTGCCAATTCTTTTGTTCTGATGGACGTAACGGTGGTTAAACCAAACCCGCACCAGACTGGACATCTTGCTTGGGTCATCAGGATGGTTGAGAGGAAAGGTCCTTGTGAGTTGGCACTGTGTTCTCTGATGCGCTGGGCACAATCCCATCTACTGTCTCTAAAACATTGCCCTGGGTACAGTCCCGTGTTTCAGGAAACACCACCCAGGAAAACCGCGGGCATGGAGAGATGAAGGAAAAGCCTGAGCCTTCTACATTGCGTGGCATAACCTGGACAACAGAAGTTGATTCTGTCCATGAAGATAAAACTCTGAGGGTTCATTTGGCCCATGCTGTTCTGCTCAGACTCACCTGGAAGCATTCTTCTCCCTACCGCCTGTGTCTCCACATGGTCACAGACTACCAGGGTTTTAGAAGTCACCTGCATCATCAACTGTATAATGCTTGAGTTCTTCTTCTGTGTTCTTGGCAGCAGCAGAAGGTCTAGGGTCACTGAGCAGAAGTAAAAAGCCTCAGCCCAAGCATGTCATTAGCAGTGTAGGGGCCCCATTAGGACGGGGCTCTCACAGCCCACCTGGGCACGGAGGGACTAGGAGACAGCAGACTCTTCTGTGGCTTTAGGGCAGCTTCAGAGAGGCCAGGCTGGCTGGCCTCCAGAACACGCTGGCACTTACTGCCCCGCCCACTCATGCCCTTGACCTAATTCAACATCCAGTTGTGCCTACACCCAAGAAAAACAAATGTAGATACTTTGTTACCTGTCAGCATCATTAATTTTGTTGTGATTGCTCATTAAAATGGTTTGTTTGCACTGGGCTGCGTTGGCCGTCTTACCCTAATTAAACAGTGGAGCAAAATCAGGGGATAATTTGCTTGTGGGCTAGTTTAAGACATCAGCATGATCTATTTCACTCTGGCTGGGTCTGAAGGTACCATTTTGCTTTCAGTCATCATGCGTGCCTCTCCCTGGAGAGTCTTATGTTTACTTGTTGCTTTGGACTTCTTCCAGGTGGGTTGAGGATATAATCATGCTATTATTACCCTCACTAAAACTATGTTCACTGCAGAAATATTGCCTATGAACTCTAGATACAGGAAGGAAGAGAAGGCAAAATGTCTTGAAATAATGTGGTAACTTGGCCTCAACCTTTTTCATAAGAGCAGAAACAATAACAGCTGGCCTTTCTTGGATGTTTATCATGAAAAGACACTGCACCAAGTGTTTTCAAGATATTGTCTCATTTAATTCTTTATAAAGTGGGTATCATTATCGTCATTTTGTAGGTAAGGAAATGAACCTAGGGAGGAAGTCAGGTGATGCCCAAGAATCCAGGTTAGAGCCTGAGGAGCCTGGAACCATCACCCAGACCCCAGCGGGCTCTCCAGGAACAGGGTCTGTGTCCCTGTATGGGTCATTAGACGGTCAAACAGATCACAATTTCACTCACCAAATGTTCATAAACTTGAGTACTTGAGGCAATAAGAGTGATATCAAGACAGAGGACTTTACAAAGTAAGACACCCTTGATCATGCATTTGCAGCCATTCATTCCCACAGGAGACAACTTCTGAGTCCTTATTCTGCTCCTGGCTCTGTGGTTAGTGCTGAGACCTGGAGGATCCATTCAAACCTGGATGGATCCTGTCCTTGGGGACTCACAGCTCAGAAAGGAGAGGAGCCTGAGAAAGCCTTGTGTGTGTGAGTGTGTGAATGAGCAAGTGTGGGCATGTGTGAGTGTGTAAACAAGCAGGTGTGTGAGTGTGTGCACATGTGAGTCTGCAAATGAGTGTGTGCACACACGACTGTGTGAATGAGCTGTGCTTGTGTGAGTGTGCGAATGTGCATGCACACAAGTGTGTAAATGAGTGTGCGAGTGAGTGTGTGCTTGTGTGAGTGAGTAGCTGTATGTGCACGTGTGGATGTGTAAATATGTGTGTGCACACATGAGTGTCTGAATGAGTGCATGCTTGTGTGAGTGTGTGGATGTGTGCATGTGTGAGTGTGTAAATGAGTGAATGTGTGCATGTGTGAGTGTGTGAATGAGCAATTGCGTGCATGTGTGAGGTTCCTGATCAGGCGATCTCATTGGTCCTTGACACTGATCTAATGTTATTGGTCCTGAGGTCCTGTCTCTTCCCAATGCCTGGAATCCTCCTGGACTTCATAGAGGAGAGATCAATGCTTTTACACATTGAATTTTGCCAACCGTACACATTTTATTAACTTATGGAAATGTCAGATTGCTTTAACTATTATACGGAACTTCTGTCCTCCAATAAATGGCTTAATTTCCTTCCAAGGATAAGGCACTCCAGTATTTTCGGCTGACCAATTCAGCTCAGGGCGCTCTAATGTTTTCTGTCTACTCAGAGGACACATACTTCATCAGGATGACTCAGGGGTAATGACACCAAAGGCCCATTTCTAATGATTGTCACGGTCTTGGCAAAATGCATTCCATATATTAAAGCTGATGCCTCTTGCCGAGCTGGGTGCATCGTCTGGGGGAATAAATGACCTTTTCTCTCAAGCTTTCCTCTGCTTGTGACATGGGAAGAAATATCTCCCAGTGCAATGTCGGGGTTGAGAACAGTCCCTAAAGTGGGGGAAATGGCTCTGGTCCTCACGCAATGGACATATCACAAAAAGAAGGTCTATCTGAAGATACAGCCAAAGGCTATTGGAAATATCAGCAAACCCACTTGGAGAACAGCAGGTCTGCACTTACCATGAACCTGAGGAAGCTTGAGTTTCAGGGACACATTAGAGCCCTTTAATCTACATTTCTATCCACAGTGAGGGACTCTTCTTAAAGAGGACCCCTTCGCAATTTCAGTAAGCACAAGGTGCCATGACACCTGGATCTGGACTTGGGGAGATGAATGTCAGGTGGGAATGGAGATTCCTCTCTTGACAGTGTTGGGATTTTATGGGGAGAAGGTTGAACAGTGAACATGTTATAGGGCAGCAGGACATACTGGCCCCAAATATGCCACTTTGCCATGAGGATTATTTTGAATTAAAGAAAATTCAAAAGAAGCAGATCCAGCTCACCCCTCCCCCATTTGCCTAGAAGCAGGACACACATTTGTGAAGTTGTCCCCTCCCCTGTCTACCAGGAAGGACAGATGAGAATCACTGGAGACACCACCAGACCCTAATCAACACCAGAGACAGCGCCAGAGTCATCAACACAACTAACCTTACCAACTACCCTTTGTCTACCCTATTCCCCACGGACTGACCTTTCCAAAATTTAGTCTGTCTTTTGTCAATCTAGTTTACAGAGTCCCAGTCAAGGAATCTAAGAGGGCAGAGTGGCAAAAGCCATTTGTTCCCCTTCAGTTTCTGGACCTTACACTTTCTAGGACTCCAACCTTCTCAGGAAGAGAAGCAAGCCTGCTCACAACATTATTAAGTTCCCTTAACACCCAGTAGCACAACAGTAAAGTCCAAGTCAGTTCCTCTCTACTAACCTCCACAACAGAATCACCTGGGGGGGTTTTAGGAGTCCCCATGCACAGGCTCCATCCTGACCAAGTGAATCAGAATTCCTGGAGGTGGTGATCCAATGTGCAGCACTCATAACTAGGGGGATCTCACCTCTGCCAGATGGTGGAGTCCCCTGGAAAGTTTAAAAACTGCAAATGTCTGGGCCACATCCCTGCTCACACCAATCCAAATCCCTGAACTTGAATCCAGTTGCCTTCATACATAGACTTCCCAGGCCCTTAGGTGATTCTGATAAATATCCAAATTGTGAATTACTAGTCTAAGCAAGTAAGTGGCTGTGGGGTACATAAAAGGATGTTTGAACCTTCAGGGAGGGCTTCCTGAGAGCTGAGGTCAGGCCAGTCTTTAAGGGGATAATGGGCTGTGTTGACACAGGTAAAGGAAAGCTGTTTTTTCCTCATAGAGCACTCAAATTAATACAGCCATCGAATAAAGGTTAATTGGATGAAACTCACATTTTCATCACTGAACAGAACACACCGTTCTTCACTGAATGCTCTGACTGCTCTGCAGACAATAGAGGAACACCATTGAATACCACCTTGAAACAGTACATGGAAAGAAATAAAAATAATGGTGGGGGAGGTGAGCTGTCAGAGAGTAATGGGAGAAAGTCTCTATCAAGCCATGGTTTGACAACTGGATGTAAATGTATCATTTTCTTTTTTTTTTAATTTTCTAAAATGTTTTGTTTATTTCTGAGAGAGAGAGCGTGAGCAGGGGAGGGTCAGAGAGAGAGGGAGACACAGAATCCAAAGCAGGCTCCAGGCTCTGAGCTGTCAGCACAGAGCCCGACGCGGGGCTCGAACCCACGAACCATGAGATCATGACCTGAGCTGAAGTCAGACGCTTAACTGACTGAGCCACTCAGGTGCCCCAGATGTATCCTTTTCCATCCAAATAATGAATGGCTAATCTAGAACCTTTTCCCTATCCTTTAAAGGGAAGCCCTGGGAAGAAACCCCAGGGGTTATGGTGTTCTTAGCTCTATAGGTAGGAACTCATCCATAGTGCAAATCATGAATTTTATGTTTACCCTCTGACTGCCACTAACTGGAGATGCTACCTTGACAAAATTTTATTGCCTTGATCTTTAGCATTTGGGGAAATCTTAGGTCAGTGAATGATGGATTCCTTCTCCAAGCCTACTCAAGGCAGGAGGTAAAGATCAAGAAAGGGTTTTGATTTTAAGCAGTTAATTTCCATTAGTTCTATCTCATCTCTGTTGTTACTATCATCATCATCATCAGTCATCAGGCTTTTTTTAAAATATAAGACAACTTGAGCATAAAAATCCAGAGAGGTAGTAAAAAATACATTTTCATGGAGGACACTTCAAGGAGAGACTGAGTTCTTTGTGATGGTGGGTGTTGATGTGGGGTGGGGAGTCTGGGGTTACTATAGCCTGAGAGGGCATCTGATGAAATGAAGGAAAGAGACCCTGTAAGGAATCTTGATCAAATTCCCCAGTGGAATGTTTCCATGCCCTCACTCTCCTTTCTCCTAGAGAATGTACAAACACAGTGATGCCTTTAAGAGCAGTAAATAAATCAGTGGTGCTGATAAAAATAATGGGCAAGAGATCATTCACCATCTTGTGATGAGTCCCGGCTCAGGTCTGATAAAAAGCTAGTGGAAACTGCCATTGTTGTAGGAAATTAAGAATGAGCTCATTAGCTGAGCAATTTAAGCCATTCATATGAAGATTATGACTTCTCAGATTTAGGAGGCAAAGGATCTTTGTTCTGCCCAGATCATTTTTCCTGATCCTTATCTGGTCTTGATAAAGAAATTCTGCAAGTGACTTATGGTGTGGGGACCATGACAGGGAATGATTTTCTCAGCACTGGTAAATGAATATGACCTATAAGAAAAATACTCCGGGTTATGTTTACTTGGAGGAAATAAATCTCTCCTGTGCCCATCTTTCTTCTCCATCCTGTCAGGGGAGAATTCACTTTCTCGTCTTATTTTCCTCACGTTTGCCACCCACTCCTAACTTCCCCAGATAGAAATGAATGAGAAATACACTCCCAGGCTCTGGCTTCACCTGCTTTGACCTGAGTATATAATTTTGGAGAGCAAGCCTGGATTTTCCTGGAGAGTATACTGTCTCCAGACGTGAGTGGCCCTCAGCCCTGCAGTCGGGGCAGGCACTGTGTCTCTGAGCTCTGAGAAGGTGCTCCCTCTGAGCCCTGGAGATCCTCTTGTGGCTCCGCAGGTCTGTCTGTGAGCTCTGCACCCTGAGCCCTGCCTCCCTCCACCCCCAACCTTGCCATGATCAGTGTCCTTATGGAGTAAATCCAACATGTGACCAACAGAGACTCGAGGACAGTTACTCACTAACAATGGCCCAACCTCTCATTAATAAATCAAATGGTGGCTTATTTCTCAAGACCTCTTCAAATCTTTTTGGTTTTTCACCCTCTTCTTTGGAAATGGCCTCTGCAGGGCCATGTTGCATGGGTGAGTGTGAGCGCCCCAGGCTTCTGTGGGTGGAAGCTCTCTTCTTACGCAATTAGAAACACAATCTGCTGTTGTGCACGGGCAATGAGCTGAAAGTGCTCCATCTTTCCCTCATTCAATCGCCTCTCCCTTCGTGGCCTTGTTACCCTGTGCCTCTCGCTTCCAAGGACACTGAAGAAAGTTGCTAGAAGGCACATAGGTGATGAAGGGGGGTTAGAGAGCCAGGTTGGGTTCTGATGTACTCCAAGGCTCCTACCTTCATGACTGCACAAGCCACACCTTTCTGGTCAGGGCAGTGGAAGCACGAGCTCCCCTCACTGATCCCCAAACCTTCAAGCTATGAGAGTCCTGCAAGAAATCACTTTCATTCAAGCCCAATAGGTGTCTTTTTTTTTTTTTTTCCAGGAAAATGATTTGAATGCAAGCTGGGCTGGGCCAGTCCAGTGGCTCCCCTTCATAATGGTGGGTCAGCTTCTGAGCAACCCCTACCAACATGGGAACATGGGGGGTACTACCAGGACACAGTTCCCGAGATACCCGCCTGGGGTGCAGGGACCCACATCCTCATGAATGTGCCAGTGGGCTCCCACGTGGATGAAACCAAAGCCACAGGCCCTGCCCGGGAGATCACCGCAGACTCCAGGGAAAAGCTGACAAGGCTTGAGTGCTCTGATTGCCTGGCTTTATTCACATGAAATCTAGAATAGGAAGCTTGTTTCCCATTTGGCCAACTTCCAGAACTTTCTTCCTGCAATATATATAGCGTTCCCTCAAAAAATTACACACCTGGGGCTTTCAATGTTTCCTGAGAGGTTGTCTGTGTTAACTGCTCATTCTCTTAGTTTCCCACAGCTTGTCCGTAGGTAAAGTTAGACCTTTAGAAAACATTTCACTTGGAGCCTATAAACACATTTGTAGTGTGTGAGATGCCCTGATGCAGGCACCATATCACACTATCTCCTCAACACTCATCAAAAGGAAGTATAAGCAATGTCCATTTGAAAATATTTTTATTTCCTCCCCAAAGCAATAGTCAGACATTACCTGTTATGTTAACCCCGTCTCTTACATCAGGATTTATGTGCATTTCTCCTGGAAGGGGGCTCCAAGTTTCTCTCTACCAGCATTTTAATGCATTCCTTGATCAGATATATTCTATGTTACATAAAAATCGTCCTTTTGGGTTTAGCTACCAAAATATTTAGCCCTAAAATTAGTGCTCAGTTTCAGAAGCAATCCTTTTCCAGATGCCTGGTAAGGATAAATCTGTCTCTGCTTTCTAATGTATAAAACAATGAATTTAAAAATATATACTCACTTCTGTGTATAGTAAAAATGCTTATGATAGAATATTTGCACGATGTAGGAAAAAAAGAATAAGAGGGAACACAAGACCCCACTCCCTGACGTCCACCTCCCCACTCCTCGGCAGCCCCCTCCCACCTCATCATCACACACAGGCGCACCACAGATGCCTCATAAATGCATGGGACACCTCAATGGATGAGCTCCCCATCCCCCATCCATTCTAGGTCAGTCCCTCCACCTCATCCTCCTCTTCCTCTGTCCCTGCTCCTAATTCGGCAGAAGATGCAGCTTTTTCAGCTGAATCCCTCTGCACATTCTCTGGCTTCTGTTTCCCTCCCTGTTCAACTTCTCCAGGGCTTTAAACCCTAATGAGTCCCCCTCTTACATGTTTCCAGATAAGTCCCTCCTCGTCGCATTTGAACATGAGGGGAGAATATTTCATCTTAAAAACAATTCCTTGGACCCCACATTTTCCTCCAGCTGTTTCTGTAAGTAGCTGCCATCTGCTGCCACTCTTTTCCAACACTGTCTCTACTGTTCTATCTTCTCAGCCTCCAATCACAGCTCAAATATCTGAATGCTGGCTGTGGCTCGCATCTGCACCAGAGTTGTGCTGGCCAGAGCCCTCGTCCAGTGGGAACCACTGACAATCTTCAGCCTTGCTCAGGGTCCTCTTCATTGCTCGCTCCTTCTCAACATCCCACCTTGCCTTCACTGTGGTGACAGTGATCCTTGGAGGAGTGATTCCATCAGCTCTCATGGCTTTCACTCCCATTTTTTTTACCAAGGACACCCAGATCTGTATCTCTACCCAGACGGCAGCTGAGCTATAGATGTGTGTGTCTCAGGACACCAGGGTAGGCCAAGTGGGACTGCAGAAACAGACAGAACATCCCTGTGTATGTGTGACATGTAGACAAAACAGCCTGCTCCACATGCCCTCTCTCCTCATACCCACAGCATCTGTAATAGCAGCTTCCCAACTCATGATGGCTGTGGAAGATGGGACTGGATGATCAAGCAAGATGTTTATGAATCAAGGTAGATAGTGGCTGTTATGAACTGAATTGCATTCTGCCAGAATCCATAAGGTGAATTTTCATATGCTGAAAGTCCTAACCCCTAATACTGACCCACATACTGACCATATGTGGAGAGAGGGTCTTTGAAGAGGTAATTTAGTTAAAATGAGGTTGTACAGGTGAGTCCAAGTCCAGTCTTACTGGTGGGAGCTCTCTTCTGGGCTCTCAAGTGGCCTTTCTTACTGCGCCTGCACCTAAGGCCTCTGGTGTCTCCTCCTTTTATAGGGACCCCAGTCCTCTTGAATCAGGTCCTTACACTTAGGACCTCATTTCAAGTTCGGCACATCCTGATGGACGCCACCTCCGAATACAGTCTCACTGGAGGTTCAGAGCTTCTGTATGAGTTTGGGGGCGGGACACATTTCAGTCCACAGCACCATCTGAAGGAAACATTCCTACAGTGTGCCAGTCGCTGGAAGGCCTGCCCTGTGCAAGGGAAGCCCACAGTCGGTTACCCTGGGGCCAGGTCACAGCAGATATTCCATTACCAATCACTTGAACAACTCCAAGAAGTGGGAAAGGGTAGCAGTTACTTTGAATAAATAATTCAAACGACCAAACACTGCATATATATATATATATATTTCCAGGAACTTGAATCTGTGGGGTGAGGGAGAACATGACTTAGGGAAACAATAGGGCCCAGGGTAAACCATACAGGATCTATGCCATTTTGTAATCAGAGCATCAAATATACATATGCGGGTGTGTGTATATATGTGTGTGTGTGTGTGTGTGTGTGTGTGTGTATGTTATTAAAAATGACTTACACTCAATATATATTGAATGCCTATTAAATTAAGAAATACTCAAGCAAATGTAGTGTTTGACTGAGGAGGTGAAGGTAGTCTGACAGGTGGAAGTGAGAGAGGGTAGAGTCTGCTGAGGATGTGGGCCCAGAAGGTGCAGATGCTGAGGCAGGTCCTGGCTTTGCAAGGGGGCCAGGGCAGTTCATGGTCATGTGCTTCTTTAAGACACAATAGGTTAGTGCCTTGCAGTAAAGTGCTTCCATGTAGGCAGGGTCCATGGCCAAGCTGGGCCAGGGGAGAGGCCAGTGTATGTATGGGCATCTTGTACCCTAGGGTGTTCTTCCATGGGGGCTGCTCCCAGCCAGTGGGCGTTCTGTCCGGCCATTCTTACTATTGGATGGTGCAGAACTCATGTGGTAGGAAAAACTCATCTGTCCTCAGTAGTATCCTGACTTGGTCTTCTCTTTAACCAATCAATTATGAATCAATTGACAAATGCAGCAATGTACACTCTCCCCAAACAGAATGCTAGCCTACTTCAGTTGGGCCCCAAAGATGGCAAAAATTTGACACATTGCCTGAGAACCGTGGAAGCCAGGCTATGATGTGGGAACAAAATAACAGGTGAAGACCAACATTTCTGTTAGGACCCTTGATTCGGGGCTCTGAGGCCACAGGTTTCAGTCAGTCTGACCTCTCTCTGCAAGATTTTAACTTTACACGTTGGTGCAGGTATTGGTGGCCTGTGCACTAGGCATGTCACCATTCTTCATAAAGGTAGTGGCTTGCATTTAATTTTTTTTAATGTTTTATTTTTTTTATTTCTGAGAGAGAGAGACAGCGTGAGCAGGGGAGGGTCAGAGAGAGAGGGAGACACAGAATCTGAAACAGGCTCCAGGCTCTGAGCTGGCTGTCAGCACAGAGCCCGACACGGGGCTCGAACCCACGAACCGCGAGATCATGACCTAAGCGAAAGCCGGACACTTAACCGACTAAGCCACCCAGGCGCCCCGTGGCTTGCATTTATTGAGCACTTTCCACGTGCCTGGTATTATTGCGACCATCAGACACGATTTATAGCAGCTTCAGTACTTTTCCTATTTTATAGAAGAGGACATGGAAGTAAGGAAAATGACTTTGAATTTTAATTACTTCCTGGGAAATTAATAATAAGAGGAAATATGGTTTCAAAAATTGATATGTCTAGATTTCACTTACTACCTGTAGTAGGCAGAGCCCCTGGAAGATAGCCACACCCATTTTCCCCAATTCTGCACATATATTACAATTGGCAAAAAGAACTCTGCAGAAGTGATTATGGTCACAGATTTTCAGATAGCGAGATGATCCTGGATTACCCAAGTGGGACCAATCTAACTTCAGGAGCCGTGAAAGAAGAGGACCCCTTCAGATTTGAAGAAGTCAGAATAGATTTGGCAGCAGTGATGTTCACAGAGGTTCCCAGGGCAGGAAGGATTGCTAGTTTTGAGAGGTGGGGGCCTGCCCTGCAAAGGCTGTAGAGGGATCTTGAAGAGCTACTGGTGGCCCCAGTGACAGGCAGCCAGGTAACAAGACCTCAGTCCTACAACAGCAAAGACCTGGGTTATGTCTGCACCTGGAACAAGCTTGGAAATGGATCTTTCCCAAGCTTCTGGATGAAAATTCAGTCCAGCTGACCCCTTGATTTCAGGCTTATGAAACCCAGATTAAAGAAAATAGCCAAACTTACCCAGACTTCTGGACTCTGGAGCTGTGAGATAGCAGGTGCGCATAGCTTCAAGCCTTTAAGTGTGTGATGATTTGTTAGAACAGCAATAGGTAACTCACACGGCATCATTGAAAATGCTTTACAACCCTGGACCACAGGGCACCTCCCAACCTTCCCTTTCTCCCTCCTGTTCCTCCTGACTCTCCCTCTCCCCTCCCTCTCCTTCTCTCCCTCTTATTCCTGCTTAGAGACCTGGCTGGGTAATACTCATGTCCACCTCTTCCCTTGTCTCTACTCTTTGGGGTCTTTCTGTCCACAGAGAACACCCATCACCATGCCCTGTAGAGGGACTCTGCAGCTGTCAGTCTCTCAGTGAGTGAATTTAATTCTTTGGTCAACAGTTAGCAAGCCCGTTGCGGCTATAGATCTAAAGTTTTATCTTCAAATCCAGCTATTACTAGTGATAAAACTAGCATATTTATTTCCATCTGTCTGACTCTTGCCTCTGACTCTCAATTGATTCCAAACCCAGAAAAATAGGAGCTATTTATTAACCCTCTAAAATCCAAACACATCCATCTGGTCATATCTTTCCCCTTTACTCTGTGCATGATTCAAACTCCTGATGGCACTTTAACTCTCGAGCCCGGCATTGTACAATAATATATTTTATTTAACCCCATATATCTGAAACACTGCTGCTCCAGCATGTCCCCAGCATAAACATTATTAATGAGATATTTTGCATTCTACTTTTTGTACCAAATCTTTGAAATCCAGTGTGTATATTATACCTATGGTGCATCTCAGTCTGGACTGGTCACACAGTTCAAGTGCTCAATAGCCACGTGTGGCTAGAAGCTACCTATTGGCACAGGTCCAGCACTCTGTGTTCATTCCCACTTCCAGCCCTACTCTCCAGCAAAACCATTTCTCTCATTTGCCCATTAAACTCTCTCCTGACTCTCGTTTCTTTGGTTCGAAACACTCTGCCCTCTGTTTCCTATTTGGAGACTTTCTCCTGATGATTTTGAGCCCAGATTCTTCTGGAATGTCTTCCCTGACCCCCTAAATTGGTTAATCACCTTTCTTTGAGTGGCTAGAGTACCCTGTGACACCAGTCTCATGGAATGTGCTACATTCTACTTTAAGAGGAGGACTCATGTCCTTGTAGCATACACAGGGATGTGAAATGGCTTTATTTCTAATGAAGCCTCAGGAAATTTTCAAAATCAAACTTTTCTTTAAAGCCATTGAAGAGGTGAGGGCACAAAGAAACTTAAAATAACTCAACTCCAGGGGGAGAATCCTTACTAGGTGAACAAAAGGCCAGTTGGTGAAGCAGAGTGACAAACCTACCAATGATGAGCAGCCTTTGCCCAGGTGACAGGAAAGTAGCCAAACATAGTCAGACCTCTGGTTGGATTTCAGATTTGAATTTGGAGGCACCCCAAACATTAGGATAGTATTTTTTCCCCTAAGTAGTATCCTTGCATGAAAATTTTGTCTAGAAAGTAAGGGCTGGGGCCAGAGCAGGAAAGAAATCTCATGATTTGGTGGTGTGGGCTTCTCTCCCTGTGTTTCGTGTCCTCCCGGTTCTGAAGAATTTCAGTCTTTCTTTCTTTTTTTTTTTTTAACGTTTTATTTATTTCTGAGAGAGAGAGAGAGAGACAGCATGAGTAGGGGCAGGGCAGAGAGAGAGGGAGATATAAAATCCAAAACAGGCTCCAGGCTCTGAGCTGTCAGCGCAGAGCCCGACACGGGACTCGAACCCATGAACCATGAGATCATGACCTGAGCCAAAGTTGGACGCTCAACTGACTGAGCCCCCCAGGCACCCCTCAGCCTTTCTGTGTTGTGACTCTGCAGTACCAGGGCTGCAGCTTCCTGGTCTACTAGCCTCAGAGATGCCCACCCTGCAGGTTCAGAGACCCGACAGCTTACAATTCTGAGGTCTGATAGTAACACAGCAGTAGGTCACATGGCCCTTCTGGAGAGAGAGATCTGAAATCACAAAGAGCAACCAAAGCTTTAATAAATGCCCCAATCAGCTTCGGTTAACTTCACTCTCTACCCACTTGAATGGCTGAAATGAACACAATGGTCGATTCCAAGAACTCTCATGGACTGCTAAAGAGAGCTCAAAATGCCACTACCATCTGGAAAACCATTTAGACTGTGTCCTATGCAGTGAAATCTGCCATATGACCCAATGATTCAGCTGCTAGGTTTTGATGCAAGAGAAATAAAAAATGTATATCTGAAATATTGACTTCTACAGATGTCCAAAGAGGCTTTATTCTTCATAGCCCAAAACTGGAAATAATGCAAGTTGTCATTTAGCAGAAGAATAGGGAGAAAAAAGCAATGTGTTATACTCATACATTGAAATCCCACTCGGTAATAAAAATGAATAAACTACAAACCAGTGTAACTATATAGATAAATCTCAAGCACATGATTTTGAGCAAAAGAAGCCAAAGACAGAAGCAAACATATGTGATTTTATTTATAAGAAATTCTAGAGAAGGAGAACTCTGCTATAACAATTATCAGATCAGCGGCTGTCTGGCAAGGGGAGGGATTGGCTGGAAAGGGGCCTGAATTCATGTTTTAGGGAGACGGAAATATCAGTGGTGTTTATACGGGTTTGTAAGTCTATTTGGTGAAACTCTTCAAACTGTGCACTTAAAATGGGTGCATTTATATTGCATAATCTTATATGTCAATGAAGTTAATTTTTAAATGTCTGTTATAATCGCAAGTTGAGGGTTTCCCGACCTTGACCTTGTTGACGTCTTGTCCTGTGTGAGGTCATCCTGTGCAACATCCCTGATCTCTACCCACTAAACGCCAATAACTCCCACCCCCAAACCCGTGCCCATGATGATGACAGAAGACAAGAAATGTCTAAATACATTACCAAAGTATAGAGGAGAATACACCTTTCCATTACTCTCTTAAGTTTATTTGTGAATTAAACTCACAAAAGATAGACTAACAGAAAAAACCCAGAATGTACTTACATGTGCCACATACATATATACTGGCGAACTCAGTGATGTGTCACTCAGAGGGGTGGTTAGAACTGGGGGCTTATATACCTTCTTAAGAGGTGAGGGAAAGAGGAGAGAAGGCACATAAAGGAGAAAAAAATTTTTTTGAAAGATAAGTGGATTTTCAGGAGAACAAATGAGTAAGAAAGTTTGTCTACACAGATATGAATGGCCTTTCCAAATGCTTCAAGGCCATAAAACTCCTTGGAGGAATAATTCGGGGTAAGTTTTATTTGTGTTCTCCCTTCTAAGAGCAGATCCACCCTTATGAGGAATTTATGGCAGCTTTATTTTCCCAAAGTTGCTGCTTTTAGTCAGATAAGGAAAGCTCATGGAAAGCTTTTATTCTTACATCTTTTTAAATCTTAAACGTCTCTAATTTAGAATAATCTTTATACCAAAGCGGCCTATTTGGGGGTGGTGTATTCTGATCTCTTTCACCTCCTCCAGTGTAAAATTCCCACCCACCCCCACCCCCGGTTGAAAACCACTGTGCCAGCTTAGCTCTCCTCGCTAGCCAATTTATGTATTCATTCATTCATTCATTCATTCATTCAACAAATGAATGAATGAGTTCTGCTGTGCATTGGGCATCAATGTGAACATTTAGAGGCACAACAGCCATGCTGTTATCTAGGGGCAGAATGGCCCAGGAAGAGAGGACAAGGAGATAGTTCATACAAAAAACTCTAAGTCAAGCCCATGTCTCATGTTGAAGGAGACTCAGCAAGGAGACCAGGGTGCCTGAAACAGACTGGAGGAGGAGGAGGAGAGACATACAAAGCATAGTCAGAGGGGACAAGGCAGGACAAGATTGTGGTTTTCTCTAAGGATTCTGATTACTTGTGCAGGGTGATAGCATTGGGGTGGTGAGAAGTGGTCAGAGTTTGGATATATTTTGAACATAGAGTCAATAGAATTTGCTGATGGGTTGAGTTGGTTCCTTAGCTGGGGAGGCAGTGTCTGTCTTGCTCACTTTGGTGTATGCATCATGCAATTTTTGGTCTGTAAAATAGACTACGATAAACAGATAGATGGACAGACGGATTGTTAGACAGACGGATGGATGGATGGATGGATGGATGGATGGATGGATGGATGGATTGTAGAAGGAAGAATGAATGGAAAGATATATTAAAGAATGGCTGGTGGACAGATGGATGGATAAATAGGTAGATGGATGGATAGGTGGGTGGCCACTAAGCTCTGAGATTTATTATAATGATCAGATATATTACATGTGAAGCGAGTAGCACAGTGCCTGGACTTTTCGGCCACTTAACGAAAAAATAGAAGCTTTTGATGTTTTATTATTTTAAATAAAGATGGCACTGAATTTCACTCATTGAGAACATCAGTCACTTTATTTCCAGACAAACTAAAATTAGTACCATTCTCCTCCCCGCCTGCAAAGAACCTTTATTCCAGCAGAACAAACAGGTACTGAACAGAGGTGAGTGCCTCCTACTTCCGGATCAGCCGTACAATCAATGCCCAGTTGTTAACTGCAGCCTAAATGTGGAACCTTCATGCCAGGTAATCAGTCAGGCAGTGGAAATATCACAGTCGGGGCCGGGCTTCCCGCCGCGTCCTGCTCCAGCAGTTATGAATAAGAGCATCAGGACTTGTTTTGGCTTGTAAAGTGAGCACATTGGAAGTAGAAGCCACGTCTGGCAGTGAAATCTAATAAATATAAGGTACAATTCTAGAGTAGCATGTTGCTACAGATAAGCTTGCTTTGAATAGAAATGTTCACAGCATGTGATCAAAATCCTCAGGGCAGAGTTTGTTTCCTGCAACCACAAGGACACTAAGCAAGGACACAGTGCAGGCCCTGTGTCTTCACAAAGCAGCCAGGACGGACACACAACCTCGTAACACAATGCTTTGTCTTATAAGTGAATATTGTTATCTCATACACAGGACCCTGACTTAAAGGTATTTCTACTGATTAATGTTCTCTCTCCTACATGTAGAGATGACACCAGTGATTCATTCATTTGCAGAAAAAAAAATATGCTTATAAGGAAAACCGCATGGCATATATCATGCCCTTCTGGGTTATCAGATTCTAGCCCTGACAATTATCTTTGAGCTCTTTTACAACCATTTGTAGATTGCAGTTAACTGATAGCAGTATAAATGTTACCCTGCCGGGTAGTGGCTTAAACTGACTTCCTCTCTCTTTGAAAAAAACAATTGTGTCTGTATTAGCAGCTCATCTCAACATTTCTTTACTAGATGTAAATTTGGGCTGTTCGAGTTTTCCTTTGAACTGGTTAGAATGTCTGCCTTGTTTATTCATATCCTATGAGTAAAATAAAATGTTTAACTAGTGTTCATTTTTATATGTGTATGCTAGTCATGATTTTATCTTTTTCTGAAAATTACCTTGTTATACATTCCACAAATACTTGGTGGAATGTGCTAGGAACTAAGAATACAATGACTCTCGGGCAGTCCCTGCACAGAAGGTGATGACATTTCCCCACGGGAGGAGGTGCCGCTAACTCCCTCACTAACGCCTACAGCCCATGCACCTCTTAGCTGATGACCTGAGCACTGAGGCCAGCATTTTATTCTGAATCCATGTCCCCTGTGGCCAGTGCAAACCATATTTTATGTGGCTGTGGTCATATGGACTGTACATAATTATAGACTCTGCTTTGAAAGTATAGTTTATGATTAAGGAAAGCAGTGCGGGCTCATTATAGAAACTTTGGGGAGTCCAGAGAAGCATGAAAAAGAAAAACACAGTCCATGATTCTACCCCTTATAAATACAAAAAAAAAAAAAAAACAAAAACAAAAACAAACAAACAAAAACCCCTTCGTATTTTCACCTCTTCTCCTGAGCACCCAGCAGATGTCTCCACCTTTTCTTCCCTTAAGAGCCAAACTTCTTCATAGGAATGTTGGGACCCTGCTTCTCTGCTTTTGCACCCCACACTCATCCCCCAATACTAGTAGACATGGCTATGTATACCGAGTAAACATTAAATCCTGCTGAAGAGTTACCTGCCTTCAAAGACAAGTGGTACAAATAACAAAGTCATGTGCATTTCCCCAACACATCTGTTGGCTGTTTAAAAAGAAGAGTAGTCAGATGGTTTTCATTGCAATTTTGAGTCCATGAATACGATCTACTCTCATATTCCTTTAAGGGAATATAAAAGCCAACGGAGGAATGCCTAAGATTTACAGTAAGTGTGAAAACCACTATAATATGATATAATCTTGATGTGATGAGCTATACTCAGTATTTCTGAAGTCATGGCTACACGGAGTCAGAAATGGACTCAGCCAAGCATGAGGCCTTTGTTGCCTATAGTACATGAGTCCTGAAGATGTTTGCCTGTTTCTATGGTTTTGCAGGAGTGGGCACGAAAATGGCCAAATTGTAAATGGATGCATGGACTGGTGCAGCCTGCTTGGTCTGTGATGTTAGACACAGAAGCTTAAATGAATGAGAATGGGGGAAGGGGTGGGGGTGCAGACCCATTCTCTGCTTATTCTGAGGTCATTATCCAAACTAACATGTTGGGAATGTCTTCAGTAAGTTGAATTTTGGCATAGAACACATCTGAATGTGTATTTCATGTTTATTAAATTTTGAACTGGCAGCATCTCTGCGGACCCTGTGTGCCACCCTGGTGCTCCGCAGACCACAGATGGAAAATAAAATTGATGGAAGAATTTTGGCCACTATTTAGCATATACAGGAGGAACAGAACAAAAACAGGTGTTTTAATTTGTTCACTTATTTGCTTTTGAAAGGTTTTCCAGTTTCACAAAAAAAAATCCATCTGACCTGAGGGGTAAAGCATATCCTATGGGATAGGTATCTTCAGGTATCGTAGAAGAAGATAACTTAGCTCGTACTTGTTAAGTGTCATCCAAGTGTGCTTCTGAGTTTGCGGTCAGGAGAACTGATTTCTTTAAAGCCAGGATTTCCTGTTTCTTGAGTCTTCCCTTGTGATGATCTGGTCAGTCTGATGTAATAAATTATATTTGAATAATATGTCTTCTGAGCATTTATAGGACATGCATGTAGATGGCTTTGTGAGGCACACATTTGAGAGCAGCATACATTTACCGTCAAAACCCCGTGGACATTGCAGTCCTCATGCTGGAAGAAATGGAGCAAAGAAAAGATCGCACCCAACATGATTTTTTTCTTCCTTTATCCTTGACCAGAGACTCCCTTGACCCACTTTTTTAAATAATAATTTTTCCCCAGGTACATCTAGATATAAATAACTTTTCATTAATTTTGTCTGAAATACTCCTTTGAACTGCATGACCAGAATGATCTTTCAGTGAAGGTTTTTTTCCATTATTAAATATTTCTTCTCTATCAGTGATTCTTGCTTCTCCCCACCCTCCCCACACCCGTACACCCACAGGAAAGAATCATTCTTCTTAGATAATCGGGGCTGTTTATCATCTCCTCCTCCTATTTTGAGCTGCATAGCTTCTTTCTCTGCATCCTAGGCAACTGAATCAAGCATTCCTTCCCCATCATTTCTATGATTTTCCATATGTTCCTTTTGCTTTTTATTCCTTCCAGTGCTGACTTTAATTTTACTATAAGTTTTTGTGAATTGTGAAATGTAGCACACCCACAAAAGGGTGGATGAAAATATTCATGAACAATTAAAAGATCTACTATAAAACGAATATTCATTTTTCCATGACCGAGGCCAAGGACTAGAACATAATCATAAACCAAACTCCTTCCCTCATGTTTTCTTTCTTCCCAACCCTCTGGATCAACCTCCCTTAGATAGCCACCTTCAAAATTTGCTATAAACCATGTCCTTGGTTTCCTTGAGAGTTTTCCTTTACTACCTGGTGATTCTTGTGCTTATTTTTGTCAGTTTTGAGACTTTTGGTAAGTAGACTAATACTGTGTGTATTCTTCTAGGACTTTGTTCTTTTTTTCCACATAATATAAAGATTTATCTGCATTGATGCATATGGCTATACTTGATCATCTTTCCTGCAGTGTAGTCAGGGTGTGCTGGTAAGTCTTTACCAACTGGCTCTTCATAAAACAAAGGTCATGGTTTGTACTATCGGCCCATTTCTGCAGTGCAAATTCATTACAAGCAGACTTGGGAAGGAAGGTTCACCATCGGCTTTTACAAGACAGTATAAACTGACTCCATCCCGCACTGTAAGTATTCCTTTGTGAGAACACACAACTTACTTATCCATTCTGTGGTGGAGGGACATTTGGATCATTTCCCAACTTTTACCATTAAAAAGAACTTCAGATATGCTTCCTAGTGCATATGTGCAAGAGTTTCTTCATGATCTAAGCTTTGTCAAAGGGCATGTACCTGTTCAATTTACAGGGCATTTTGCAGAGACAATAGTTCTTATCAGCAACTCTGCCTGCTCCCCCACATTCTGTAGCCCCTCACAGTTAGGGGAGGCCATGTGACAATTTCCAGCCGAAACCAATGGCGTGAGTGAATTCACGTGCATCAGTTGGCCAAACAGTAGAAGAGCCACACACTTTTGATTAGAGTTTCAAAATAAAGCTTCACTCTTCAACAGTGTTTTGAGTAGTTTAATTTAATTTGGACAGAGTTGAGAGCTTTCTGTTGTTGAATCTTCTCTCTGGAAATTTTTATATTTTTGTCAGATTTATCTCTAGGTAGTTTATATTTTGGATGTTGCTGTAAATCTTTTCATTTCAACCTAAATGTACTTGTTACTGCTAGTTTATAAAAACGCAGTTGAATTTGTGTATAAATTTTATACCTAGTATTTTCGCTATTTTCTCATAGTAATTTTGATACTTACTCTACAGTGTTTTCACTTTTCAATATCAATAATACCTGTAGAGAGTGAAATAAAGAGTCCGACCCCACTTTTGATGTCCAACTGCACCAGATTTTTAAACTCTCTTCCATCTCCTTTTCAGCCCTTCATCTGAGCAAGCCCATGAGGAAGCCTGGTGCTAAGGTGTGGAGTCCAAGCCGCTTAAGCCAGATCTTGCACATGAGAACTTTGAGGTTGGTCCTACTGCCTAACCACCATAAAAACCCAAGGCCAATCTCCTTTGCCTGATTGCCCAAGCCACATTTGGACAAGCTTGGAAGGATGTCCTGCTCTCCCCTACTCATAATGTAGGTAGTCAACCTTTCCATACCCTTTTGAGGTGTGTGTGTGTGTGTGTGTGTGTGTGTGTGTGTGTGTGTGGTGTCATCTGTATCCACACTCCAGCCAAATTTTGGATAGGAGTTTATCCCATCTCTGTAGGGTAACTAAAATATAGTAACAGCTTAGTCTCTTTCATTCCAATTTTTGGGTCTTCAATTTATTTTTCTTGCCTTACTGAGTTAGCTAAAACCCAACACTGTATTAACACAATGTTGAATGTAAGTGGAACAGTGAACACTCTAGTGTTCTAAAGATGTTACTTTTCAAATTTCACTATTAACAATGAAATTTGTTATAGAATTTAAATTTTTTTTTAATTTTAAGGAAAATCCATGCCACACATGGGGCTCAAACTCACAACCCTTAGACCAAGAGTCTCATACTCCACCTACTTAGCCAGCCAGGCACCCCTAATATAGTATTTTTTAAGACACTTTCTACCAAATTACAGAAGTTTTCTCCCCTGAGCTTGTTATAAATTTTTGTCTTCAGTTATTTTAAAAGTCACCACCAACATGTTTTCTGCTTCTGTTGAGTTAATGATATGATTGCTCTCTTTTTATCTATTAATGTGGTAAACTACCATAATATCTTCATGCTAAATCCACCTTGCATTTCTGAGATAAGCCCAACTTGCTCATGATTTATTAACATTATAAATCATGCTGGATTTAGTTTGTTAATATTTTGTTTAGAACTTGAAACAAAAAGATGGGATTGTAATTTCCATATGCTGCTTTAGTCCAATGTTATAATTAAGGCTGTTGTGCTAATCTCATCAAATAAATTGAGGAACATTCTATCTCTTTCCATATTTTGGTATTTAAAAAATATGGACTTATTTGCTTCTTAAATGTTTTGTAGGAGATTTTCATTTGTCTGAATTTTTAATTTTTTTATGCAGTGGGATGAATTTACAGTATCTTATTAGTTTTCATATTGCAACATAATCCTTAACATTTTCCTTGCACCTTTCCCTTTTTTCTAGTTTAATCTCCCTAAAGAGTTATCAAGTTTATTAGATTCATTAGAGAACCAAGTTTTAGCTTTGTGGACTCTACATATGTTTATTTTTTATTTTTAAATTTCTTATTTTATCTTCATTATTACCTTACATCTATTTATTTTGTATTTATTGTATTATTATTTCTCTACCATCTTTAGATAAATTATTTTCTCATTAACTGTATGCTTTCTTCTTTTCTAACATCAGAATTTAAGCATGTATATAAAAATGGCCTTCCTATGTTTTGATATGTATATTTTTACTATTTTCCTGTTCTGCATTTATTCTAATTTCCATTATGACTTATTTGATGGCTAAAGACTTATTTAGAAGAGGGTTTATTGGTCTACAGACATAGAATTTTTTAATGTTATCTTTAAAAACTGATTCCTACTCTACTCTCATTTCTATTAACAAGCATGGTTCATGTGCTATCCATCTTTTGTTATTTGTTGAGATTTGGCTCAGTGTGTCTGTAAAAACTATGTCCTCTCTTTTTAAAAAAAACATTTTTGGGGTGCCTGGGTGGCTCTTAAATGCATTTATTCAACATGCCCATTAAGTCAGGTTTTTTTAATTGGCTGATTCAATCATTGATATGCATTTTTTTTGTCAGATTATTCCATCAATTCCCAGATGAAGTGTTAAAAATCTCCCTGTATGGTTCGTATTGGTGTATTTCTCTTTTATTTATTTATTTTTCCATTTCGGCTTCATGCACTGTGACTTACGCTCTTAGACGCGTTATATTTTTAATCCTTAGACCTTCCTACTCCATTGAGTCTTATGTCACTATGAGTAACCCTCTCCCTCAGGTAATGATTTTTTTCTTCAAGTCCTGTTTGGTTTTAAAATAGTGATGCTAGCTTTGATATATTTGTATTTGTCAAGCACACTTTTTTCTTTCCTTTTACTTTCGAACTGACTACAATCTTAGACTTTGGATATGGCAACTGTGAGCAGAAAATGTGACACTATTTCTTTCATGTGGATTGTAATTACTGAAACATTTTTATTCATCTTATACGATGTCATTTTATTCTTTTTTATTTTTTCTGACATTTCTGTTTTTCCTTTTTTTTTTGTACTGTATTTTGAATTATTTGTTTTCTCATCCCCCTTCCCCTCCCATACTTTGGAAGCCTATTCCTTTAGTGATCATTGCAGAAATTATAATTATACATAATTATACATATACATATTTTATTATGTATTATATATACATAATTATACATAATTTTATTATGTATTATATATACATAATTATGTATATATACATAATTATATATAATAATTATACATAATTAAATCTCCAAATTATAAAATTGACCAATGGCTTTTCTGTTACCTTGGACAACACAATAACCTTAGAGTTCTTCAATTTAAGGATCTCTTATAGGATACATTTTTCATACGTTTTAACTCCATATACTTTTAATCCTACAAAATATAGGTGTTATTATTTCCAGCAGTCAAAGTTTCAGTAGATATGTTACTTGTTTTATTTATTTATTTTTTTTACAAATAGTTTATTGTCAAATTAGTTTCTACATAACACTCAGTGCTCATCCCCAAAGTGCCCTCCTCCATGCCCAATTCCCCCTCCCTCCCACATCCATCAGTCCTCAGTTTTTGTCAGCATTCAAGAGTCTCTCATGGTTTGCCTCTCTCCCTTTCCCCCACCATTTCCG
>NW_024081074.1:1579402-1610448 GCF_003009895.1 Hyaena hyaena | reverse complement strand
GGAGGGCACTTGTGGGGATGAGCACTGGGTGTTATGTGGAAACTAATTTGACAATAAACTATTTGTAAAAAAAATAAAATAAAATAAAATAAAATAAAATGTTCTCAGGATTTGAAAAAAAAAATATGCACAAAGTGTATGCGTGCGCACACGCACACACACACACACCACACCAAGGAAATTCATCCAAAGTAAATGTTTAGAAATCACAATAAGCTAAGGAACAGATTCCTGGAAATAGACTCTGTGGTCAGTGGAGGAATGTATGGCATGTTCTGTGGTGGGCAGACTGACACTCAGAGATGTTGTGTGATTCCCATACTTACTGCTCCACAGGACTCAGTATCTTTAAGTTCTGTGTTCATGGATCATAAAATGTAGGATGTCCCAAATGAAATAGAAGGGTCCAGCTAGAAGTTAGTGGAAGGACACTAATGTCTATTGAACAACTGTTTGTGGGGCCCAGAGTCAGGCATATCTTTATCCCCATTATCTTATAAAATAAGATATTTTCCTCATTCATAGCAGACGAGGAAACTGAGGCTCCAAGCACTGAAGATTATCATGTCTACACCAGTTCTGAAAGGAGGAGAAGTGGGAACAGTAGAGGGCCTGGATGCTCTGTGGGTCCATATGGGAGTGCCCTGGCCTCAAGGACAGCGTGAGCACAGACAGGCATTCTTCCAACTCTTTTTGCTCATATTCCTTTAGAGTAAAAGTGACACAAAGTGGGTTGTGTGGTTTGGGAAGACTCCAGTCACAAATCAAGTTCTGAGTTAATGGAAAACTTATTAGAGAAATCTTGACTTTCAATAATGAAATTAAAAGTTTATGAAAGTATTGCAATTGATTGTCCTCAGAATGAATCATAATTTACATTTAATTACAAAGGCAGTGCTCAGATTGGGAGCTGTGCCAATTAAGCTACTTGTTTCTCCTCTGCTATATTTCAGGGCTTTGCAGCCCTAAGGAATTGTTTTTTTTTAAATGTGCATCTTTATGGTGGATTTAAAGCACCCAGTGTCTGTATGAGTCAACTATTAAATGCCTACTGAATGAAGAGCCCAAGAGAAGCACAAGCAACATTTGACTCCTTCCTTCCCAGAAATCTACTATATTTCTGCAGGGAAAGCACAGGCACAAACAATTGTTATATATTCCTATGTGCCTGGCATAAATAAATAAGTAGTCAGGAAGGGATATATCAGCATAGGCTGGCATTTTCAGGGAATATTTGGGATTTGAGTTTAATAAAGTGCTCTGCTTAAAATATGAATCCAGGGATGGGGTGGCTCACTCTGTTAAGGTTAAATTCTTGATGTCAGCTCAGATCATGATCTCATAGTTCATGGGTTCATGAGATGGAGCCCACATTGGGCTCTGAGCTGACAGCATGGAGCCTGATTGGGATTCTCTCTCTCCCAATCTCCCTTTCTCTCTCTCTACCCCTCCCCCATTCATACTCTCTCTTTTTCTCTCAAAATAAATAAATAAACTTTAAAAACAAATAAAATATAAATCTAAGTATGATACTGCCTCCAGTTAAAAGCCCTCCAGTAACTCTATATTCCCCACAAGCTTAGGCATAACCTCTTAGCATGGGTTGAAGGCTGTCTGTGTGCAGTGTAGTCTGTCCAGCACCATATTTAATGTCTCTTCACATGTCAGACATCATATCCCAGCAATACCAACACAGTGATGCTGCTTATCCAAATCTATCTTTATACTGTTCTCTTTGTATGCCCCCATCCTTTCTCCATACCTAAACCTGAATAATCTGCTGCCATCCTTTACACATTGGAAAAGAGCATCAATACATAAGCATATCCATGTTGTCCCTGTTCAGTGCTGCATTGTTAGCCTCACCTACGCCACTCTTGACTCCTCAGAAACACCTTATGGTTGGATGTGGTTGAGACAAGTATCCTTAACACTCCCCTCTGATCTAGGCTCTCCAAGGAAGCCCCATAAGGAAGCTCTCCCATGGAAGCTCTGCATGGTCATGTGAAGCCTGGTGTATAGGGTGCTGCTCCTAAAAGAAGCACATCTTCCTGGGCTCACTACATTGCAGCAGAAAGCCCATACAAAGCCACCAGCTAGTGCCTTTGAGTCCTGATGCCTGGGAAGCACCAAGGTACCTTTGCTTGGAGGCAGCCTGGGAGATTAGAAGGAGCTTGGCACTGTAGATACCTTGGGTTGGATCCCTTTTGTACCACTTAATAGTTATGTTACTTGGGTAAACTCTTTGTGTCATCTTCAGGCTCCCTACCTATGAAATGGGAGTAGGAGAATTAAGTACCTCTCAGAGCATATCAATGACTTGTGCTAAGTACCTAGTCTCTGGCTGACACTCATAAAAATGGCAGCTCCATTCTGTATAGTCGAAGCCCCCATGGGTGAACGTTGCTGGCTGCTCAGAGAATCTGTAGCCACAACCCCAAACAAGGCCATCCTTGATGCTGACTAAGCTGGTCCTAAGGAGCCCAGTTTCCAGGGCTTGCTTTCTCTTCCCCAGCTCCATTTTCTTCATGTCCCTCCTGTCACCACCTTGTGTCACAGATGGGAACTGCAGGGGGCCATTTCAGAACTTGGTTTTCTCTTGGGTGCTTCTGGGTAGTGAGATGTGGGTGGAACATTTCTGGAGCTGCCACTGGAGAATTGTTGTTTTGGATTTTACAGGTTAAAATTGGTCTTAGGCTTCTCAGGATACAAACACCAAAGGCTCTGGTGTAGATTTTGCCATGCCAGGCATTATTTCTAAGGGAGCCTATGGTTGCTGGCTCAGGGAAAGCTGTTAAACAATCCTGGGTGTGCTTCCCTGGGCACCAAGGTGCCAGACAGGAACGACTGCCAGCATTCCAGGCTCTGTCTACGCAGTTCCTGGGAATCCAGGTGGGACAAACAAGTTCTCTTATAGACTTCCTCTAATCTGTCCATGTCAGCCACTCTGCAGAGAAGTTGCATCCTTCCTTTGGTAACATCTTATTGTTTAAGGTCTGCAGTGCCCATAGTATGAGGATGCCAACACAGACCTATAGTCTGAGCCAGCAAACCATGCCCACCAGATAAAAAGCCACGGGAGAGAAACAGAGATGCTTAGGAGTTAGACTCAAGCTAGAGCTTGACCTCTGGCCCAGGGGCTTCTTCTGGACTTTAGACCCTCAGATCCAAATGCTTATCAGCATCTCTACCTGCAGGTCCAAAAGGGCATGTGTCTACCTGATCATACCTAGACACAGATGATTTTTTTTCCTTAAATAGTTTACTGTCAAGTTGGTTTCCATATAACACCCAATGCTCATCCCAACAAGTGCCCTCCCCCATGCCCATCATCCCCCCTCCCCCTCCCCCCTCCCCCCATTAGCCTTCAGTTTGTTCTTAGCATTCAAGAGTCTCTCATGGTTTGCCTCTCTCCCTCTCCCCCACTATTTTTCCCCTTCTTCTCCCTCATGGTCTTCCGTTACGTTCCTCCTAATCCACCTATATGAGCAAACATATGGTATCTGTCCTTCTCTGCCTGACTTATTTCACTCAGCATAACACCCTCAAGTTCATCCACGTTGCTACAAATGCCCAGATTTCATTCTTTCTCATTGCCATGTAGTATTCCATTGTATAGTTAAACCACATCTTCTTGATCCATTTGTCCGTTGATGGACACTTAAGCTCTTTCCATGTCTTGACTATTGTTGAGAGTGCTGCTATGAACATTGGGGTACGTGTGCCCCTATGTATCAGCACTCCTGTATCCCTTGGGTAAATTCCTAGCAGTGCTATTGCTGGGTCATAGAGGAGTTCTATTGTTAATTTTTTGAGGAACCTCCACACGGTTTTCCAGAGGGGCTGTACCAGTTTACACTCCCACCAACAGTGTAGGAGGGTGCCCATTTCTCTACATCCTCTCCAGCATCTATAGTCTCCTGATTTGTTCATTTTAGCCACTCTGACTGTCATGAGGTGGTATCTCAGTGTTTTGATTTGTATTTCCCTGATGAGGAGGGATGCTGAGCATCGTTTCATGAGCAGACATGGATAATTAGCATAGAGATACCCTTCCTCTTTTTCCTTAATTTCAGGACTCTGAGATGGTTCAGGGTGACATTAATCCCAAATCAAGATTCTTATTTCCCAAGATGAGATTTAAGTTGATGCCCCTGGGCAGGTTTCTCCTTCTAGAATGAAAGGAAAAGTCTCATTGGAAGGAGGTTCTCCCCCTTTCCACCCTCCATGTGCCCCCAAACCGAGGCTTGGATGCAAGACCTTCCTGCGCCAACCTCAGCTGACTCTCTGCTGAACACATGGGTGTCCCCACTGTGGCATTTATTTCTCTCATGTCCTGCTTAGTAGGGCTGCTAGCATTTGGGGCACAGCCTGAAAGACTCCAAAACCCTAGTCTGAGTCCCCCTTTCTGGCTTCCTCAAACACCACACCACTCCAAGGGTCAGATTTGGGTGCCGTGAGTGTCACCTTCCTCCTCTGCAAAGGGAAAACCATTATGCCAAATCCACAGGGAAGTTTAGCCAGATGACACATGCTGCTTGTCACACTCCTGCCTCTTTAGGGAGGCCATCTGTACCCAGGGACAAATGGAACCAACGGACCAGCCGAAAGGAATAACTTCATGTGTAGATGTATGCTGTGCCCCACAGTACCAGCATGGAGAAGCCACCTTTACATTGATTTTTCAGGCATTTTTCCTCCACAGAAGGAAGGATGTTCTGTGGTGCAAGAAACACCACACTGGTAATTAGGAGTGCTTTCGAGCCCCAGGCCTCCACGTACTCTCCAGCACTCCCATGAGCTGCTCAGAATAGGAGAACTGGGCCACCCATCTCCAGCTCTGATCCAGGCCTGCCATCTTATTAGAGACACAGTCAGGATTCATTTGTATGATGGCTTTCATAACAGGGACACTCAAAAGAAATGATGCTTCCAGGGCAGGGCCAGAGCTGGCAATGCCCAGATTTCCACTCTGGCACTCCGTAGCTCTGAAGACCGGGGCCTTGATAGGGTTGGATCACCATGCTTCATTGTGCCAATTCATTCACTCGGGGTGCAGGGTGCTGGGCCCACGCCTTACCCAGAGAGGGTACCCAAGGTGCTACTGTCCAGTGAGGGACAATGACAAGCAGGTACAGCCATAGGGGCTACAAACAAAATGAGACTTCCAGACACAAATCTTGATATCCAACTAAAAGAACTAGATAACCTGTGTGGTGTGTGGTCCTTCACTTAGGGTTGGATAAGAGTTAACCAGAATTATCCATCCAGTGTGTGTACTTCTGAAGAGCAGTGCATAAAAACATTTGAGAGGTAGGGGATACTTTAAATCACATACAACGTTAAATACAACTTCTCCTACTTAATGTAAACTGATTCCATAACAAACCAGGACTGGCGGGTGAGAGTGGAAATGAGAGGGGAGGGTCAGAGTAGTTCTAAACCTAAGGCAGTCCACTGCAGGAGTGACAAAGGCACAGGGCAACGGCATGTGGTTTTGACACTAAGATAAGTTCTGTGAAACTCAAAGTCACACTACTCCTTTCCAGAACCTTCCTCTGTCATGGTCAGGATTCCTGCACTCAGCCTAACAGGTGAGGTGTTAGGCTGGAGAGGAGACAGAAATAATGCTGCCTGAACTGGCAACTACTACATTAAAAAAAGAAAAGGGAAATCAAGTACTAGTAATTTAAAGATCATAATTACTAGGACTGACTGCAAGCGAGTGTTTCTAAGCATGGGTCCTGAAGGGCCTGTTTTAATAAATTGATAAGACCTATTTTCAATTAGCTCAGCATTTGTATAACAACAATTAATTTCCGTAAAGCCCTTAGACAAACAGAGCTTTGTTAATTAGGTTAGTTGCCCCTTCTGCAGTCTTCATCCCTCTTAATTGTGCCTGGCAAATGCTTTTTGTCACACACCAGGCCACCATATTGTTCAAGCATGCTTCTGAGTTAACATCCGCTTCTAGCAACAGATATTTACTGTCAGCCTGGATTATGCCAGGCCTGGTACGGTCGGGAAGGCAGGGATTATTAACTCACGTGCACTGCTATGACTTGCCTGAGGCCACACACCTAAGAAGCAACATGGCTGAGACCAGATACAGACCTGGTCACCCCTGGACCTGTATTCTCTCTGCCAGCCTCTGAATCATCACACAGTTTCTATACTGAGGAGTTTGACTTCTTTCTCACATGTACTCAGTAAACCCCTCAAGGACACTAGCTCTGCCAGTGGTTAGCAGAGCTTGGATCTGAGCCCAGAGGGGTCCTTTGCCAGGCCCAATGCCTTCTTCCTGCTCCTTTCCAGGTAGTCACATTTACCTGTAAGCCAGGTACCCTATGGGATACCACAGAAGAAGGAAACGAGATGCCAAACTATGCCCAGATATCCATCTTTCCTCTAATTCTTTCAGAAATAGAAACTTCCAATAACCACCAGGTATAAACTGCAGTCCTGCCTGCATTTTGAGCTAAGTGTCACCCCTATCTATGTGTCACCCCATGGCCCTGCTGGGATGCAGTCAGCATGGAGGCTCACAACTTCCAGAGCATTCCCGTGAAAAGACGTTGTTTGTTCTCTACTCCCTCTCCCCCTTCTCTTGGGCAGGAATGGGGATATGGTGATGTGGGGCAGCTTCGCCTTTGGCAATGAAGATGGGCCTCAAAAGAATGGTGAGCAACAAGACAGAAAACACCTGTGTCCCTGGATGGCGCCACAGAGTACATATGCCCATCTACTGGACCCCCTACCACTTATCACTTTTATCACATAGCTCCTCTGTCTCTTGAAAGCCACCATCATTTACTCTGTATTAAAGCTAACTTTATAAATATGGGCTAACTGATGAGGAGCATTGAATCTATTTGAAGAAATAGGATTTACATCAAGGATTCACTAATTGTGTTTGGTTTCCTCCATTTGCCCCACCAGAGCTGCCCTCCACCATCCTCCACTCTGATCTCCCTGGAAGGTGATCAGCATAGACCCATCATTTGGCTTCCAGTCTGGCTCATAGATGGGAGGCCACACAGGAAAATGGAGGGCAGAGAAAATGGAGAGGTGCTGTACCTGGGCTGCATTAATTACCAAAGATAAATTCTTTCTAAAGGTGGTCTTCTGCAGGTCCAGCCGTCAGCGACAGTCAGCTCTTTGCTCAATGAGAAATTGTGAATTATTGATCACTGTTGCATGTGTTATTTCCAGAGATGTATAAAGATCAAGGACTTGAACTTGTACATTGTGTACATTTAATGGCACAATTCCAAACACTGAGACACTTAAATGAGATGCTATCGGGTAGGGTGGCAGGAAGAGGGAGTGTTGTCACCTGTTCCCACAGCCCAACAGTGTGCAGAAAGGGGCCCAACAGAAGTCACTCGCAGGCAGAGTCCTGAATGCACCATGCCCCAGAGTACATTCTGGAGGCAAAATGGGATCTATTGTACAATGGGCTTGGGGATACCAGGTGCCCTCTCCCTCTTAGAAGATTTTTGGAAATAGGATCCATTTGCATTCCACTATTGACACTGATATTTTTTTAAAATGTATTTCACTGTTGCCTGTTGACCCCTTCTCATACCTCCGCTCTCTTTCATGGAGATTCAGTCACATTGGCCTCCTTGCTGTCTTTCAGTAAAGCCAGCATGCCCCCCTCTGACTCCCACTTCCCACTTCACTCTGGCTGCTCCCTCCTCTTGCCACGCTTAGCCCCAAGATCTCTCCAAGACTCCCTCCCTCCCTTCTTTCTCATCTCCAGAAAACCACAGCATGCCCTGTGTCACCTTCCTGTCCCTCACTCTGCTTTCCTTCTTTGTTGCAATTAACAATACTCAGCATGTTTTACATCTATCGTACATACTCGTACACACTAACCAAGGCAACAGGAGAGCAGGGATTCGTTTTGTTGCTTTTTCCACTGCTGCATCACCAGTGCCTAGTGCATCATTTGGCCCAAAGAAAACCCTCAAGAAATATTCACTAAGTAAGTTAATATCCTAGCCTTCCTGGACATTAATAGATGGCGTATGGCTTAGCCTAGCTTCCGGCTCCCAAGTTAACATTTAGGGAGGCATGAGGTGGTAGTCAAAAGCATGACCTTGGAACTATACCACACAGCTTTCAGCTCTTACTTCAGACACTTGCCATGTGATTTGGGTACCCCATTCAACATTTTAAAGCCTCCTCTTCTCATCTAAAAAATGATACATAATAAACAATCCACAAATGGTTTAACTCTAACATATATGTTTGTGGCATCTTCTGTGTTTTATCAGTATTTGACATTTTTCCTCATAAGTCTGTGAAGTGGGTCGTCATATATTTATATATTTTGTTAGTTGCATAAAATTCATGATTGTTATAGCTGCTTAGTGGATTGTTCCTTTTGTCATGGTATGTCTTCATCGATAATAATACTTCAGACTTGTACTCCAATTTTTTTCTGTTATAAATATGACGACATCAATTTTCTTTCAGTTAAATCCTGACTTTAGGAACACATCCCTTTATTGATAGGTTTTGCTACCACTAACAGTCCCTTAAAAATTTAACATGCATGTTTAACTTATATTTTTCTTACAAATACTATGGTAATTCTACTTTGCTTTCTCCTTCCTGAAAACAAAATCACTTTTCACTAAAGTGCTTTCACTTCCCACTAAGTGTGCCATTTTCATCCTCCATATTATTTTTGTCTAGTATTTTATGCATCTTGCCTTTAAACTCATGGGGGGAATCACTATTATTATTTACTGTCAATCTGATTTAAATTTATATATGCAATTATTCTGTTTGCTACATATTGCTTTTTTCAAAATCCCAATACTTCCTTCTAAGTTCAATAATCTTCATGATGAAGCACATTAATTAGTTCTTTCAGAAAAAAATATTTGAGTAAGAAATTGTCATAGTCTTTGTAGATTTGAAAACCCTTATCTTTCCCTTATCCTTGGATGATGGTTTGTTGGGTATAGCTTTCTTATTACCTTGATCCCTTCTCATACCTTCTGAAGAATTGTGTATCTGATAGGAAGTGACTGCCAATCTGAAAGTAATTTTTCTTTCTGTTTAATGTCTTTCCTTTTTGGTAGTTTTTAGGATATTCTTTTTTTTTTCTGTTCCACAGTTTTACTCAGAAGTTTCTAGAAAAGTTCCTTTTCTTCCTGTTTAACACTTACTGTGCCCCTTCAATATAAGACTTGTGTGTCTTCTTCAGATATTGTCACTTTCTCATACCCACTAATTACTGATTCAAGAATTTTGATTATGCATATGTTTACTCTTGAATTTCTCATTCTGGCCTCAATGTCTTAGATTATCTTTCTTACTTTCTTTCTGTGTAGAATTCTGATAAATTGCATTAGCTCTTTCCTCTTATTCACTAACTCTCTCTTCAGTTACACTTAGACTACTGTATTATTTATCTACTAACAATTTCGCTTTCTTTAATTTCAATAACTATATATTTAACTTTTACAATTATTATTTGATCCTTTTTCTTAGTTGCCTGTTTGCTTTCATAAATGGTCTTCAAATACTTGGAGACTATCTCCTTTACTTTGTCTCATTTAATATTTATACATACTTGCTGTATTGTTTCTAGTTCCTCGGGAATAAAAACTACCAGTTCTTTCATAATACCAACTCTCTTTCATAACATTAGATTTCCTCATTCACTCTGAGTTTTTGTCTGTGAGCTCATCTTCAGCCAGAGTTATCTTTATAGGAACCCAGGGTGTGCTCTGAAATGTAAACACGTTCCTGTGGGAGCATTTGCTTCTGCCAGAGCCCTATAGGGTCATGAGAGCAAATTCTGTAAGTCTTATGTTTTGAAAACACCATAGCATAGATTAGTGTGAATTGGAGCCCCACACCTTTGTGTGACAGAGGCTTGAGTTTCTTTTTCTCAAAGGTGACCTTTTCTACCATAGCCCATCTTGGGTGGTTCTTTCCATTTACAACCCTAGACTAGGCAGTTCCTTTCCATGCACACCATCGCCTAGAGCCCAGCTCCAGCTTTTGCAATGCATGAGGTCTTGAGCCTTAATGTCCATCTTTACACAGCATTAAAGCCCCTGTCCTGAGATGTCAGTTCAGTCCCTTAGGGCTCTGAAGCTTCAATAGTAGCTCTCCTTTATGGCTTCAAGTGCCTGCTTCATTTGCAGCTCCTAATGATTTCCCATTCATGAAGGGAAACTTGGTGTTTCTGAGGGCGGTTTTTATGTTTTTGGGATATTTTTTTAAATTTAATCTGTCTTGGAAAAATGAACTCAGACTTGTAGTCAAGATAATAAGCTGATATCTCTACTTGCATGTCTTTTTTTTTTTTTTCAATTTTATATATATATTATTTTATTTTATTTTTTTTTTACAAATAGTTTATTGTCAAATTAGTTTCTACATAACACTCAGTGCTCATCCCCAAAGTGCCCTCCTTCATGCCCATCCCCCCCTCCCCCCCACATCCATCAGTCCTCAGTTTTTGTCAGCATTCAAGAGTCTCTCATGGTTTGCCTCTCTCCCTTTTCCCCACCATTTCCGCCCTTCTTCTCCCCCTTGGTCCTCCGTCAAGTTCCTCCTAATCCTCCTATACGTGCAAACATATGGTATTTGTCCTTCTCTGCCTGACTTATTTCGCTCAGCATAACACCCTCAAGGTCCATCCATGTTGCTACACATGGCCAGATTTCATTGTTTCTCATTGCCATGTAGTATTCCATGGTATAGATAAACCACATCTTCTTGATCCATTCGTCTGTTGATGGACACTTAGGCTCTTTCCATGTTTTAGCTATTGTGGAGAGTGCTGCTATGAACATTGGGGTACATGTGCTCCTATGCCTCAGCATTTCTGTATCCCTTGGGTAAATTCCTAGCAGTGCTATTGCTGGGTCATAAGGGAGTTCTATTGTTAGTTTCCTGAGGAACCTCCACACTGTTTTCCAGAGGGGCTGTACCAGTTTACATTCCCACCAACAGTGTAGGAGGGTGCCCGTTTCTCCACATCCTCGCCAGCATCTAGAGTTCTCTGCTTTGCTCATTTTAGCCACTCTGACTGGCGTGAGGTGGTATCTCAGTGTGGTTTTGATTTGTATTTCCCTGATGAGGAGGGATGCTGAGCATCGTTTCATGTGTCTGTTGGCCATCTGGATGTCCTCTTTGGAGAAGTGTCTGTTCATGTCTTCTGCCCATTTCTTCACTGGGTTGTTTGTTTTTCGGGCGTGGAGTTTGGTGAGTTCCTTATAGATTCTGGATATTAACCCTTTATCTGATATGTCATTTGCAACTATCTTTTCCCATTCCGTTGGTTGCCTATTAATTTTCTGGGTTGTTTCCTTTGCTGTGCAGAAGCTTTTAATCTTGATGAGGTCCCAACAGTTTATTTTTGCTCTCGATTCCCTTGCTTTTGGGGATGTGTCAAGTAAGAAGTTGCTGCGGTGGAGGTCAAGGAGGTTGTTTCCTGCTTTCTCCTCTAGGGTGTTGATAGTTTCCTGTCTCACGTTCAGGTCCTTTATCCATTTTGAGTTGATTTTTGTGCATGGTGTGAGAAAATGATCTAGTTTCATTCTTCTGCATGTTGCTGTCCAGTTCTCCCAACACCATCTGTTAAAAAGGCTGTCTTTTTTCCATTGGATATTCTTTCCTGCTTTGTCAAAGATCAGTTGGCTGTATACTTTTGGGTCCACTTCTGAGTTCTCAATTCTGTTCCATTGGTCTATGGGTCTGTTTTTGTGCCAATACCATACTGTCTTGAGGATGACAGCTTTGTAGTAGAGGCTGAAGTCTGGGATGGTGATACCTCCCGTTTTGGCTTTATTTTTCAGTATTACTTTGGCTATTCGGGGTCTTTTGTGGTTCCATACAAATTTTTGGATAGTTTGTTCTAGTTTTGAGAAGTATGCTGGTGCAATTTTGATTGGAATTGCATTGAATGTGTAGAGTGCTTAGGTAGTAATGACATCTTAACTATATTTATTTCTACTTGCATGTCTACCAGACATTTCATTCTCTCCTCCAACTATAAACTGGTCTCCATTGGTTTTCCATATTTCAGCAAACCAACAGTTAGCCAGTTGCTTAGAGCAAGAAGAATGAAGAGTGTTCACCTTTGCATGGTCCAGTGCCTTGACCAGAAACTTGAGCTCAAAAAAATGATGGCTGCCATTGACTACACTGTTGATCAAACCACATCTCTCATTATCCTGAGTAATGCTATATGTTATCCCATTTTCAAGATGATAGGCCACACTTGCAGTATACTGGAATCCCTTTCTGCTAGCCCAGGATGAGCATTCAGGAAAAGAAACATTAATCAAACATTCCTCAACCTCAATAAGAGTCTGCTCATTCCTAATAATCACTATTACATTTACTATGTTATCACAGCCATTTATTTAATTTAACTAGAAATCATCACATTCTCTGACCTAAAACTTCTAAAATCTATTTTTATCCTCCTTCCAAAGATGAGTATAATATAAACCTGTTGGCATCTTCTGGAAACTCTCCATTGCTCTAAATTTTATGGCAGATTATAATGGTTCTATAACAATGGATTTATCATCCTATTGATATTTGTATTCTGGACCCTGGTTTGCCTTGTTTTGAGGCTGAGTCCCCTGTCTCTTCACCATGTTACATCTATCCTTTTCATTGCATATGTTCTGCTTTCTTAACAAAATCATGGCAATAAACCAGGAATTGAGATATTGTGCTTTCTCTCTGTCACCTTATAACATTATATTATATGCCATCAACTGTTGGAGTCTGTCAACAAAGCTTCTAAAATCCTTTTTAAAAATACTCATAACATATTTTTAATTTATGAAATCCCCCTGATCTTTCCCTTCCTCAGAATCTTACTCCAGATTTGTGCCATGCTTTGGCATTTATTATACTAACTTCTTTTTAGCCTTCATGAATCCATCTCAGAATGGGCCCCTCCTACCCTGGCCCTTCTAAGTCTCTTTTCTTGGCTTCTCTTCTTTATACCCTTGAGATAAGAGTGCCCTGGGCTCAAACCTTGGACCTCATTCTTTCTTTGTCAACCCTGTCCCTCAAAGTGTTTGCATCCAGTCCTATGACTTTTAATATCAGGTATACTCTGACAACTACACTATCTATCAGCTCATATTCTCACTCTTTAAGACCAAATTCATTTACCAATCACAATTTGACCTCTGTATTTGGACATCTAGCAAATGCCTTGATGCCCACCCCCAGCAGCATCTGGTCTCTCTGTGTTTCCCCCATTTAATAAATGATGTCAACATTTAAACTCAAGACAAAATCCTAGGGTCAACCTTGTAACTACTTTCCCTTATATTATATATCTAATCCAACAGCTAATTCTGTCACTTCCACCATCAAAAATATATTCAAAGTCCAATATTTTCCCTACCTTATCTCTTACCTTTACATCTTGGCTTGCCTATCTGCTTCCACTATTGCTCTATAATTCATTCTCCACACAGAAGGATTTTTTTGAGTGTTTCCCATGGTATATAGGACCCCAAATGGATGTTCCCTGTCTGCTTCCACATTTCATCTCACAAAACTGTTCCACTCATAGTGGTCTGCTTTGCCCTTTACCTGGAATGTTCTTTCCAATATAGCAAATCTCCCTCACTTTATCCAAATCTCGGCTAAGAAGTCACCTCCTCAGACAGCTAAAATCATAAGCTCTGGCTAGCCCTTTATTGCTTTCATAAATCTTGTCACTATCTGATACATAATTATATTACATAGCATTTGTGTACTTGTCTTTGTCCATCCCACCATTAGAAAGTAAACTGTCCAAGGGACACCTTGGTGGCTCAGTGGGGTAAGCAATTTACTCTTGATCTTGGCTCAGGTCATGATCTCACGGTTCATGAGATCAAGCCCCTCAATAGGCTCCATGATGACAGGGTAGAGCCTGCTTGGGATTCTCTCTCCCTCTCTCTCTGTCCCTCCCTCACTCATGCACATGCACACATATACACATGCAGTCTCTCTCTCAAAATAAATTAAAAATGTGAAAAAAAAAAAGTAAGTAGGTAAACTGCTGGAGGGCTGGGACCTTGCTATTTCCAGGTCTCCATTGTATTCTGAGAGTCCAGACCAATGCCTACATGTAGCAGGCCCTCCTTAAACATGTCTTGACTTGGGTTGTTCTATTCAGCAGACAATTTCAATATACTACCTGAATCTCTGCTGCAGAGGACTGGATATGCAAGTAAGAGGGAAAAAGAAACTCCAGCCAGGATGCTGGCTCACCTGCTGAGTGGATCCTGGGCATCTTTGAGAGCTGAATGTACATAGGCCTTGGAAATGACAGGAAAGGAAAATAAAAACACAACTAAAAAGCCAAATACTCAAGCATTTGGGGTATGGACCTGTGTTGCTCATTTCAAGGTATTCCTAAGGCAATACTGTCCTCCTAGGAATACTGCCTGGTTAAAAATATTCTGGACCCACAGATCATTAATACACTCAAGTGTAACCCCTATAAGGAGAATATGACTCCCTGGTCAATGATTTCCACCCAAAGGAAGGTTTGGTTTGGCCCTTGGATAATGCTTTTTATAAGGGTTACATGAGAACCACTGCCTCATTAACATGCTCAGAGAAATCTGAGTGGCAGTTTCCCTCACAAAATGCATATTCAATCTGAAAACTCATCAGCAACCCCATGGCAACAAATCAATGTTTCACGCAGCTCCCAGAACTTAGAAAATGCCAGAAGCTCAGGCTAGGCTATTTCCATTATAAGTATTACCTTTGACAAGTCTCCAAAGCATAGTGGGGCTCCTGTGACATGTAGGGCCAAGCCTAGGGATGGAATCCCTGGTCTTGGAAAATTACAGTGTATGATATTCAAGACGGATACCAAATATATGGATGACAGGTTGAAAGGAAAACTGATAGTCAGTCTGTCATCTAACTTTTCCAAATTATAGAAGAAACATAGAGCCTTCAATTGGTGGTAAGTTTAGAAGCCAACAGCAAGTACAAAGATCCATCTGGAACACCTCTCTCTGGGACCCACCTAGACTCAGCTTCAACATTTTCAGGGAAGGTGACTCAAAATCTCTTGATGGCACCTTCAAGACTGACTTCCAATGAAGAAAGTAGCTAAGTGTTCATAATGGTGACTCTATAATACTACCCACCACACTTTTCCAGCATTGCTGAAGAAGTAAGTCTCTGAGTCAGATGTCCACACTACACATCCTGGATGTCTGCCACAGCATAGAAATTCACATCACCCCACCCCCATTTCTGTGCCGCCTAGCTTGGATCTCCATGCCCCGTCCCATGATGACCACGGTGGCCTCCTACTGATCTTCCTGCCTTTATTTGTCACCACTAATCCATTCTTCAGCCTACCAGTCTTTGCTTTTCTTTTTTTTTTAATTTGAAAGCAAGTTTAAAGGTTTTTACTTTTCTTTTGAATTTCATATGCAAAGTTTAAAATTTTTTTCATGTGATATGTAAGATTTTTAAAACTTTTTAAATTTCATACCATAAAGTATAAAAAAATACAACAGCCCTCTGTACTTTCCTCCAGTGGGAAACTAAAACAAAACCCTGAACTGTAGGCTCTGAAGTATTGTGAATTTTGCTATAATACGATTGGTAGTTGGCTTTCTAGTCTCCAAATTCCCAGCTGGCTAGCTGCATAGGGTAACACAGTATATTTCATTAACCTCTCAATAAAGTGACCCCACCCACCTTACAGGAGTGATTATTATTTAGAGACAACTTATTAATGTATTATCATTGTGTTTTATCTCATTTTATGATTTTTGGCGTACTTAGATTTATATGACTAATTACCATGCTTACATTTCTATTTCTGTTTTTCAGTCTGGCTGTTCTGTTTTCAAATGACTGGTTATAATGGAAGATGATGTTCATTGCTTCCGACTCCTGCTTGATATGTGGACTCTTCCCATCCTGACTTGGTCCAACTTTGTTCCCTTACAATTTTAGTTACATCAACATTTGATCTAGCTATTAATATGACCAGCTTAATGTTCTTCACAGATGAGCCATGTGGTATACTATGATTACTTTTTATTTCCTGTAAAAACTTTGCTTTCCCTGGGGCTAATATTTACTTTGTCATTATATTCACCCAGTTTTCTTTCTGCTCCTCTGAATATATCCAAGCATATCATCATGAAGAATCTCTACTGGTGCTTTCCTTTCTATCCAATATCTCTTTTTCTTTAATCTTATTTTTGTTTTAACTTTTGTTATGTAAATTTTTGAATGTACATAAAAATAGAGAGAATACAACAAATCCACATACATATAATTTTGCTGGAATATTTTAAAGAGAACCCCAGACATCATATCATTTCATCTATAAATGTTTTGGTATGTATCTCCAGCTTTTAAGTACTTTTTAAAAATATAACCACCATGTCTACACACACACACACACACACACACACACACACACACACAATGGAATATTACTCAGCCACAAATAAAAATGAAATCTTGCCATTTGCAATAACATGGATTGATCTTCTAGATCCATCTAGAATTATGCTAAGTAAAATAAATCAGTCAGAGAAATACAAATACCATATGATTTCACTCATATGTAGTAGAATTTAAGCAACAAAACAAATAAACAAAGATAAAGAAACAAACAAACAAAAAGCCTAGACCCTTAAATACAGAAATCAAACTGATGGTTGCCAGAGGGAATGTGGGTGGGGAAGGGTAAAATAGATGAAGGGGTTTAAGAGTTCACTTATCATGATGAACACTGAGTAATGTATATAATTGTTGAATCATTATATTGTATACCTGAAACAAATACAATGCTCTATGTTAATTATACTTGAATTAAAAAAAGGAAAATATATAACCACTATGCTATAATCAAACCTAGTAAAATCAATAATTCCCTAATATCACCTGATAACCAGTGTGTATTCACATTTTATGATTGTCTCCAATATATATGATTGTCTCCAACCAAGTTGTTTGGTTGAATTAACAATCCAAATGAGGCCCAAACATTGAATCTCCTTGTCTTTTAAGTTTCCATAAAAGTTCCTTCTCCTGTTATCTCAGTGTCCTTGACTGGCCTATAAAACCCAGGCATTTGTCTAGTGAAACTCTCATGTTCTAAATTTGGCTGATTATTTCTTCTGAGTGTCATTTAACTTGTTTTGGTCTTCTTCATATTTCCTGTACACTGGTAGTTAGATTTAGAGCAGTGATTCTCAGCCTGGACTGAGAGTCAGAATCACTTGGAGAGCTCTTTTAAAATCCCAATTAAAATCCACACTCAGGCCAGTTAAATCAGAATCTTGGGATGGGACTCAAGTGTCAGTGTTTTCAAAGTGCCCCCAAATGATCCCAATGAGCATCAAAAGTTAAACAACAATAGCCTATAGAGCAGCATCAGCTGCACCTGAGAACTTGTGAAATGCAAATTCTCTGGCCCCACCACAGACCTGCTGAATCAGAAACTCTGGAGGTAGGGCCCAGTAATCTGTTCTTTAGCAAGCCCCATTGGGGGTGTTGATGCACATTAGCCTTTGAAAACCACTGCTACTGAGGTTTGACAAGATTCATTTTATTCAGGCATAAAGCGTTTATGGGTGGTACTATATACTTCTTGTTGAGGTGGTTCTCAGGCTTGGTTACACATCAAATATTACCTGCACACCTCTTGTAACTAGGCTTCAGGCCCCACTCCAGACCAATTGAATCTGAGAATCTGAGAGTGGAGTTCCAACGTTCATGCTTTTTTAAAAAATTTTTTATTTTTGAGACAGAAAGAGACAGAGCAAGAGCAGGGGAGGGGCAGAGAGAGAGAGGGAGAAACAGAACATGAAGCAGGCTCCAGGGCTCGAACTCACAAACTGCAAGATCATTACCTGAGCTGAAGTTGGACACTTAACCTACTGAGCCACCCAGGCCCCCCACCAAGGTTCATGTTTTTAAAAGTCCACCAGGTGACTTTCACATAAGCACAAGATGGTTAGGAACCATTGCCTAGCACGTTGCTTCGTGAGGTATATAGTGTTAGGGTACCACACCTTTATGGTGCTAAAATTTATTGTTGAATTCAGATGTCAGCCTGATTCTCTCCATTATAAAAATGTTGACCATCCTCTTTTCACCAATCGATAATCATTACCTAGGTTATTTTATTAGGTGTGACAAAGTGGCGATTTTCAAAATCTGTCATTCCTATAGGAGGAAAGTCTCCTGTAAGGAACTATTCCTCTTTAATTATTAGGATCCTCCAGGGGCTCCTGTGTGGCTCAATCAGTTGAGCATCAACTTCGATGCAGGTCATGATCCCATGGTTCTTGGGGTTCAAGCCCTGGCCCTGCATCTGACTCTGTGGTGATAGTTCAGAGCCTGGAGCCCACTTTGCAGATTCTGTGTCTAAATCTCTCCTTGCCCCTCCCTTGCTCTTACTGTGTCTCTCTCTCTTTCTTAAATGAATATAAATGTTTAAAAAATTTTTTAATTATTAAAAATTGCAAACATTCAGTTTGTGCAAGAAAGCTGATACAAATCCTGACTTCTTTCCTCTTATTGTTTCAGAGTGATGAGTTGAACATCAAACACCAAAGGTCACCAGTTAATATTTTTCTAAGTGTGATTATGAACTCATAGTTTGTCTGCATATAATTCAATACACTCAATTATTATTTTTTCAGTGCTCTAATTGCCCCAGATTTGGTTAAGGGAAATCCTTCAAATAGCTTGGTATGTCCTTTTGATAAAACCTCACTAATCTTAAATCACTTACTTGCCTGAATCAACTACTTGACTTTGCAATACAATAACTTATCCTAGGAATACCTTGTAAATTTCCTTTCCCAGCTATGAAACAGCTATTTTCCAAGGAGTTCTAGTTTATTTTATGGGAACATCATATTCAGGAGCCACAATATGAGAACTAATAATGCTCATTGTTACTGAGTTGTCAGTTTTTCTAGACAAAGCAAGAAAACATTTTTTAGGAAATCATGAGTCCAAAATGGTATTTGCATTTTAATTTAAGACTACGGTGTTTTGAGTCAACTACTTTGGTTTTAGATTTCTCTTATACTAAATCTGTGTTCTAATGTAAACAGTAGCATGTTTATTTGCTTTTCATATAATATACTTACTAATAGTTTTATGAACTGAATTGTGTCTCTCTAAAATCCATATGTTCAAGCCCTAACCCCTAATGTCTCCATATTTGGAGATAGAGACTTTAAAGTGGCAATTAATGTTAAATGAGATCATAAGTGTGGGGCCTTAATCCAATTAGACTTGTGTCTAATTAGAAGAGGAAGAGATACCAGGGATGCAATGACACAGAGGAAAGTCCCTGGTGAGCTAGGAAGCTAGTTACAAAGAGAAACCAATCCTGATGGCACCCTGATCTTGGGTTTCCAGGCTCCAGAATTTTGAGAAAATAAGTTTCTGCTATTTTAGCCACCTAGTCTGTGGTATTCTGTTTTGGCAGCCTGAACAGACTAATACATATAGTTTCAAAATAATGCTCTATTAATAGTTAGTCTACTAAATTGCTGCTTAAAATTTCTTTGTTGTCCTTTTTATTCTTAAGTATACCCCACTAAGTATGAGTGGCAGCATATTGTGATTTAAAGTAAAATAAAAATTGGTAAATTTTTAAATTTCATACTATAAAGTATGTGCTTGTGTCACCAATTTGATAATATAGTTGCTTTAAGTAAGATTTTTAGTTTCTGCTGAGATATGCTCCTCTAGTCTAAATTCCTTTGTCTCTGTATCTGTCATGCAGTTGTAATGTTAGACTCTCTCTTAACCATTATTCTGGGGATCCCTGTCTCCTGGATTACTATCATCTTTCTTGGTTTAGTTCCTCATTATTATACACATCCCAGTAGCTTCCTGAGAGTGGGCTCATGGATATAATATTTTTATCAATTTATTTTTTCTACCCTCACATTTGATTGATAGTTTTGCTGGGTATAGAATTCTAGGTTAGAAATAATTTTCCTTAGAAGTTTGAAGTCATTGTTCTATTGCTCTCTGATTTCTAGTTTGGTATTGAGATGGCTGATACATTCTATATCTTGATTCTTCACATGAAAACTGTTTTTTAATTAGCTTTCAGTATTTTGTTCCCAGAGTTCTAAAATGTTGAATTTCTATTTTTAGTTATCATAAAGACTTTTTCAATTTGGAAACTCATGTCACTCAATTCCATTAAATTTATTGAATTATTGATGACTTCCTCCCCACTATATTTCCTGTTCTTTCTGAAATTTCTGTTCTTAACTTGGATTTCCTGGATTGATCCTCTAAATTGCTTATCTTTTTTGTTCCAATAATGTTCAGGGTTCCTTTATGCTCTATATATTCCTTTTAAAAATAGTTTCTGTTCTTACCTGGACAAAAACCATTCTCACCTCTCTAGTAACATGGACGTATTTTATTTTCTCTCCCTACATAGTCTGTTCCATTCAAGTTGAGTTTGTTTTATTTTGTTTTATTCTGTTTTTCAGGGTTTTTTTTTTATTTTGGTTCTGCCTTTCATATTGCATGTTGTCTTCAAATATCCTGAGACTCTTGATTAGTAATGGCATAGAGAAAAGTGCGTGGGTAATCTCTGTGTCAGCATCTTTTTGACTGTCTTCCCTGGAAAGAATCTGACTTGAACATATCCTGTATAAAAACCCATTATCAGTATCCTTAGGGTTTTTACTTCTCTTGAGATGGTCAGATTCTGCAGAGAATGTTCTTCTACCACCTGCCTGAGGGTAAAGCCTGGGTGTCAATGTTGTGGGAACTCAGGAGAGACAAGGGGTGTAATCATTCTCATGTTGTCTGTTGTCTGTAGCTCTACTCAGCTGTACCTGCTGCCCAGCCCAGAGACCCTCTGTTTTATCCTCTCCAAAGACTAAACCTCAGGTTCCTGCCAGGGTTATAGGAGTACTTGCCTCATCTCAGACACTTGGGAAGAAGGTATGGGATTCTATATGTTTCTTAAATAGATTTGCAACCATTTCTCTTGGTTTTATAAATTCCAGAGGTGCCTTATGAGTGAATTCTTTGGCCTCTCAGGGATTCTAGTATATAAACCATGTTGCTTTTTTATTTTACTTCTGCCAATAAAAAATTTGGTTTCCTCAGTTGAGCTACATTATTTACCACTCACCATCTGCTTTTCAACTCCCCAAATTTTTATTTTGTCCTTGTGGGCTTATACCTTTTAAAAATGTTTCTTATTAAAGTAGGATATGAAAACAGAAACTTATATATAAGAGTAGATCTTAATCAATGTTCAAACACAGAACACAATCAGGTACTCAGTACCCACACCACAAAAGAGCATGACCAAGACCCCAGAAGACCCTTTACCCTCCTGCCAGTCTCAATTCACCTCCCACAACAGTATCCACTATCTTGACTGCAAACAGCATAGATGAGGTTTTTTCTGTTTTTGAACTTTATATAAATGGAATTACTCAGTATGTATTCTTTTGTGCCTGGCTTCTTTCACTAAACATTTGGGTTGTGATATCAATCCATAATGTAAACTATAAATAGTTGATTTTCAATTGCTGCATCGTTTTACCACTATCTAAAATGTCACCATTTATTTATCCACTTTTGATAGACCCTTGGTAGTTACCAATCTGAAAGCTATTATTGATATATATATTCTTACACATGTTTTTTGGTAAACATATATGTGCATTTCTGTTAGGTATATGCCCAGGAGTGGAAATGTTGTGTCATGGAATATGTATATATTCAGCTTTAATAGATTTCATCGTTTTGTTTCCCAAATTGTTTGTATCAATTTATAATCTCACTAGCTGTGTATGAGAATTCTGGGTTCTATTTCATTATCAAAATCTTTTTCACTATAAGCTTTCTGGTTGGTTTTTGTGTATTAAAAATTATTTTGTTGTTTTGGTGAGGATAGAAAAGGAAGTAGAGTTTAGTATGTGTATCTATGCTGCCATATTTAATGGAAAACCAACCAAGGTTTTTGTTTTTCTAAAACACTGATTTGAGCATGTCTCTCACCATTACTATCTATACCCGTCAGTGGTTCTCAGGATAAATTTCAAAGTTCTTTCCTTAGTCCTCAGAGCTCATCATGAGCTGTCTCAGTATTGTTCCTCCACACCCCTTTCACCTACATGACTATAACCACATATAACCACATATGATTAACCTAACACATAGTGCTCACTTTAGGCATCTATGTAATTGCATTAACCATTTCTTTTTCTTACATTGCTTTTTCCAGCCTCTCTGCCCAACTAACTCCTCTGCCACCATCAAGGATAACTCCTGAAGAACACTTTTCTTGAGCGCCCAGAAGGTACCCTCCTCTGTATTCTCCCATTACCCATGGATTCCTTCTATCATAGCATTATCATGCAATGATCACTTGTTTCTTTTCCCTAATGCCTGGGAAGCTCACTGAGAGGAAGAACTATATCTTATTTCATTTTGTGCCAGGATCACACTCACAGTGCCCAGGACAGGACACTGAGCAATGAATAAGTCCTTTAACTCATACATTCATTCAATTATTCAACAAATATTAATAAGTACCAGATTCTGTTCTAAGTAGAGGGAATTCCATGATGACGCCACAGGCAAAATCGCTATTCTCAGAGGCTGACACTCTAAAAAGTGAGGCAGATAGTGAGCAAATGAACATACACATCAATAAAATGATGAGGAGAGTGCAGACAACTTCCTCATCTAGGTGTCCACCCTCTTCTGCCTGCCCTGCTCGAGTGACATGAACATCCTCTGTCCCTTTATCTGTCTCAGGATCTGTGCTCTGGCTCCTCTTGGCCTGAAATGCTCTCCCCATATCCCAAGACCTCTGTGTGGCCAGATCCTTTTCATCATTCGGATCTCAGCTTAACTGCTACCTCCTCCAAGGGAACTTCCTTGACCACAGAATCAGTTACTAGCACAGAATACTGCTTTAATTCTCTCCATAAAACTTATAACCATTTGATATCTTTATTGTTAATGTGTTTGGATTTTTGTTTGTTTTCTATTTCCCCTAAATAAACTCTATGAAGGCAAAGTTTTTATTCTACTTTGATAGTTTGAATCCTTTTATCTAGATAGTAGTATCCAACAAATAGTAGGTACTCAATATATTTCCTAAGTGAATAAATAAATGAGTGAATTGTAGAAAAATTAAAACATTAGAAATTGAAGAATTTCACAAAGGGAAATGTGGCATTCATTTATGCAACCCAGCAATTTACCCAAGGAAAACAAAAACACGTCCACTAAAATACTTTTATGTCTGTGATCATAGCAAGTTTACTCGTAAGAGGCAAAATTGGAAGCATTCCAAATAGCCATCAATAGTAAAATGATAAACAAGTGTGCTATATCCAGGCAATGAAATACTACATGGCAATAAAAAAAAGAAGGAAGCTACTGGATGAAGCAAACAGGTCACTGGTTTGATTGCCTACAGGGGCACAATAGATTTTTGGAATGCTGAAATGTTCTATATTTCATTTGTATTTATGGCTACATGGTGTGCACACATGTCAATGTTATCAAACTATACTGTTAAAATGGGTACTTTTTAGTGACATAAAATATACCTCAAAAATTTAACTAAAAATTATTTTAAAAGGAAAATTTGAGATTTAGAACACTTCTACCCTCCATCTCACCTCGGTGTTATTTACAACTGTCCTTGCTCTGTGGTTTTCCCCTTGAGAAGTCCACCCCAAGCATGCCTGTGCTAATGTCTCTATTCCATGCATGCATCAAGAGTTATGGTTTTATTGTTAGGTTGGCTGACCAGGCAGCTCAGGCCTCATCATTCTTCCAGGGTCCAGTCTATCAGTGGATTAAAGTCGAGCACATCAGCCAGGCACACCTGGCCCCGCACAGCTGGCAATACCTACAGTCCTTTTAGCTCTGCCCTGCAGGCAACTGTGTAGTTGAGGCAGATTACCCAACTTCCTAGTACCCAAGTGTGATCTCCAGACCAGCAGCATCAGCACTGCCTGTTCACTTGTCAGAGATCAAAGTCCAGCCCTGTTCTAGAACTACTGATTCAAAATGTGCATTGTAATGTGATCCTCAGGTAACTTGGATGGACATTACAGTCTGAAAAGCACTAAGCTAACCTTTCTGAGTGTCCAATTTCCCCTTGCAAATGGTAATAATCATGCCTGCCTTTTCAGTTTCTAGAAGAATTAAATGAAGTGATGCTACAAGACAGCCAGCTCAAGGGCTGTCATTTAGTAGGATTCTTCAGTGAATGGCTGTCTCCTTGGTTCCCATGGCCAGTAATTCCTGGTTAGCCTCAGGCCCACTATTGTGCCTTGTTTTTAAAAAGGCTTGGTGGCAAATCAGAATAGCCGTCTTGGACAGCTGGGTAACAGACTTCATAGAGCAGGAAACATCATTGAAACCAGCAGAGTATGTGGCCCAGGGAGAGAAGGATGTGCTTGCTATTTGTCAACATCTCGTTGCACATTCCTTGGCCCATTGTGTGCTAATAATAGCAAACACATTTCCATATTAATCAAAATATGGCATTTCCAATTAGGTCATTGTCTCTAATGCATCACCTCTCTGAGGATGATTATTAGATCTTTGTCCCTGAAACTTATCATTATTTATCTGTCTGCCAACATCAAGACAGACACACCTCAGATGAGAAGCAGCAATGTGTCTGATGAAGAAAAACATTCACACCTCCTCCTCTTAATGTCTTCTCCAAGTTCTCTTCCCCTTCTCCTGCCTCCCTTTTTATCTTCCTCCTCCTGCTTCTGTCTCCCTCCTCTCCTTGTGGAAATGGCTTTGGTCTGGGCTATTGACATTAGTTCACAGGCAGTGAAGGGATCAGACCCCAGCTGCTGGCTAGAGCCTCTGGATGCACTCCCAGTTGTGCCAGAGCCTCTGCAGCTCTCACAGGCCCCCAGGCTTCCTCGTTGGTCCTCACTGTCCCTGCAGCCCAGGGAAAGCCTCAGGCACTGACAGAGCCAGCACTGCTGGTACCTATTCCTTACTCCCAGAACTCTCCTGCACCACCTCCTTTCAGCCAGGTAATTCACTAGATAGTTCAGGCACAGTTTCTATTTAATTCTTAAAGCCAAGGTTTTAGGGCAACATAAAAAGATCCCCCATGTACAGGTGACACCCCAGGGAGAGGAGAGGTTAAGCACTTGGCCCAAATGTATGAAAGTGGCTGTCAAGAGGTATTTGGTACCTCACTTAGCTGCGTCCCACTGCATCTGGCCATCCAAGCAGGATCTCCAAGCTGAGGGCTGGGCTCTACCAAGCTGAGCAGGTCAGTGGCCCTCCTCTGCCCTCAAAGCAAACCTGCTTTTAGGCAGCCTCCCAGGTAAGTCTCCATGGAAATGGATGATGGTTCTGGGCTAGGGGAACAGAGTAGGGTAGCAGCGCTGGTCCTAGAGATGTGGAGTCTGGGGTAGGGGTGGGGATGCCTTGGGACACTCACAGCTCCAACATCTCCCTCCCTTCCCAAGCATCTCTCCATCTGCCTGGGCTGTCAAAGTGATGATCAGCATGACCCTGGTTGTCCGGGCCTCCAAAAAGCCCTCTCCTGGCCAAGCCACATTGACAGAATTCTGTCCCCTTGTGTTTGAGAGGGAATAAGGGTTAATACAAGATGATGGCAGCTCTCCCCAGGAAAATGGAGCCAGATGGAGCCCATAAGAGCAAGTTACTGCTTAGAAATCTAGCTTCGGATGAGTGTCGCCAGCACTCAGAGCAGTAATTGGCATTAAGAGAGGCTTGGAACTGCAAACCAGTGATTTTCAATTGGTATAAAAAAAGTAATTGACATTAAGTGCTGTTTGGAGCAGCAAACTAGTGATTTGCAAATGACATTCAATAAGAAATCATTTATGTCTATTGATATTAAATAGGTGCAAGCACAGAGGGAGCACACCGGGCAGGGGGCAGGGATGGGGAGGAGCTGGGAGTCCAGTGGGATCAGAGAGGCTTAAAGGAGAGCAGGCCTCACATTCTGTGCTCCTTCCTTTCAGGCCCCAGATGCCCTGTCTGAGAAAGGATCTACCCGAGATCAGGCTGCGTTCCCCACAGCACAAGTCTCCTCTCACCGCCCCTCCCCCACCTCCAACGCCACTGCTCCTGCCAGCTGCCTCCAGCTGCATCAGATGACTTCCTTAAAGGAGAAAAAGCCCTCACTTCTTACTCCTGCCTCACTCTGCACCTCCACCATGACTCCCTTTGACTGGGAGCAGCTACAACACAGGTGGTGTGCTCTTGTGGGTCACCAGACCTCACCTGCACCCTCTGCTGCCGTCCACCACATCACCCCGGGCTCCCTCTCTAGGCAGTGACTGGAAGACCACTGCACTCTGTGATGAGTGGACATTCTGGTTGAAGGAGTGAGTCCATCCATAAAAGAAAGTGAGCAAGTGCTCTGCAAGTGATCCAGAACAGAAGGACATGCTGGCAGTGGTTAAAGGAAGCAGCCACCCGCTGCCCCTGAGTGGTGATGGGGCTGGTGCAGCTGTCGGGGGTCCCCAGCCCTCTGCACAGGCAGAGCAGGAAGCAGCAGCACAGCTGTCATCTACTGCCTGCAGGGAGGAAGCCCATGCCCCCCCGACACCACCAAGTAGCCTATTGCAGTGCTGGCAAGGCTCTGTATTCCTCATGATGGAGAAGAATGAGTCCTACAGTACCCTGAGCTATACTCTCAGGACCTACTAGTGTTGGGGTGTACATGCATTTTGTAATGCCGAAATCTACACTTTCCTGCATAGTAACAATCACAGGATAGTTAGTCCATGGGGACTAACATGGCTTGCCCCAATGTACATAAATTGAAAGAGCACAGCGGGAGTGAAGCTGGCCCTGAAAAACCAGCTTACTTTGTACCACAGTACAGCTCCTATTAAACCTGAGATCTGGTGGAGGGTCCTGTGTGACTTAGTCTATTAGCCCCTCCCTGGGAAACTGTGTGAGCCCTTCCTACCAGGCAGCTGTCTAGAGCAGGTTTGGGAAGGAGCAAGCAGGTAGAGGACACATGTTGGGGCAGACTGCTGAGGAGTGTATGTGGACAGTACAGTTCTTGTCCCCAGAATCAGGCAGGATATCCAAATTAAGAATGTATCTTTCTTGGAAAAAGAAACATGTCACCAGAAATCTCCTTTTCTTCCTATGGATTTGATCTCCCCAGGTTTGGGGTCCATTAGAGTTAGAAAAAAGGGAAATCAAGATCCCCTTGGTCCAGGGAAAAAGTGGAAAGAAGCCCTAGGTGAAATAAATTAAAACCTTCATCTTTGTTTTCTCTCTTTCTAGGGGCACAAATCACACTGACTCAGGTCAATGGGTGGTCCATTGTCAGCTCAGGTTCTACCCAGGCTATAGACCTGGAAACCAGCAGGAGACCTTGACAGGGACCAAAAAAGAGATGAAGTGCCTGAGCTGAGGTGAGGGCCCAGGGGGTGCATTGGATGCATCATGGAGGACAGGCTTGGAAACAGAATATGGGAAGAGAGATGAAGAATTAAGAAAAGAGGAGGGAGGAGGTGAAGAAATTAAGGAAAAGAACCATCTTCCTCTTGAAAAGTCTGGAACAACAGATAAAAAGTGTCCTCCATAATGCCCATTATTATTTAAACCTCTTCCAAAAGTACCAAGTAATGCAACTGGAATAATAATAAAGTGAGGGATATGTGTGTTAGGGTAAAAAGTCAAAATTATCACTGCTTGCAACTGACATGCTTTTATACTTGGAAAATCAAAGAGAATCAACATAAAACCATACACAATAAAAGAATTGGACTAAAGTGGCTGGTTAAAAAAAATAAACATGCAAAATCTTTTGTAAAGCAAGTCTTTATAAACTGACAGTAGAGTTAGAAAATATGACAAACAAGCCATTCTTAACAGCAACCTAGCCCATTCCATGTCTAGAGATATCTTAAAAGAACATAAGTACCTGAAACATACTCTGTACACCTGTAGGAAGAATGTCATAATACTCTGCTAAGGGCCAAAAATCATTGGAATAAATGGGGGAAACCACCTTGTTCCAGGGCTGGGAGCTGAATATTATAAACATGTCTATTTTTTTAATAAACAAGTATAATTTAAAAATTAAACTTCTATTTTTTTATTTGATTGATTTGTTGAAGCTAGACAAAGGGATTCTAAAAGTCATGGATAATCAACATTAAAGGAATACTGAAGAAAATTTTAGTTAGGATAAGTATAGACTTGTCTAATCAAATATCAAAACAGTTTATAAAATTATAATAATAATACAATAATGTGGAGAAGCATTTTATAAACAGGTCAATGTAACAGAATAATAGACCAAAAATATAGAGAATCTATTATATAACAACTATGTCATTTCATATTAGGAACCAAAGACAGACCATTTAATAAATGATGCTAAGAGTACTGAGTAATAATTTTTAAAATATAAAGTTGAAGCTCTACCTCAGTTTCTTACTCACCAGCATGAATCACAGATTTAAAATGAAAATAAGGGGCATCTGGGCGGCTCAGTCGTTTAAGCCTCCAGCTTTGGCTTAGGTCATGATCTCACAGTTTGTGATTTCTAGCCCCATATCAGGCTCTGTGCTAACAGCTAAGAGCCTGGAGCTTGCTTTGGACTGTGTCTCCCTCTCTCTCTGTCCTTCCCCTGCTCACACTCTGTCTCTCTTCTTCAAAAATAAATAAACACTTAAAAAATTTCATAAATAAAATAAAATGAAAATGGAAGAAGGTATAAGGAGAGAAGAGAGAGGAAAAAATAAAAGACTCTAGAAATAGTACAACCATATGGACTTCAATTCTGAATGTTGGAGTTAGAAAGCTCTTCCATAAAATGGCACCTAGGTCTCAGGATCCTTGATCCATGCACACGGTCAGGCCCCCGGGATGCATGACATAGAACAGTCTCCACTCCAGCCCAATTTCCCTTGCTTTCCTGGGTGGGCCTCTGGAATGTAGACTGGAGAGGCGTCAGATGCCATTCTGGGGAGCCTGGTCTTTATTTAACTTGAGGTCTAGAGCTAGGCATCGGTGAGGCTTTATGAGGTGATGAGCTGTCCACATTCAAGTTACTCTGATGTGGGTACGAAATAAAGCTCAGGTTGGGCCCTGCCATAGATATCTCCAGAGATGGTGTGTGTGTGTACAAGAATGAAGAGAGAGAGAGAGAGAGAATGAGATTGAGCTTCCCCCAGGTTAGAGCTGAAGTAGAAAATAATTCTGAAAACACTCAGACCTGTAAATGTGGCAGAGCCTTTGAAGAGATTATCATATGATGCCCTAAAGTGACTGAACTTAGAGTTCAGAGTCAACAAAAATGTTCTTGTTCTTTGCATAACAGGAAAGCCGAGAACCACCACAATTCAGGGAGCTCCTCAAGTGTGGCCAAAGGGCATATTGCTGACAACCACAGGGCTGGAGGACCAGAGAGTAATCTTGACTACACTCCATGACCAGAGAATATGGAGCCCCAAGAAGGATTGAGGTTGAATTTCCTGCCTGTCCTGGAAAGAAAAAGACTGAATAGATTCGGATTGGAGTTAAAACAGTTGAAGAACTGTGACATCTCTTTTTGCATCCCCAGAGACTGGGGAGCACAATTCTTAGCTACTATACTAGTATCTTTAGGTTGACTCATCTTTCTCCATCAAAAATAATTATCTCATAATTTTATTCACAAATCTTTGCATTTCTGGTTAATTCTTTAGTCTAAGTTCCTAGAAGAATAATTACTAGATTAAAGGCAAGAACTTCATTGAGGCACTGACATATATTGTCAAGCTACATTCCTAAACATTACCAGCAGGGTTTAAAATTACAGGTCTCAGAGAAAGCACTTCCTGAATTGAGGTGTGAGGAATCAACCCATTCCCCAAGAAAAATTCAGTGGTAAATGTTCCAAGGGCATACAGCAAATGAAGAAACATTTATGCAAGGAAATCTATGAAATCTCTACAAAAGCAGTGAGTCTATGACTCCTGAGCCACAACATACTCTCTCCATCTTTCTCTTCTAACTCAGCCCAATCGAAGTTCCACTCTGGGTAAATGTGGTAAAGGATATAGTATTCTCTTTCCCCTAGCTCTTGGTTAGAAATATATTATCTGTCTATTGCAGAACCTAAATTCAAGGCAAGTGCATCCAAGAGATCAGGGTTTGTTTGTTTTTTTTTCTCCCTACCCCTACCCACCTTGTAGGCTCTACCACAGATGAAGCAGGCCCAAATTAATGGGTTCCCAATTGCCTTCATTCCAGGTCACTTGTAGAGAAGAGATTCTATTCCCTAAATGAGATGAAAGCCAAGAAAACCAGAAGCCACAACCCCATCCCAGAATATGCATGTAAAGCAAGGATGTTACTCAGTGAAGTGGGGCATTGTCGTTTCCCGCAGTTCTAAAGCAGTAGCAGGAGAAAGATCATACAAACACAGAGCTCTGGAGATTCTTTCAAAGGAACTGAGTTTATTTAAAGAGTATGAGGAAGTTCAAGACTAAGAGTACTCTCTAAAACAATGGAGATTTCAGTGATAAGTAATTAAGAGGAATCTGGTAGCTCCACAAAAGCAATGAGATAAACTGTAGGCCAGCTAGTTTTCTAGAAAGAATCAGGAAAAGAGACGGCTAAGTGGGGTCAGAACAAAGACTGGCTCAAAAACTGTTCCAAAAGGCTGTAATGTCAAATTTAACAAAACCTCAAAGCAGCTATTATAAATCTGTTCAAAGGACTAAAAGAAATCACAATTATACAAGTAAAGGAAGGTATGATGACAATACTTCATCAAATAGAAAATAACAGTGAAAAGATAGAAATTATTTTTTTAAGTTTATGTTTTTATTTTTTTGAGAGAGAGAGATACGCATGGAATCTGATCAGACTCCCGGCTCTGAGCTGTCAGCACAGAGCCCGACACAGGGTTCAAATATATGAACCATGAGATCATGACTAGAGCCAAAGTCAGAGGCTTAACTGACTGAGCCACCCAGAAATTATTTAAAAAAAAAAAAAAAAAAAAAAAAAAA
>NW_024081074.1:1336050-1579212 GCF_003009895.1 Hyaena hyaena | reverse complement strand
AAAAAAAAAAAAAAGACCAAAATGAAATCATGAAGTTGAAGTACGATAATAAAAATGAAATACTTATTAGAGGTACTCAAAAGTATATTTAAACTGGCAGAAGAAAGAATCAGCAAACTTGGAGATAGATCAACTAGGATTATGAAATTCAAAATGCAGATTTAAAAAAAAGAATGAATAAAGATAGAAAAAACTTCAGAGAAATGTGGGACAACATTAAGCACATAGACATACACATAATGAGAATAACAAAGGTAGAAGAAAATGAGAAAAGAGCAACAAATACTCAAAGGTATAGTGGCTGAAAACTTTCCAGATTTGAAGAAAAATGTTAATCTACCAATCCAAGAAGTTTAAAGAACTCCATGTAGGATAAATGAAAAAGATCCACACCCAGACACATCATAGAAAAATGTGGAAAGACAAAGAGAAAATCTTAAGAAAAACATGAAAAGTACTCATCACTTAACATGGGAACCACAGTAAAAATAAAACCACATTGGGGGCACCTGGGTGGCTTAGTCAGTTGAGCGTCCGACTTTGGCTCAGGTCATGATCTCGCAGTTCGTGGGTTCGAGCCCCATGTCAGGCTCTGTGCTGACTGCCAGCTCAGAGCCTGGAGCTTGTTTCGGGGTCTGTGACTCCCTCTCTCTCTGACCCTCCCCTGCTCATGCTGTGTGTGTCTCTCTCTCTCTCCTAAAAATAAATAAAACATTTAAAAAAATTAAAAAAAAAACACATTGGAACCAGTTTTAAGATTAAAAACTGGCATGGAGGAGGGCACTTGTGGGGATGAGCACTGGGTGTTATATGGAAACCAACTTGACAATAAACTATTTAAAAAAATAAAAATTAAAAAAGATTAAAAACTGATTCATCATCAGGAATAATGAAGGCCAGAATGCATTGGGATAATGTATAAAATGTAATAAAAGAAAAAATAAAAATTGTCAAGCACAAATCTTATATCTGGCAAAACTATCTCTCGAAAATGAAAGTAAGGTAAAGATATTTTTAAAAAATGGAGAGAATTTGTTGCTAACAGACCCACCTTATAAGAAATACTGAAGGAAGTTCTTCAGATTGAAAGCAACTGGCGATTCAAGTGTACATAAAAAACAAAAAGCACAGTCCAAAGAAAATAGCAGTACAAAGAAGGTGAGGAATAGCAAGGCTGTATTGGAGGGAAAAAATTACATCCGGCAGTAACCCCAATCCACAGAAATAAAGGAGAAGAACCAGAGATGATAGATAAGAAAGTAAATTTAACAAACTACAACTATATGCCTGTCCCCCTTTCTTCTCTCAGCATCTTTAAAAGACTTAAAATTATATAAGTAATAAAATGTTTCTTTACTTTATAACATATATTAAGGTAACATATAACAATAATAGCACAGGGGCGCCTGGGTGGCTTAGTCAGTTAAGCGTCCGACTTTTGATTAGGTCATGATCTTGCGGTTCGTGGGTTCGAGCCCCATGTCGGGGTCTGTGCTGACTGCCAGCTCAGAGCCTGGAGCCTGTTTCAGTCTGTGACTCCCTCTCTCTCTGACCCTCCCCTGCTCACGCTGTCTCTCTCTCTCTCTTTCTCCTAGAAATAAATAAAATATTAAAAAAAAAATAAACCTTAGGCCCTAAATAAAAAGGAAACTCACTCTTTAAAAAAACAAACAAACAAACAATAATAGCACAAAAAAGGGAAAGAGGGAATAGATATATATGTAAGACTAAGATTTTTATATCTTAGTTGAATAACTTTTGATAAATCTGAAATGAATTCTATAAGATGTATATGATGGTCCGTAGAATAATCACATAGTGAAAAAAATTAAAGGAATTAGAATTTTACATTATAAAATATTCACTTAATACAAAGGACAATAGTAAAGAAGGAATAGAAAAACCAGGAAGACATAATACATATAGAAAAAAAAAGATGTAAACCCATTATATCAATAATAACAATAGGGACACCTGGGTGGCTCAGTTGGTTAAACATCCAACTTCAGCTCAGGTCATGATCTCATGGTCCCTGAGTTTGAGCCCCACATCAGGCTCTGTGCTGACAGCTCAGACCCTGGAGCCTGCTTCAGATTCTGTCTCCCTGTCTCTCTGCCCCTCCCCTCTTTGTGCTCTGTCTCTCTGCGTCTCAAAAATGAATAAATATTAGAAAAATAACAACAATAATAAATGAGAACAGATTATACAATATAATCAAAATATAGAGATTTTCAAATTGGGTAAACTACAGAGCTTGAGGGAACATCCTACACAAGACTGTTCTCACCCTGACACCAACTGCAAGTTTGGATGGTTGCCTAAACCACTCTAATGTTTTGATAATTCAAAAGAATTACACAGAAAACTCACTGAAAGCAGTTATGCTCATAATTATGATGTATTGTGGGAAAAGGATACAGATGAAAAGCAACTAATGGAAGAGACATATAAGATAAAATATGAAAGGATTCCAAACACAAAGCTTCTGATGTCCTTTCCGTGTGGAGTCATAATGTGTGACTCTACCAGCACCAAGGTATAATAATTTGTACAAAGTATTGTCCATCAGAAAGCTCACTTGATCTCAGCTTCTAGAGTTTTTATTGGGAACTCATTATGTAGGCATGATTGACTTACTGACTGCTCACATGGTTGAACTTAGTATCTAGAATGACTGATAAATCAGATAACCCAAACCTCCCACCTTGATTAGTCTTTCTGATATGGCTAGTCCCTACCCTAAAATCGTCAGTGTGACCAGCCCCATACGAAGATGTGAGTGGCCAGCTTTCAACCTAAACAAAAATAATTCTATTAGATTTAACACAGATCACTTTCCAGAAGCTTAAGGCAAAGACCAGACACCTCTTTAGGCAAAGTCAAATTCTTTACCATAAAATATGTGTATATATAAAACATATAAGAATTATAAATATACATATGTACCTAACAATAAAGCTCTAAACTACATAAAGCAAAAATGATAGAATTGCCAAAAATTTTTTTGAAAATTTAACAATAATAGTTGAAAACTCCAATACCAAACTTTCAAAAATGGATACAATTAGGCAGAGTATTAAGAAGGAATTAGAATAAATGAGCAGTGCTGAAAAACAACTAATAGACATCTGCATATCTGCATTACAAAAGAATAGACATTATTTTCAAGGATACATGCAATACCTCCAGAACAGAATGTGTGCTAGGCTGGAAAACAAGCCTCAGTACATTTTAAAGAATTTAAATTATAAAAATTATGTTATCTCACCACAGTGGATTGAAATTAGAAATAAATAACATAAGGAAATTTGGAAAATTCACAAATATGTGGAAAGTTAAGCAGTACATTCTTAACTAAACTATCAAAGAAGCAATCACAAAAGAATTATAAAATGCTTTGACATAAATGAAATGAAAATACAATCTTCTAAAGCTCATGGATGCAACCAAAGCAGTGCCCAGATGAGAAATTATAGTAGTAAATGTACACTTTTTTAAGGACTTCAAATTAGTAACCTAACCTTATATCTTTAGACACTGGAAAAAGAGCAAACTAAATCTAAAGCAAGAATAAAGAAGGAAACAACAAAGATTAGAGGAGAAGTTAATGAAATAGAGAATAAGAAAACAATAAGGAAAATCAGCAAAACCAAAAGTTGAATCTTTGAAAATATGAATAAAATTGATGAACATTTAGTTAGACTGACCAAAAGAAACAAAAGAGAAGATTCAAATTATAAAATTCAGGAATTAAGTAGGGACATTACTACCAACTTTACAGAAATAAAAAAGACTATAAAAGAGTACTGTAAACAGTATTGTGCCATTAAATTAGATAAATTAGATTAAATAACAAATTCTTAGACAGATACAAACTACTGAAACTTAAAAGAAAAAATAAAACCTCTGAATAGACCTATAATAAGTGATCAACTTAGTAATTTAAAAATTCCCAAAAGGAAAGCCCAGGTTACATGGTTTCACTGGTGAATTTTATCAGACATTTAAAGAAAAGTTAGTACTCCTTCACAATTAATAGTTCTTCACAAAATCTTTTCAAAAAAATATGAGCTGGGGCACCTGGGTGGCTCAGTCAGTTAAACATCCAACTTCAGCTCAGGTCACGATCTCCCATGGTTTGTAGTTTGAGCCCTGTGTTGAGCTCTGTGCTGACAGCTCAGAGCCTGGAGCCTGTTTCAGATTCTGTGTCTCCCTCTCTCTCTCTGCACCTCCCCCTCTTGCACTCTGTCTCTCTCTGCCTCCAAAATAAACATTACTTTTTTTGAATATGAGAGAATGGTATACTTACCAACTTATTCTATGAGAAATATTACCATAGTACCCAAACCACAGAAAGTTATCACAGTAAAAAGTAACAGGCCAACTTCTCTTATGAATATAGACACAAAAATTCTCACAAAACCTAGAAAACTGAATCCATATTTTTAAAAGATTATATACTGTGATTAAGTGGCATTTATTCTAGGAATGCAAAGTTGATTTCACGAATAAAAATCAGTTGAAATCACAATAGAATAAAGGACAAAAACCACATGATCATATCAATACATAAAGAAAAAAGCATTTGACAAAACTCTCACACCTTTTCATGATGAAACCACTCACCACCTAGCAATAGAAGTGAATCTCCTCAACCTGATAATAAATATTAATTTTTTAAAGACCTCAGCTAACATATTTAATGGTGAAACACTGAATGCTTTCCTCCTAAAATCAGGAACAAGACAAAGATGTTTGTTTTCACAACTTCTATCCAATATTGTGTTTAAGTTCTAGCTAAGGGAGAGAGAGAGAGGGAGAGGGAGAGGGGGGAGAGAGAGAGAGAGACAGAGAGACAGAGAGAGAGAGAGAAGAAGAAGGAGGAGGAGGAGGAGGAGGAGGAGGAGGAGGAGGAGGAGGAAAGGAAGGAAGGAAGGAAGGAAGGAAGGAAGGAAGGAAGGAAGGAAGGAAGGAAAGGAAAAGGAGCAAAGGAAGGAAGGAAGGGAGATGGAGGAAAGGAGGAAGGGAGGAAGGAAGGAAGGGAGAGAGAGAAAGATAAAAAGAAATAAAAAGCATCCATATTAGAAAGAATGAAATAAAACTACTTCTATTTTCATATTAAATAATTTTATATATAGAAAATCCTAAGGAAACCCCTCCCAACAAATCTATAGAACCACAAAATGAGTTTGCCAAGATTGCAGGATATAAGACCAATATACAAATATCGATTGTAATTCTATTTTTTTAAAGTAGGCTTCATGCTCAGCACAGAGCCCAGTGTGGGGCTTGAACTCAAATCCCAAGATCAAGACCTGAGCTGAGATCAAGGATCAGACACTCAACCAATTGAGCCATCCAGGTGCCCCAATCAGTTTAATACTATACACTAGCAATGGGGAATCTTAAAAATGAAATTAAGAAAACAATTCCATTTATAATAGCCTCAAAAAGAAAAAGTACTGAGGAATAAATTTAACAAATTAATTTATTTGAAGGTACAAAATTTTTATTCTGAAAACTACACGACATTGAAAAGACTTAAAGAAGATCTAAGTATGTGGAAAGATAACTCACATTCATGGATCTGAAGATATAATATTATTAAGATGGCAATACCTCCTTAATTGACTTAAGATTCAATGCAATCCTTTCAAAATTCCAGCCAGCTTATTTGCAGAAATTGATAAACTGATCCTAAAATTGATATGGAAATTCAAAGTACCCAAAATAGCCAGAACATTCTAGAAAAAATAAATAAAATTGTAGAACTAATTTCCTATTTAAAAAACTTACTACATTTACAGCTAATTGATTTTTTACAATAATGTAGGACAATTCAATGGGGAAAGAAGAATCTTCCAACAAATGATACTGGATCAAGTAGGTATACACATGCAAAAGAATGAAGTTAGATGTCTGTTTCAAGCATACATAAAAACTAGCTCAAATGTATCATAGATTTACAGATAAGAGCTAAAACAATAAAATCCTGAGAAGAAAACATACAAGTAAGTCTTAATAATCCCAGGGTAGGCAAAATGTTCTTAGACAAGACACACACACAAAAAAGCACAGGTAACGAAGAAAAGAATAGGTAAATTGGACTTCATCAAAATTTTAAAATTTGTGTTTCAAAGGACAATATCAAGAAAGTGAAAAAACCATCGTCAAGAGGAGAGAAAAATTTTGGGACTTATGTATCCAGTGAGGGTCTTGGATATAAAGAACTCTTACTATTCAATAATAAATTAATATTCAAATAACCCTACTAAAATGAGAAAAAAAGGACTATATTTTAATATAGAGTATATAATATACATAAAAGAACATTTCTCCAGAAAAATATGCAAATGGTCAATAAGTACATTAAAGCATCCTCAACATCATTAACTATTAAGGAAATGCAAATCAAAACTATGAGATAGCACTTCACTCACAATATAATAGCTACAATTTAAAAAAATAACAGAACAAAACAAGTGATGATGAGGATATGGAAAAATTGAAATTCTCCTACATCACTGGAAAAAATGTAAAATGGCTCAACCATTTCGGAAAACAGTTTAACAGTTCCTAAAAATGTTGAACATAGAGTTACCATATCATCCAGAAATTCCATTCCTAAATACATACCAAAGAGCACTTATGCATAGGTTCACACAAAAAGTTCTACATCAACATTCATAGCAGGATTACTCATAATCCTCAAAAAGTAGAAACAACCCAAATGTCCATCTGATTGACTGATGATGAATGGATAAGTGAAATGTGGCATATTCACACAGTTGATGATTTCATACTAAAAAACAAGTAGTGAAACACTGATGCATGCTACAACACAGATAAACCTAAAATACATTATGCTAAGTGAAAGAAACCAGGCACAAGGGATCACATATTACACAACTCCTTTTACGTGAAATGCCCTGCATAGACACGTCTATATAGAAAGTCGGTTAGGGGCGCATGGGTGGCTCAGTTGGTTAAACATCGGACTTAGGCTCAGGTCATGATTTTGTGGTTCTTGAGTTCAAGTCCTGCATCCATCTCTGTGCTGAGAGCTCAGAGCCTGGAGCCTGCTTTGTATTCTATGTCTCCTTCTCTATCTCTGCCCTTCTGCCACTCTCTCTGTGTCTCTCTCTCTGTCTCTTTCTAGAAAAGAAATACACATTAAAGAAAGAAAGGAAGGAAAGAAAGAAGGAAGGAAAAGAGGAAGGCAGGCAGGCAGGCTGCTCATTACCTAGGGGTGAGGGTGTGGTTGGGAGGAAGTAGGAAGCAACTTCTAGTGGGTATGGGATTTCTCTTTGAGCTGATAAAAATGTTCTAATATTGATTGTGATAATGATTACACAACTGTGAACATATAAAAATATTTTATAATACACTTTAAGTGAACAAATTGTATGGTATGTGAATTATATCTCAATAAGTCTATTATTTTTTAATAAAATAGAGACCAGTTATTAAATTCTTGACCCATCCACAAATAGAATAATTTCTACTAATATCTCTCCATTTATATTATGTCAATTAACTCATAATGATATGTGTGAAAATATTTAGATATAATATGTATAAAAACAACAGTTAAGCTATAAAAGCAAGAGTGCTATGTTCTTGATAATCTAAAGCAAAACAAATAAGAAAATGCACTGACTTTATCATATCCCATCAGCATCAAGTATTTTTTTCATTGTTGTCTAAACTCTTAACAACTTAATAGGTGAAAAATATTACTTGGTTTGTTGTTGTGGTTTTTTTTTTTTTTTTTCATTTTTATGCCATCCATTAGTAGTAAGCTTGAACTTTCCCCCAAGGACCCACTAATAGGCCATTTTAAATGTCATTTTTCCAATTTGAAATTCTATAGTTTAAAGTTTCTTTGTAGTTGTGCTCTTATATATTTAATTTTGCATCTTACTTTTAAAAACTTCATAGTTATCATAAAATACCATTTTGTATGTAATTTCAAATAAACCTAATTTTAATAGCTACGGAATAGTTTTTTAGTAGCTATGTAATAGTTTACTGAGTAATTTCCTTGATGCTGAATATTTTGCCTATGTCTCTATTATTTTTTCATATTCACATACTCAACAGCAATGTTAATAACATCCTTGGCATGAAACCATGTCCATAAGTAGATTATTTATGTAGGAAAGTGACCGGAAAATGCTGATTCTAAAATCAGAGCCATCCCTGATGCTTGGCACAATTTACTTTCCAAAAGGCTTATATTATGTTATACTCCCCCATTGCTTCAAAGCCTTAAATATTTTGTGTATTATCCTTTAAAAAGGAAAATTCATGCCTAAGAAAATTAGGTAGCCTAAGAAACCTTCTGTCAAGGAGGCACCCCTCTGCTCAGTGTGACTGCTGGGTTGTTTGTGTTTCCACACTGTCTTTGCTTGGCATAGAGTGCACCCATGTGCTGCTCGCTCTAGAACGCACTGACCCTACATTTAACTGCGTGGTGTCTGGAAACCACGAGTCCCAGAACACGTGGGTCCTCGGAAAGTTGCTGATTCTGAACACCTGTTCCTGTGGAGCATATTCAAGGCCACATGGGTAGCATGATGCTACATACAGCTCACAGGGCTGCACACACAAAGGACCTTCTTCCAGATTATTCTTAAACCTGTACTTGTCATTTCCTGCTGCATTCCACACAGTGATCTCCACATGTCAAGAAACAGGAAGATGAGGAAAAATTCAACCACGCATTTCACAACAGAGCACCCTTGGATGGGCCCTGGAGTCTGGGTCAGGGCAATGTCAGTCAAAGAGAAATAGCCCTTTACCAGGAGACAGTGCCCTGAGAGAGAGCTGTCCACCCTATTTTCTACAAAGTAGAGTGATGCTCCCTACATATGTGCTGAAGAGCATCTTCAGATGAAAGAGCAGCACGGCTGAGCACTGTGCATAGCTTAATTGAAGGAATATTTCTGGAAGAGCACACCATATGTTTTACATTTGCATCCAGTCTATAAATATCCCAGTAACAACTCAAGTCCATAAATACTGTATTCAGAATGCTTTGCTGGAAACATCTTTCACTACTCACAGTCATCTGTTTATCATTGTGATTGTTCATTGCCCTCCCATTGTGCAGAACTGTTCTCATGATCAGGGTCATGCTGGCAAGTAAGCGGTTGCCCACAGATCCACGAATGGCCGGGAAGCCTTCCACTGGCTCCCAGGCCACCTCGGAGCTGAAGGTGACAGCTGTTGCTTCGTTAGCAAAGGCCTGGGTAGAAAGATATGGAATATTTAACAAACCCCAAAGATACTGCAAGAAAGGAAGAACGCTGTGCACTTGCAGAGCTAACCAAGGACAGTAATGAGAGCTTATTATTTCTTGCCCTCACCACAGATCTATGTGCTGTTGATATTACCTTTATTCCACCAATGGGAAAACAAGCTTTGCCAAGGTTGAGACTCTCACCCTGTGATCAAGCCAGGATTCTCATCCAACCAGGAGTTACTAACTCCAAATCCCACTGTGATGGGTGGGGGCAGCATAAACAAACCCAAAGCATACCATCCAACTGCCAAAGGATAGAAATGCCCACTATTTGCTTTTTGAATGCCAAACAACCACATTTACAAAGTGGTTTCATGTGCACACTCTTATTTTCTACTTAGCATTCTCCTAAAAGGTATTTAGAGAAGATGTTTCAGTCTTTATTCTCAAGATGAAAAAAGTGAGGCTCAGAGAAGGTAAGTGACTTGTTTAAAGTCACACAACTAATAGAGACCAGATTGAGGATTAGAATTTTGATTTGCCAATTTCTATTTTGGTGTCCTTTCCACACACTCAGGGTATAAATGTTATTTAGGAAGAATCAAGAATCAAGCCATGACCAGCTAGAAGTATCAGGATGCACCCAGGACTCAGATCAGCGCTCAGGTCCCATGCTCTGTGGGAAGGGCATCCATGTCGTGGCTGTTTTGGTGGTAGGCAGAAACTTGTGGAATTGAGTTCCATTAGGAGCAGGCAGGGCTGGCAGGAGCCCTGTGGAGGGAACTTTCCAAACACTCTCTGGGTCCCTGGAGAGGGGTCCAAGTGAAAGAAAGAAATAAAGCTCAAATAATTATTTGTTTATATAACCCTGTAGTACTTTCCTGTCTGCACATACTGTAAGCTTCTGGAGAGCTGTACCCAGTGTGATGCTTGCTGCCATCCTTGCTGAATGTGTGAATGAGGGAAGAGCTGCCAGATACAGCTGCCTCCCTGACAGCCACTGGGCCCTGTACCTGACAGGACTGCAGAGTGTCAGGACTAAGGCGCTGGCCGTGCATATAGGCATGCATGAAGCAGAAGACAACGAGAGGGCACCATCAACCCAGGGGATGCTGAGATCGGTACACTGGGTCAGGAGGAGTCTCAGCTGCTTTTGCAAAAGGAAACAGTGTGGCCAACAGAACCCATCCATGCCACCATTCCACACATGAACTCCAGCTTTATCCAACAGTGAGCAATGGGGACAGGTCTCTGCTCAAATGACCCAACATTCAGTGGGGGAAGGCTAGGAGGTAGGGGGAGCAATGAATAAGAAATCAGTAAATCTATTTCACTTGGAATTAGTACCATGAAGAAAATGGTGTTAGAACACAACTAAGAGGTGCTCATGTTAGCTATGTTGAAGAGACAATCACAGAGAGAGGGTCCGAGAGTCACCCTGCTGTGTTGGAAGCATGAGGAAGTCCCACGTTGCCAAAGCAAGATGAATGAGGTGGAGAAGTGATGTTGGTGAGCATATGGTATATTCTGATGGTATATTCTGAATGTGATAGAAAGCACTGGGGCAGAGGTGGCATCACCTGAATTGTTCTTTCCTAAAATCACGTTGGCCTCTCCTGGGATTTAGGCCCAAGTGAGGCCGAGTGGGATTAAGCAGTGCACTGCTTTCCCCATCACTGAGTATCTTGGGACCTGGTTTGCTATCCTCCCAGTTTCTTCCTGTCATGCCTAACTGCTCTTTAAAACTTTGCTAGGGATAGAGACCCCAACTCTTCTCATGCCCCAATCCAACAACTTGCTAGAGTCCAAAATATCAGGTTCACCTAAAAAGGCAAAACTTGGAAGCCAACACATCTGAAGCATTGTAAGTTGCTAATTTATGTCAGTAAAACTCAAGGGAAAATGGATGGTCATGAATATAGGTGATGGATCAATGAGAGAGTGTGTAAGCCCAGGTGTGAGAAGTTTGTTTCTCAGGGCCCCCCACCCACATTCCGGATGCAGAGTGGTGGCACCAGTGGTTGGGAAAAGTCCTACCTGTTAGTTCAGGTAGTCACTGGAACTTCAGCTGAAGAATAACCCATATAAAATAAGGCTGAGAAATCAGGGATGTCCTCAGGAGATTTTAGGAGATAAAAAATGTTGGGGTGGATTGATAATACGTGCCAGTGGGGAATGACAGTCTTCCATGGGCCTGGCATCCATGCAGTCTTGCTGAGGGTGACATGCTACATGCATGTGGACTAGTCTCTGAATGCTGGGCAATTTCCGAGCCACCTAAGCAGGTCAGGGTGACCACAGCCTGACCACAGCTACCATGTAAGTGCTGCTTGCTGCAATGCTTGCTACTTGCCCAAAAAAGGGTGGGATTTTCAGCTACAGCACAAACTCACTGCCTGTGTAGCATTACATCCTCCATGGGACTAAGGGTCAAAGAAACCAACAAAATTATGCTCACACTCTGGCTGCTGCTTCTACTGTAATATAATCTTTCAACTCTGGTCCAGGAGTCAGGGTTTTGTCCTATCAGCATCCACAAAACTGTTAGCGTGATCCCCACAGGTCTTGATAGGAACCCGTCAACTGCACTCCAACAGCATCTTTCAGAGGAGCCCAAAGGCCACTCCTACGACCAAGGGGAATTGGGGCAAGGAGTGTTGGATCTTTGAAAAGCGCCTGTGTAGCTCTTCTCGATAGGACAGGAGTGGAAGGAGTGGCACGGGGGACGAGGTCTCTGATTGAAATGGAGGTACCTAGGTGCAAGCATGGCAAAAGCCAAGCCAAATAGCACTGATATGTCCCCAACTGGGAAGGCCTGAGACCACAACAAGCAGCAGCATTTGTGAAGCCATCACAAAGTTCTGCCTCTGGCTAATCGATCATGGGGATTCAAGGACCAAAACAGCTCGACTAGACAATAGGGTTGTACCTGCACAAAGCAAATAAACAAAAGATAACGAATAGCACTGCCTAGGTTCAGTTAAAAAGAGCCTTAGCTGAACCCCAGATTGAAGAGTTATAGCTTCTTACTCAAATCCCAGACCCAAATCCATTCTTGCCCACTCCCCAGACCTCAGCCTGTTTACCCACATGACAGACATCAGTTTACCGCCCACCCATATCCCAGAATTCTAAATGGACAGTTATAAAACAGTGTGGTAATCACCAAGAGTCAGAGGTGAGTATAAAGTATGTGCCAATCTCTTCTACTATCCATCTTCATGCTGTTACCAATCTCATATGCATTCATTTGTTCTACTTTCTATCTGCTGTGACTGCTCTAGTTACTAGAAACATTGAAGAAAACAAGCCAATTCTCTGTCCTTACTGGATTCATAATTCTAGTGGGAAATTTAAAATTTAGGATGATTTGTCATAGATCTTGTCCTGGTATTTAAAACTTCGACTTGAAACCAATGGATGATATTTCCATATTCCACAGCAAAGCATTAGACAGGCCTTGCTCTTGTACTCTTGACCCTTCACCCACATGTAACCTATGGAGAAAAGCTGGAAATTCCATATGGGCAAAGGTTTCTTGAAGATTATAGAAAAGGAGAATTTTATGGTTTCCTTCCTATCTGCATCCAAGCCAAATGAGAGCTGACCTGCCTCCACCAAAGAACTGTTTTTAGAGTTTGGGACTGTCCTTTATGGGGACTCTGCATCCTAGGTGGATAAGAGCTTAGTTTCAAGTCTTCTGGTTCCCACACTGTCTTAGAAGTCCCAATAGTCCTTGGGAGAACATGACAGCTGGACAGCTGTCCCCAGGATTATGGGGAAAGGAATGACTGGAACCACCTGAAGAAAGGAGGGAGAGCTGGGCACTTTTGCTAATGTCAAGTGGGATGAGAATGTAGGAGTTTTCCTGTCAGGGATGCCCTTGGCAAGTTTTATGAATGGTCTTAGCTCCAGTTGTTTTAGCCATGACCCAAAAAGGCTGCACCCTAAAGGAGAGAAAATCCTCGGTGGAAGTTCTGATTTAGAATATGTGAAGTATAGAGGGCCCTGCCAGAAGCATCCAAAGAACTCATTCATGAGTTTCCCAAACAGTGAAGGATGCTTCCTGTGACTGAGGGCTTGGACAAGGGAGAACCACTATAGAGGGCCAGCCAAGACAAAAAGTCTTTTGAGTCTTTCCTGCTCCCAATCCTGAAGAAACTAGAATGGAGTGGGAACAAACAAGAGGTGGAATGAGAGAATTAGGCAAATGGCCATCCTCTCTGTACTGCTGAATTCTAACCCACCAGTCAGCCCAGAAAAATGGGAAGTAAAGCCTAAAGTTGATTGTGTGATCACAATGTCAACTTAAACCAGGCTAAGTGTTCCCCCCCACACACACTGAAACTCACAAGAAGGTTATAGAATGTGAGCTGCCAGTTAGTGGTGAAGATGTGTTTGGGGGTCAGTAGGAGAGAAGGAAACTCTTCCCTAGTTGTAACCTAGCAACTGTAGTCCACTGAGTAAACCAGTGTTGCAGAAAATATGAGTGATTGAGATGACATGATGTCAGGCAGCACCTAGGAGACAACATAAAGCAGGATAGGGGGGAGTAAAGTGTCACCAAGCGGGGTTGGTCCCTATGGACCTGAATGAGGGCTGCTCCATCGGGGGACCCAGGGAAGAATTCCTTATGATAAGCTCCTCTTGAATCCACACCCCCACAATCCCTCCCCCGCCCCTACAGCTCTTCATCACCAACCTAGAGAATGACCAAGACTTTCCAGCCAGCCTTTTTGGCTTCCACCTTGGAATCCAGTCCTTATAGTGATGTGATCCTTTAGAAATGCAATCTGAGCAGGCCACATCTCTACTTAAACTCTTCAGAAGCTTGTGTTCAACTTTAAAATAAAATGTCTAAATTGCCAGGAAGGTTTAAGTGGACCCTGAATGCTCTGACCTGGATTGGCCCCACTGACCTCCTTCTTACTTCTCTCTCACTCATTCTGTGCTCCATTCTTGCCAAATATCTGTCAGCTACTTGAAAGAGCCAAGCTGTCTCTTACCTTCTGGGCTTTGTACATCTTGTTCTATGCGTAAGACATTTTCCCCACCCTCTTCACAAAGCCAGCTCCTTCTTATCCTTTGAAACATCAGTAGGTCACAAAAGTCTTCCTGGGTCCCTGGACAAGGTTATTTGTTGTTATGCCAGCATGCAAAGCTTTATCACTCTTTACTGCAATTTTGAAAGTCTGATGCCTGACTCCTCTAGGAAGCATTACATCCTCTAGACTAGGCTCAGTCCCTCTACGGTCTATGCATCTTCCAGTGGTCAATATACGGCAGATAATGAACATTCAAAGCAGAAAAAACTGAGTGAATAGATGAATGAAACTATCAAAGGAAGGAATTCACCCAGATGAAGGCATAGAGTGAGAAGAGTCTCCCCTTTGTTTTGGCTAACAGTCAGTGGTAGCCAGGGTCATCCTAAGAAGCTCTCTGAGCTCTGCCTCTGCATGCTATGGAAAGTGAATGTTGGCCTCCCCACTCCTCCTCAGAAAGGTCTAGAGCAGAGCATTAGTGGTAGAGGCAGACACGCGTGGAGATCTGCTTTGGACCAAGATAACAAGTGGCGAGGGGCTACTAAGTCACCTGGACATCAAGGTGGAGGTGTGAAGACTGAGACCCTCACTGAATTGGACTTCTTTTGCAATTTATACACTTGTTCAAAGATTACTTTTGAGGACTAGAGGGCCTAGTTATCTTCAGTCCTGTAATGAACCCATATGAAATTGAAGGTATGCAAAGACATGAAGTAATCTTACATACATTTTACTAACTGAAAGAAGCCAATCTGAAAATGGTACAGTCTGTATGGTTGATTATATAACATTCTGGAAAAAAAAACCTAATAGATAATAAACAGATAAGTGGTTGCCAGGAGTTTAGTGAGGTGGGTCAGAGAGTGAGTAGGTGAAGCACAGGGGATTTTTGAGGGCAATGAAACTATTCTGTATAATGTAATGGTGGATACACGATGCTATGCACTCATCCAAACCCACAAAACTTTAAATATGAGAGTAAACAATAATGACTACAAATTTATTTTAAAAAATCATTTAAGAGGTCAGGGCACAGGATGGAATGCAGACTCTGACAAAAGAATCCAATTGTAATACAAATGTATAAAACTACCTCATGAAAGTTGTTTCTCCCTCTTGACAGGACAGAAAGGTACTGCTCTAAGTAACTGGAAACGAGATTAAAGGCAAAAGGACTTGCACATAACCACCATACTCTAGCTGAGGAAGTTGTTTTCTTAAAAATTAAGTAAATGGATGATGGATGGCAGGAAGTCAGGTTTCTCACTTCTCTCACTTGGGAGGTTACCAAGAAACAAAGGGAGGCAGCTAGAATGATCCATATGGTAATTCATTGATGTTGGAGGCATCAATATGAACTCATGTTTAGCTTTTATACATGTAGAAAAATATAGATATATGCATATATATAGGGATTAGGATGCACACATGTATTTCCTTGCTCCATCAGCTGAGAAAGTCTAGATGCAGTGATATCCCAGTAGCAATGAGCACACCCACCACCTGGATCTTGGTTTCTAATACCATCCTCAAATAAAAGGAACCAGGGATCCCTGAAGAAATTAATGATTCTAGGACTAGGACAGGAAATATATAAGATAATCCTGGAGAATCTTATCATGCCAGAAAGTACTAAATTACTAAAAAAAAATACACACATAAGTACACACACAATGATGGGCTGTATCAAAGTGACCCAGGAGCCAACTTGAAGCTCCTAATGGCCAAAGTTGGAAGAATTTGAGCATATAAATAAGTAAATAAATATTGGATTATAGCCCAAAGTGTAGAATAAATATCCATGAGTCCATACTGATATAAATAAATAAACAAACAAACAAATAAAGACAAGTCCCCTTGAAAAAGAATTACAAATAATTTATGTGGATAGTCCACCCGTAAGGACATAGAATGTAATCTCCACTCCTTAAGTACGAGCTGTGCATAGTAGCTTCTTTGCAAAAAGTATAATATAGGAAGGGAGGGAAAAATAAGAGTCACCATACACTGAAGAAACCTGACAAATATGAGCCCAGCCTGGTGACCAGGTTAACCTCAATGGTGAGTTATTGTGTTGACAGTATCTACTCTTAATGTGATGTGGTGAGAATGGCAATTTACCTCTGCAGTCTTCCTCCCCCAAACCCACAACTTCAAGCTAATCATGAGAAAAGCATTAGACACATTCCAACTGATGGACATTTATACAAAATAGCTGTCCATTATGCCTAACACTGTCAAAGTCATCACAAACAGGGAAAGTCTGAGAAACTCTCACAGCCAAGAGGAGCCTAGAAGGCTCAATGACTAAATGTGATATGGGATCCTGGACAGAAAAGGGATGTGAAGGAAAAACCAAGAAAATTGAAGTGAAGCATGAACTTCAATTAATATTAATGTAATGACATTGGTTCATTAATTGTGACAAATGGGACATATTAAGTAAGCTCCTACCAGGGGAAACTGGGTGTGGTGTATATGGGAATTTTCTGTACTACCTTTGTGATTTTTCTGTAAATCTAAAACTATTATAAGTGTAAATATTTTAAAACAAAGATGGACCAAGATATCCCCCTCTCCCCAAAAAAGCAAGTACTTCCCTTTCCTCTCAGTTATTTTTAAGTATTAAAACAGGATAAAGGACAAAACAAGATAAAGACAGAACTGCTAATGTTCACAGGTTCTTATCTATGAAATGAGATTTCCTGGAGCCAAGAACCTGGTATCCAGACTTTTCCCACCAGCCAACCCTGCACCTGCCCACTGTAAAAGACTTAATTTCCCTTTGGTTTAAAGCCAAGTCTGCTATTATATTTCTCCAAACACACAGCCCTCAAACAGCCAACGAAGATCATGGGAGACAAAATGAGAAGGGAAAGTTCTTGGTCTAAGTATCTGGGATCCCATAGGTCAGTGATGCAATCTTTAAGGGGCTGCTTAACTTCTTTGAGAGTGAGTTTGTCCATCTGAAAAATGATGAGTAAGAGAACTACCTTGCGGTGGGTAGTTGTGGTGATGAAATTAAAGAGCAAGCATAAAAGTAGCCAGCACATCATAGATGCTGAACATTGTCATTATTGGTCACAAACTTATGCTAAGCAGCCAGGATGCACATCACTGGGACCACACAGAGCAGACCTAAAATAGAGGTTATCAGGCCAGATGGTCTGCATGCTGCATGGCCAATATCACAGTGAAGAGAAATCTTACCCTGTATTGCTCCCTATCCTTATGGGGTCAGGTGGGCAGACATCAGCTTTGGGGCCATGTAACAGTGGAGAAGTGACCTTGTTAAATAGAGGCTTGGGGTTGGTATTAGTCTAACCTTGTTCCCACCTCATAGTATTCAGGGCTTTCAATAGAAATAGAAGAACAGGAGACAGAGAGACAGAGAAAGAGACAGATTTCAAGGAACTGGCTCACAGGATTGTGAGCTGACAAGTTCAAACTCTGATATGGGCAGGCCGGCAGGAGACCCAGTGAAGTGGAGACATTGCAGTTCAAGTCCAGTGGAAGAGTTCCTTTTTACTCAAAGATCAGTCTCTTTTTGTCTTAAGGCCTTCAACTGACTGGGTGCAGGCCACCCACATCATGGAGGGTAATCAGCTTCACTCAAATTCTACTGATTTAATTGTTAATATCACCTAAAAAAAAAAAAAAAACACTCTCCAGGTAACATCTAGACCTGGTAGAGCAAATGTCTGGGTACTGTGGCCCAGCCAGGTTGACAAATAAAATTAACCACCATCCATCAGCTGAGCCAGTTCTTCTGAGCATCTAGATGAGCCACCAGGCCTCCAGATGTCTCTCTCCTCAGGGTGGCTCAGTTTACTAACTGGGAATGCAAAAATCATAATAATAATAGGTTTAAAATAAAAATTATTATTTGAGATGACACCCATGGGCTCCAAAGAAAGTCACTTGGACTGAATGGAGAGGGTGCCAGTTCTGTAAGGACAGTGGCAGAGGCTTGGAAGAGTCTGGGTCTCCAAGCACCTGTCCAGAGCAGGGCACTGGCCCACCTGCATGAGACTGATCTGAGCAAAAAGTAAGCTTCCATCAGATTTCACTGCTCGGTTTGGGGCATATCTATTTTAGTAATACAAAAATGTCCAGGTAGGCAGTAAGGAAGTGCCAGGTGCATGGGAGGGAAAATATGCACAAAAAGGAAATGAAAAGAGGAGCCTGGGGATTCCTAGCAAAATAGGGAGTAAAGCTGAAATCCGCTCTCCACTCCTTGTTTCTTCCAAACATACAGAAATGGTGAACAAAAATTTACACACAAGCAAGCTTAAACATGGTGTCGGAAATGAGTATGGAGCCCACAGTGATAACACTGAACATGGGTCAAGGTGATCTGCCCACAGGAATACAAGGTCACCTCTAAAGGAGCAGAGTTGTAATGTCCTTGCAGGGAAGGGCGTGTAGCAATGTCTGGCATGGAACAGGGCCTGAACTCCTTGGACACATTGGGCCTCAGGGAAAGAGCTGTCCCTCTCATGAAAGGGATCTGGAGGCCCCTCATGGATGGCCTTCCACACATCTCCAGAGGAGACAAGACCTCATCCACTCACCCTGGACAGCATAGTGGGCAGAGAATTCATTCCAAGAATCAGAGACAACATTCTTATAGCCATTATCCTTCTAAAGTGAAAGGAGTTCCAGGCAGAGAGAGACACATGCAAAAGCCTGGAGTGGCAGAGGGAATGGGTATTCCAAGGTAGGGATAAGCAAGATGGGAAGACACAGACAGAATCCACTCCCTGAGAATGCAGCCTGGGCAGGGCATGAACCCCAAGGTATACAATGGGTGTGCTACACACACTACTTTCCAGAGCCTAAGTTCTTCTTCTGGAAAAGATAATAGGGCTTTCTTGTTGCTATTAAGCAAATATTGTTTACTATTACACCCCCAGAGCCTAGAACAGTGCCTGTCTAGAACATCATAGATATTCAATATTGGTTAAATGAAAGAAGGAAGGAAGGAAGGAAGGAAGGAAGGAAGGAAGGAAGGAAGGAAGGAAGGAAGGGAGGGAGGGAGGGAGGGAGGGAGGGAGGAGAGAAGAGAGGGAGGGAGGGAGGAACGGAGGGAGGAAGAAAGAAGGAAGGGAGGGAGGGAAGAAGGAAAGAAGGAGGGATGAAGGGAGAGAGGGAAGGATTGACTTAGGAGTTTTCTCCTAGAAGCTTTTCCTGACTCTTTCATCCCTTCCCACCCACTATACCTCCTGGAGTTTGCTCACATTTGACTGTAAGAAAGCTGTAGATGCAGGGGTTACAGGTATCAGCTTTGATGTGCTGGTTCTGCCCCCACGGGTTGAATGGACAAGTCACTCAATCTTTCTAAGATCAATTTCTTCATCTGTAACATGAGAAAATGAGAGTTGTAGCAAAATTAAATAGCACAATGTGTGTAAAGCACTCAGCACAATACCTGGCTCAGAAAAAGTGCTCAAAAAGTTAATGATTATGGCTGCCTTTCTGCCTTCCCCCATGAATCTATGAGTACCTCATGATGGGTGTCCAAGTGCTACCCAGTCCTGAGTATCCAAGACCTGATTCAGAGTACATAGTACTAACAACAAATGTTTGCTGAATAAATGACTGAAGGATACAGCTGGCACAAGAAGAAATTCCATAGCTCACTGACTGACTCCTGAACATGTGTGGGAACCCAGAGATCTCCCAGCTCCTTTCCACAGGAGCCACCAGAGACGCTGTCTGTACACTGTGTGTCACTGACCTGCAAACAGTCAGCTCAGGCCCAGAATCACAGACAACCACAGACGCCAGGCCATTCAATGTATTGTCCTTCCTCTGAAGGGAGGAAGCTGCTGGCCTCCACGCAGGGTAGCCTGCCTCTGGCTCTGAGTCCTGCCCTGACCTGGTGCCCTGGTGGGGGTGTGGGGGCTTCTGCAGGATGGTTCAGAGGCTTTACTAGCCATGGGTCATTAGGAACCTTCCCAGACCTGTGTGACCAGAGAGTACTCTCTCCATCATTGTTAGCACCACTTACTAATGAGTACCCCCAGGAATACAGGTTGGGAGTAGCAGTGCCTGGAGGGTTTCTTTAACCTAACACTAAACCCAAGACCTAAAACAATAGAGAGATGGTTGAGGGTGGCAGCAGGCTTGCTCTGGGAAGAGTCCTGTATCGGGTCTGCATATATTGCTTCCCTCATTAAAGCACCGCGACAGCCCTTGGCCAGGGGGACCACGGGGCCTGCCTCTGTTCTGTCAGTCAGGATTTGCCACTTATACTGTCAGATTCCCGTGGGTCCCAGTTGTTCTACTCACACTGGGCTGGCTCTGGCTGGTCCTGTCCTGGGGTCCCCTCCCAGAAACCCCCAGTCTCCACTAAGGCACTTACTTAAGGTCCCCTCTCCACACAGTGCTCTTGCTGCTGGATCATGGCAGCCTCCTGCTGCAGCCAGCAATGCAGCAGTCCCGGGAGTGTGGCTCATCACCACTCTTTTGCAAAGAAGCAACATCAAGAAACTTTCTGGGCTGAGAACCATTCTCTGCAAAATGGAAATGGAGATTCCTTGACACCTGGTGTACAACCACCAACGTACTGACAGTTCCCACTTGTTGAGCACCTGTGCACTGCAGACTAACACCATTCACTATGCCACGGTCTCCCCAGTAACCTCAACACTGGGATTCAAAGCTCCACTGCAGAAGAGCAAAGCGAGGTTCAGAGGGGTTGAGCGACTTTTCCAAGATCACACAGCTAGAAAGAAGGGGCAAAGGACTCTGCACTCATTCTGCTCTTGCCCTGGCCCACTTCGCGTGGCCCTGTATCCCTTCTGGGATCTTTGCTGGCCGCCCAGCGGTGCCCAAAACATCGCAGACAGGAGACACAGATGAGTCAGGTTTAATTTGTCTGTGAAAGTGCCTAGCTGTAAAAACATTACTTTTCCACGACATGCAGACAAGGAGGCCAGAGGGGGTGACAGATTCTCTCAATACCTGATGTCCGCTGTCCTCCCCCTTCCTGTCCTGGTAGGCTCTAACCCAGGGGCTCTAGCATCCCCTCAGTGGTGGCAGCAGCTCTGTGATCAGAATGATCCAGGTCACAAGGTCCTGATATACCCACTCGTCCCACCCCAGGCTTCTCAGAGGAGCAGACTCCTGCTGACTATCTATGCCTGGATGGCCACAAGAGAAAGCCTGATAGAAACGGACTGGAAGCCACCCGTGGCCAGGAGCCTTCCTCTCATCCAGAACAGCATCACAGGGCTACATTCAGGGTCAAGGAGGCTGACTGCACATCTACAGGAAGTGGCTACAACATTCTAGTTACCATTTAATACTCATTCCAACCGCCTGTTTTTTTTCTTTCCTTTTTCCTCTTTCCCATAGACGTTTTCTCTTTATACACTCACTAACCTTTTCTAATTATAGCAAATGGGAAACAAACCACATCCCACAGCTGGAGACACATTTTGTTCATAATTAATTAGAACTAATTAATCAGATACCTTTCCTAATGTGCGGTTTTATGGTCAGATTGAAATATAACCCCAATCCACCCTAGCAGGACCCACTGGGTCCAGAGGAGATATTGTTTACAGAGAATCATCATGGAGGAAGTCGAGCAGTGCTTTCTTCCATAGCCAGGCCTGCGGAGACAAACCTCTGCCTTACCTGGCCTGCCTCAAGGACAGGGGAAGGAACACTGCATCACTCAGCTCTGTGCCCTTCTTCAGCAGACAGTTTCTGCCCCAGGCTCTCTGTGAAGGTTGGGGTTGCAGCAGAAACATGTCCTGTGTGGAGTGAGGGTCTGATCAAAGAGGCAGCCAATACAGTAAATAAATAAAATCTGTTCTGTGGAGCTGAGTGCAGGTAGGAACCCCAGGCCACAGGGAATCATCAGGGAGCTGTCCTTCCCAGCAGTGCCCACATTTTTACAGCCACTTTTGCTGCCACTTCTGTGTGGCTGTCTCTTAGATAGCACTTTACTGTACAGGCCTTTAACAATTTTCCTTAACTGGGTTTTGCAAGAATAAAAATGCTGCTGCATCACAAGATGGGTTTGGCCTTTGGAGATAAAGCCAGAAGAAGCCCATCTGAGCCTGTATGCTGTATGGAGGAAGGTCCATACAGCTTTGGCTTTCAAACTCCTCCTAGGTTGGTATAGTTTCGTTCTCACCAAACAAAACTGAGTTTGTTCACATCAGATTAGACTTCTACTTTTTTTTTTTTTTTTTTTACTTTTTCATCTTACAAAGGAAAAATTGGAGGCAAAGGGAGGCTCAGGTCCTTATAACAAGTCCAGAACTAGCTATCCTCACCTCCCAGGGTCTGTGGCTGCTGACCCCAGTCTCCTGCTCCCTCCTGTCCGGGGCTGGGTCCTCCCAAAGGGCTCCTTGCAGATGGTGGGAAACTTTCTGGAAATTCAGGCCTTCCCTCTTCTTCACAATTCCTTAACGTCAGGAGGCCAGCAATAGATTCCCCTTTGTCTCTTTAAATGTCAGGCCAATTTTGTTCTCAAATAAAGTAGAGGCGATTATAGACCCAAATAAAGGAGTATTTATACCAGTTTCACTTAAGAGGAAATGCAATTGAACTGGCTGAAACAATAAAAGATGTACAGCCTCCTGCAACGGAAAGGCCACCAGAGGACTGGCTTTCAGCAGGACTTTCTCCACCTTACAGTAGGGCTCCTCCCCACCACACTCTTCCCTGTGCAGCCTGTGTCCTAGGAGCCACGGGGATTCAGGGCCACAGAACAGCCCCTCCCTCTGCCACCAAACTCAAGTCCTGATCTGGACGCTGATTGTTGGGACCTGTAGACAAGGGAACACCGGGTGAGGATGGGCTCAGGCGTGGGAGAAAGGAACAAGTGTGCGGTGCTACCTCCAGGGATGCACAGAGTTACAGGGCAACAGCTACCACATCCACCATGCCCTCCCTTCTCCGATTTTCCATGCTTTTAAACAAATATATTTATTTTTCTGATTATGCTGAAAAATATAAAGCAAAAAATTAAAGTCAATCAACCTCATTTCAATAAGTGACTGCCATAAACACTTAAGTGCATTTTCTCCCTGTCTTTTCAGATTTTGATTGATCCCCAGAATTCGTGCTCTTTTTTTTCTATGAGATGCCCCTCCCCACTGGGCCTGCATGTGGGTGCTGCTGGAAGCCAGCCTCTGTGCAGCCCTGAAGGTGGAGGACCGCCCCGTCCTGGCTCAGGGGGGTCATGTGACCTCAGCCCATCCAATCAGAAAGAGCGTTGGGCCTTGTTCTTAGAATCCAGGGAGATGCTTGTCCCTCTTTGGTGCTACACGTGAACCTTGGGAACTGCTCTCAGCCGTGAAATCCTACCTTGGATCAGAATCAACACACAAGAAGTGACACTGAGAGACGTAAAAATAGAAACAGATCAGGATAACTTCGAGGGAGCCCTGCACTGAGCGGATCCTGAGGCCCCACCTACCCCCAGAATTGCAGGGACATGGTCTTCCTGCTAATAATGGGGTTGGGTTTTCCGCTTGAATTCTAACTGATATAACCTTTTCAACACGTGGATGTTGGATCCTCTGTTATCAGGGTAAGTCTGTGTCACCATCCCTAATTATTTCCTTAGGCTACTTTCGCAAGCCTGGAACCACTAAGTCAAGGGCTCTATTTGTAAGGATCTGCATACATCTGTCAAACTGCCCTCCAGAAATGTTGGATCAATTTATTCCCTCTCACAGCGTGAGAGTACTTTTCTCACCACATAATCAATAGATAACTAGGGTGTTTTGAAAGCCTCTTTAATTTGATAGGGGAGCTGATTCTGCATTCAAATATATGCAATGTGTGTACTTGACAATCCAGTATTAGACATGTGGCCCCGTTGTACGCACCACAGAGCTCATTCCCTCCAAAGCGCTCCGTGGGGCATGAGAAAAAGCAAGTGGGCCCAGAGCCACACACAGATGACCCCTGCCTCTGTCAGCCATGGATTCACCTGGGGGGTGGGGGGACATGTGCCGTCTGGGCAGAGGGGCTGCCCAGCAGCAGTAAACCCTCACTCTGGGTTTATTGGGTGAGAAGCATACACTTGGGATGCAGATGAGAGATCTAGGGACTTGCTTGCCTTGTTCTGGGAACACAGGGCTGCCTCAGTCAATCCGTACCCCAAGTGGTAACTTAGAATAGGGAGCCAGTGACCTCAGGCCCTTCTTGTGTGGGGTGACTGCAGGGTCAGCAGAGGCATTCTGTTTCCAGGAGGGAACGATAGCAGGGTGATTCCTGGCTCCCAGCACCAATATGGGGCACTCTGCGGTCCAGGTTCGGGCCCAGCAGCAACACCAGAGGATCTTTTCCAGGTTGCCTCATGGTATGTCCTGCTGTGATGATGGTGCCCAGCCTCCCTCATCCCAGCCCATCTGCTAAACCTGGTTCTCAGCCTTCCTGGTGATTTTGTGAGCCCCTCACATCTTTGAAATAAATCTCTTTCCTTCCCCAAACAGCCAGCCTCTTTCTTTTGCTCACAGTCAAGATTTCGGGCTAATACAGCTACAAAATCTCTCTGAATGTGTGTTTCTGCATCTTGAAGGAGTCCACCACACGCTGTCTGGAAGGTAACCCAGAAGGAAGAGGCTGATGTCCAGAGCCTTGGGAGGGAGGAAAGGCTGAGACTGAGATGATGGTGGTGAGGATCCCCTACCTCTCCCTTCTGTACCAGTGCCACTAACTTTATGGAAGCCTTCCCCAGCTCCAACAAAATCCAAGCCCCCAATTGTTCCCTTCATAACAATCTTCAAGATTTGAATTTAACTATTTGTTAAGACCTTTGTTCTGTGTCTGGTCCCCAAAAGAGTGACATGGTGATGGTAGAAATCAGATTACATCTGCTTACTCTTGTACCTTACTGTCTGGAGTGGCGTTGGGCACACAGTGGCACTCAGCAACTGTGTGTGAATGAGTGAATAGATGAATGACAGTATTGTGCTCCAGATTTCTTTCCTTAAAAAAGTTTGCTGCCATACATCTATCTGCATGCTGCTGTTTCCCTGACCCTGGCTGCACACCCATGGCTTTCCTCAGCACTTTGACTCTAGACTGCCACCACCTACCATGTGTCACCTGAAAGGTAGATTTTGTTATGTTTCCCTCAGATCTGTTACCTTGAACTTCATTATCACCCTTCTCCGGGCAATCTAGCACTTCCATCATCCCAATCCTTCAATTACCACTGTTAAGCCCAAATCATGTCTTGACACTTTAGTGAAATCAGTGTTATGTTCTCTCTGTTCACTGCTCACAGGTGACTCACCAGTGCTGCATCCTGTTTCCGGGCTCCAGTGCATATTTGCAGAATTTTGGCAAGACTTTCACCGAGAGCCACATATGCTCTCTTAGCTCATGTGTAGATTCAGATAACAACCACCACAACCAAGATTCAAAACTCCATCACTACGAAGATCTCTTTTGTGATACAACCTTTATAGTCGCACACACACTCCCAAATTCCTAACCCTTGGCAATGAGGAATCTGGTTTCAATCTCTAATTTTGTCATTTTGAGGATGTCCTATAAAATGTTAAAAATGTTAAAACATGCAACCTTCTGAGATTGGCTTGTGCCTCCCAGTCAGATATCCTTAAGGTCAATTGACAATGTTGAGTATATCAGTAATTAGTTCCTTAGCATGGCTGAGAAGGATTTCTTAGGATGAATGTACCATATTTAACTCTTCACCTATTGAAGGACATTTTGGTTGTCCTAAGTTTTTGGCTATCACACATAAAACTGTTATGAACTTTCTGTGCAGATTTTTGTTTGAATATAAATGTTTATCTGGGAAAACGCCCAAAATGCTGGGTAACTTACGTGTAGTTTTTTAAGAAACTGCCAACTTATTTTCCAGAGTGGCTAAACCGTTTCATATTCGCATCAGCAAATATGAGAGATCCAATTTTTTCATATCCTCATCATCATTTCGTATTGTTATTTTTTTATTTTAGCTTTTCTAATAGAACATAGATTAGATATTAGATCTCATCATGATATGGTCTTAATTTGCATTTTCCTACTGGCCAATGATTCTCAACAATATCCCATATTCTTCTTTGCAATCTCTCTCTCCTCGTCACTGAACTATCTCTTCATGTCCTTTCCCCATTTTCTGAGTGGATTGTTTGTTTAATGTTGAGTTTTCAGAATTTTTTAAGTTTCTAGACATGAGTTGTTTGTCAGATATGTAGTCTGCAGTTTTCTTCTCAGTCCACAGCTTGTCCTTTTATCCTCCTTAACATGATTTGTCACAGAACAATTTTTAAAAAATTTTAATTTTGGTGTCATGTCTAAGAACTCCTCACCAAGGTAAACATCCCAAAGATTTTCCACAGTTATCTTTTATAAGATTTATATTTCTCCATTTTACATTTAATCCTATGATCCATTTAGAGATAATTTTGGCATAAAGTTTATTTTTCTGTCTATGGATTTCCAATTTCTTCAGCGCCACTTATTAAAAAGATTATCCTTGGGGCGCCTGGGTGGCTTAGTCTGTTAAGCGTCCGACTTTCGCTTAGGTCATGATCTCGCGGTTCGTGGGTTCGGGCCCTGCGTCGGGGTCTGTGCTGACTGCCAGCTCAGAGCCTGGAGCCTGTTTCAGTCTGTGACTCCCTCTCTCTCTGACCCTCCCCTGCTCATGCTCTCTCTCTCTCTCTCTCTTCTAGAAATAAATAAAACATTTAAAAAATAAAATAAAAAAAATAAAAAGATTATCCTTGTTCCATTGAATACTTTATGCACCTTTGTCAAAAATCAATTTGCCATACTTGTGTGGAGTTATTTCTCAATTCTCTGTTTTGTTCTGTTGATCAGTGTGTTTATCCTTCCACCAATAACACAGTGCCTTGATTACTATAGCAAAACAAGTGTTAAAATCAGATAGACTGATTCCTACCACTTTCTCCTTTTTAAAAATTATTTTATCTATTCTGGTTCCTTTCCCTTTCCATATAAATTTTAGAATAATCTTGTTTATATGTACAAAAATATTTCCTTGGGATTTTGGTATGAATTGAGTTAAATCTATATATGATTTTGGATAGAATTGACATCTTAACAATGTTGAACTTTCTAGTCTATGAAAATGGTATGTCTCTCCATTCACCTATATCTTCTTTGGTTTCTTCAGTATTTTTACAGTTTTCAGTATACATGTTTTGTTATGCCTCAGTATTTCATCCTCTTAAGCAATTATAAATGGAATTATATTTTTAATTTTCATTCCCAAATATATTAATTTTTGTATGTTGACCTCACATCCTGCAAGCTTGCTGCCCCCACTTATTAGTTCTAGTTTTTGGTAAATCCTTGGGAATTTTCTACATAGATTCTCATATCACCTGCATATAATAATTTTATTTCTTCTTTTCTGACTGATCGCCTTTCATCTCATTTTCTTACCATATTGTACTAGCAAAATTTCCAGCACAATGTTGAATAAGAAGAATGAGGATGAATATCCATGCTTTGATCCCAATCTTAAGAGGAAAGCATTCAGTTTTTCACTATTAGTAATGATGTTAGCTGTAGATTTTTTGTAGATGCTCTTTATCAACTTTAGGAAGCTCCGCCCTCTTCCTAGTTTTCTGATAGTTTTTACCATTAATGTGTGTCAAGTGTCTTTTATGCATTGATATAATTCTATGATATGTCTTTTTTAGTCTGTTAATACAATGGATCTCATTTTCAAATATTGAACCAGACTTGCATCTCTGAAATATGCCCCACTTAGTTATGATGCATACCTGCTGGGAGCAGCATGGGCCTCGCTGGATGACAGTCACAGTGAGGAAATGGCAGCGTTTGCACAGCTCCTGCCCTGAGAAATGAAAACTGGTATCTCCTTCTGCTACTACTGGCTCATGTTGGAAATGAGCCTGCTGGTATTGACCAGGCCTCACAATATTCCAAATCAGACCAATATTCCCCACACACATTCCTCATAAGGAAAAGCATATTCTTGCCTCTTCAAATGAAATTTTAGATGAAAACATTATGGATGATTGTCAAAAGGCTCTTCCTATGGGCCTTGTAGATCCAAGACTTAGATAATAAAGGAGGTTAAGAACACAAGAGTTACACTTGACCCTGGCCCTGAGACATAGAGTCTGATTTAGAGTTAAGGAACAGATAAGGACAGAACTTAAGTTAATACTTAGACCTTTTCTAACTGGTGATATATGACAGTCCTTTCCCTAAGGCCGACGTTCCACAAACACCTTCCCTTACACTGGCAGCTGGGATGAGGATAGATAAGAATAGCTAAAACATAACCCAAAGACAAAGGCCAACACATTTAGGGCCTCCATGGTGTTTATACATTCAGCATCAAGTCAAAAATGTTTCCACAAACAACTTATTAACCAGCTCAAAAACATTCTTCTTTTTGTGAGCCAGACAAAATGACTCCTAGCCTATCTATATACAACTTAACCTATGTCCTAATCCTAGCGTTATTAACTTAGAACAAATATGTATTTCATCCTGTTTTTCATTAAGAATATCCTGTTATTTCTTTAGTTGTAAGATTTACTCAACTTCACTATGATTGGGGTAATTCTGCAAGAATACTTCCAAAAAACCTGTTCTTGTACACTTTCAAAAGCATCTTATCACAAAGAGTTTTCCACTGTAAAAATTCCTTTTTCTGATCTCATGTTGTTGTTGGACCTTTAAATAAAGTCACCAAAACTGACAGGACAGAAATGCCTGCCTGGTGATCAGAATCTCGGGGCTCTCTCACTCTCTTTCTTGCCGACACCGTCCATCCTTCAGGGACCCCTGAACCAGCTGGAGCGGGTCTCCAGCACATACCTCTTTTTATACATTGCTGAATTTTACTTGCTAAAGTTATGTTAAACATTTTGCGTTTATATTCATGAGGGATATTTAACTTTAGTTTTATTTTCTATGTCTAGTTTGGGTATCAGAATAAATTAGCTTAATACAGTGAATTGGAACATACTTCTTCTATTTTCTGGAAGAAATTGTATAGAATCGGTGTTAATTCTTTTTTAAATGTTTGATAGAATTCTCCAGTGAAATCATCTGGATACGAAGATTTTTTGGGGAGCATTTTTAATTAAAAATTCAGATATTTAGGGGTGCCTGGGTGACTCAGTTGGGTAAGCATCTCACTCTTGGTTTCAACTCTCTTTTCTTCTTTACCAATCTTGCTAGAGGTTTGTCTATTTTACTGAACTTTGCAAAAATCCAACTTTTTGTTCCTTTGATTTTTTCAGTTGTTTTTTTTGTTTTGTTTTCAATTTTATTGATTCCTGCTCTTATGTTTATTACTGACTTCTTTATACTTGATTTATAGTTGTTATGTTTTTGTTTTGTTTTGTTTTGTTTTTGCTCTTCTGTTTTCTATTTTCTTAAGGTGGGAACTTAGAATATTAAATTGAGACATTGTCTTTTTTCTAATGTAAATATTTAGTGCTATACATTTTTTTCTCAGCACTGTTTTAGCATTGCCCCATGAATTTCGATATGTTGTATTTTTATTTCTGTCATCCCTGTCTCATAATTGGTATATTTAGATCATTCACATTTAGTGTAGTTGTTACTTAACTACAGAACTTAAATCCAACCTTTTGATTTTTGTTTTCTGTTTTGTCCTTTTTATTTCATTTCTTTTTTCCTTTATCCAGGTTTATTGGGAGCTATTTGTATCTTCTTTAGAATCCTTTCTTGAGATTATATATATATATGTAGGAATATATATATATATGTAGGAATATATATATATAGGAAAATATATATATAGGAAAATATATATATAGGAATATATATATATATAGGAATATATATATATATAGGAATATATATATATAGGAATATATATATATATAGGAATATATATATATATAGGAATATATATATATAGGAATATATATATATAGGAATATATATATATAGGAATATATATATATATAGGAATGTTTTGAGTGTATTTGGATATTTTAATGGCTACCATGTGTATTATATTATACATAGATAACTTATCACACTCTACTAGTATCAATAGTTTACCAAATCCAAATGAAATGTAGAAACTTTACCTCCATTTAAATCCCTTAATTTCCCTCATTTATAATAGAATTGTCTTAAATATTCCCACTACATACTTGAGAATTACATCAGATAGTACAATATTACTTCAACCATCAAACATTTTAGAAACTGAAAAGTGAAGAAAATTTGTTCAAGTTCAACATGTCCTTAGTTGTCTGTTCTTTTTTTTCACCTTTTTCTCTGTTGTGCAGGTTGACCAATTTCTATTGTTCTATCTTTACATTTACCAATCCTTTCCTTTGTAGATTCCACTCACCTACTGAGCCCATCCACTGAGCTTTTTTCTTTTCTTTTCTTTTTTCAAATTTATTTGATTGACAGAAAGTGAGCACAAGCAGGGGAGGGGCAAAGAGAGAGAGAATTCCAAGCAGGTTCTGCACCATCAGTGCAGAACCCAACATGGGGCTTGATCCCACAACCAGGAGATTATGACCTGAGCCAAAATCAAGAGTCAGATGCTTAACCAACTGAGCCACCCAGGCACCCCCCATCCACTGAGCTTTTTAGTTCAACTATTACATTTTTCAATTCCAAAATATCCATTTGGTTCTTTCTGTCTACTATTTCTTTGCTGAGCATTCTTATTTTTTATTTGCTTCAAGCATATTTGGAATTACTTGTCAAGAATTTTATAATGGCTGCTTTAAAAATTATTGTCCAATAATTCCAACATCTTTATCATCTCATCAATGGCATTGTTGGTTCTCATATTTCATTCAAACTCAGATGTTTCTGATTCTTGGTATGAAGTGTATTTTTAAATTGTATCCTGCACATTTGGCAATTTTGCTATGAGACTCTGGAAGTTATTAAATTCTGTTTTAACAGGCCTCCTCTGACATTGTGCCAGTGGTAAGATGGGAATACTACCTCATTACTACCAGGTGGGGGTGGATGTCCAGGTCTCCACTGCCTGCACAGACACCTCGGGAAGGGGAGGATGGGAGGGCATCTTGTAGCTGCCATGTGCAGAAGTTGAGGTTCTCTGCTGGAAGAGACCACATGGCCTCTGCTGGGAGGAGGGGACATAGTTTTTTCTGTGCTATTTTACTGGGATAGAGAATTATTGTCTAAAGGTTTTCTTTCTTGCTAAGTTTTCTTTCTTTCTTTCTCTGCTCCTTTCTGGTCCTTTAGCTAGAATAGTAGATTTTTCTTGAAGCTTTTTATTGTCTGTGTCCGTTGGTATTTCTGGGCCACCAGTTTCTCCAGCACCCAGTCCCCACTCCAAGGCACATAAAGAAGAAAGAAAACCCAGGAACTTGCCACCATGTTGGTCCTAAAGGACCATATCAGCCTGCCTTCTCACCATCTTCAGAACCTTCTTATATCTATTTTATACATAATACCCTTGGTTTTTAGCTAGAGGTTTTACAAGAGAAACAAGGAGAGCTCTACCTATTGTCCCAGAATCATGTCACGGCCTTTGTTTTGAAAGATGCCTCCTGTGGGTGACATCCTGATGCCTGCCTGCTGCACCTCCACTGGCACCCACTTGCCCACCCCTGCTGCCTCCTGTCAGTCACTTCTACAGACTGAATCCCTTAAGGACATGATCCCTTTCTTTTTCATCTTACATTCCTCAGGACCCAGGGAACTGGGTTGCCACATATTTGCCCACCAGATTTGTTTATAAAAACCCTGTCTTGCCTCCCCTTACTAATCAGTTAGTGAGTATATGAGGCAGGAAATGGTAACTGGCTCCAACCCTTCTTCTCTGGCTCATTCTGAACTCATTTTCAAGGTGAACTCCCAAGCTTAACCCTAGAGGTTCATATGCTGTAACATTGCTTTTAATCAGCACCCTAGGAGTCTTTTGTGAAGTCCAGATCTAAAATGTCACCTGAGTGTAAAGGCTATTAGTGTATTTCACAGATGAGAAATGGGATTCACTGAGTGTCAGTGCACATCCACAGAGCCCAGGACAGTACCTGGACATAGCAAAGGAACCCAGGAAATAGTTGTTGCATGAATTTATAGGCCATGTCTTGTGTCTGCTATTACATGAGTCCAACAATCTTTCATGGTCACAGCCAGTTTTACCCACCAAAGGACAAGGGCAGGGAGGTTAAATCATTTGGCCAAAGTCCCTTGGATTGGAAGCTATAACACCATCCAATGCTGCTTCCTAATCCCCTGGACCAGCAAAATTTACCATCTCCCCCCACCACCAAAAGTGATTTTGAATGATTGTAACAGAGATACAGCCACCCTGAGTGAACAGAAACATATAATAAAATAAGTATGAAATCACTTTAACTTGGATAGATCATTTTAAGATAATACTTTATAAATATAATTATTATTTTAATTATAAGCATGTTTACTACTAATAGTAATATATTCATGCATATGTGAAGTACATACAACATTGTAAAGTGCAGTCGTTTATTTTTGCCCTTCCTCATCATGTCCATCAACATATTTGTTTCCCTTTTCTCTTCCCCCACCCCCAACCCTCTCTGTACTAACCATTAAATCCTAAATTTCCTTACTGAAAATTAGGATGTTGCTTAATACCTGGCCAAGTCATGTCCACTCCAAATGGAGATTCTCTAAACTGTATAAATTTTAACCATAAAATATTTGTCATTAAACACAACATCAAAGATGACTCATAGAAAATTCATACTTTAAACTGGTACATTTAGATTTAACAATTAGGGTTAAGTTTTTCTTACATGTATTTTTTATACATGCATGTATGAATGTATATGTACTACAAATAAATAATATATAATAAATATTTATTGTGAAGCAAAAGCCAGGGAAAATAGAATTGAAATTCAATTATACAGGACATTACTAACTACATAATATGTTGTTTCTGAGCTTTCTATTGGCCAAAGAGAAAAGGGGAACAGTGTAAATTACAGAGAAGGAAACAGCTTCTCGGAGAGACAAGCAATTCTTAATACTTAACTTTAGGAAAGTGTGGATAATGGATAAATGGTTGGATGGATGAGTGGATAGATGGAAGGAAGAATAGATGGATGGATGGATTTGGTTTTGGATTAGTTAACTTACTGAAAGTCTGTTTCCAATAATACCCTTCAGGCCACAAGGCAGGTCTCTGGGAGCCTCATCAGCTGTACCCCTCCAAGCAATCACATCCACAGCCCACTCCTTGTCCTTACCTTTGGAATGAACTCTCTGGTCCTCAGACCCAGACTTCCACCAGCCTCCTTGGCAGCTTTGTCTAGGCATCCCACAGGCAGCTCAAAATCATGTGAGTTTGGATCAGCCGACCGGATCAGAAACCTGGAGTCACCCTGTCTCTTCTGCCTCCTAAACGTGCACCTTTTGAATCAGCACCTCCCTGCTGCCTTCCAGCCCCTCCACAGCCCTCCCTCACAGGGTTGCTTTACCCACTTCTGGAGTCTATTCCCCACACTGCAGCCAGGACAAGCCACAAAACCAAACATCGGTCATTGTTCATCCCAGGCCCAGAGCTGCTCTGCAGGGCCCTCCGAGAAAGCCCAGCCTCCTGACAGCAAGAAGAAGAAGACAACAAGAAGAGAAGCAGAGGAAAAAGAAAGATCAGTTGCAGCTGCCCCTCCTTGTCCTGCCTCAGAACCTGTGCACTTGCAGGAAGGCTCCTCCCAGAGCCCGTGTGGAATCCTCCCCCAGGCCCAGGCCTCCATCAACACTTCTGACCACTCCTTCCTGCCCAGCCCATTCAAATAACACCAGCTCACAACTGTGTCTTCCTTCCTCATCTTCTGACAGCACCATCCCCACCTGCCGTAGTTCACACTGATTCACGTATTTGTTCTTGTCAATCTCTCTCCACCAGAACACATGCTCCGTGGGGTCAGCAGCTGGGCTGCTTTACTCACAGCCCCGTCCCCAGGGTCGTAATCAGTGCCTGCCACACTGAAAGTTCTTAATAACCTTCCCCTAAGTGGAGGGAAGTAGACGGGGGAGAGGAGTTAACAGAAGGAGGAGACTGCCACCTGGCAAATGTGGTAGCCATCCAAACGAGACGCGTGTGTTGATACAGGAAAGTACATGTGGACTAATGATATAACCACTGCTCTTGATTCTGGCAGAGCTCTGGAGCCTCCAGAAGGGGGAGGAAAAACACCAGTGTCAGGGCATCTGCATCTCTGGGGTCCCCTCACCTTGCCAGGCTTCCCAGGCACCTGATGGGTGGCCAGGATTCAAAACCTAGACAGAGGAAGGGAGGGGACTGTCTGAGAGGGACCGGATAGGGCCCTGGAACCCAGGGAGCGGGGGCGCCTCCTGGTATCCCCGCCGTTTGGGCATTTTCCCTCAACCCCAGGCCTCTGCTGCTCAGCCACTTCTCCAGCTGGGAGGGAAGTAACGTGTCCGGGGACCAGTGAAATTGTGGCCCACTCGGCCTAGTGTCAGCGCCTCCAGGACCACCATCTGGTTGTAGCTAATTTCACATGTCAGCGTGAATGAACGAAGGGAGGCCAGATGCTGCTCAAACATTGCTTCTGTGACAGGGTTTCCAGAAGAGATTAGCATCTGAATTGGTGGACGGAGCAGATGGCCTCCCCAGTGTGAGTGGACATCACCTCCTCCAGCAGGGCCTGAGGAGAACAAAAAGGTGAAGAGCAAGCTTGTTTTCTCTCTGCTTGAGCTGAGATGCCGTCTTCTCCTGCCCTCAGACATCAGTGCTCTTGGTTCTCCGGTACCTGGACCCAGACCGGGACTGAAACCATCAGCCCCGCCAGGCCTCAGGCCTCGGGACTCGACTGAATTATACCACCGGCTCGCTTGGCTCTCCAACTTACAGACAGCAGATTGCAGGACTTCTCAGCCCTATAACCGCATGAGCCAATTCCTTAACAAGGACAATACATACATATTCACATATAAATCCATACATATACATATTATAAACCCTATAATAATAAATATGTATATATTCATTATGTGTATGTGTCATACACACATATACACACATACCTACATACACATCCTGCTGGTTCTGTTTCTCTGGAGAACCTAACACAGCCTGCAAAGGCCCTGGAGGAAGAAGGAAGCACTGCCCCCAGTGGGCCTTTGCCGAAGGCCCTTAGGTAAGGCAGGCTGGGCTGAAGCTTGTAGGCAAGTCCACTGGTGTTGAGAGCAGAAGCACCCCTCCCTCAGCTTGCTGGCACCTACCCAGCTACTCTACCCTAAGAAAAGGAGAAACAGGCTATTTCACTTGTTCTCATCAGTCTCATTAAAGTAGAGACATTTGCGCCCAGGAATGAGCCTGTTTTGGGCACAGAGGCCTCAGTGATGGCTGGAGAAAAAGAGAACAGTGTGGGCCCCAGCAGTCCAGGAGGGCTTCCCAGGAGAGGGGGCACTTCAGCTGCGATAAGCAGGGACAGAAAGAGAACTTCAGTACTCTTGTCTCCACTGCGTCCTTTAATTGAAGCCAGGTGTGTGTCCTCAGGCACATTGTTTTTTTACTTTCTTCCTGTGAGTGGATAAGAGAAGTGGCCCTCCTCTGTGGGTGAGCGTCCCTCCCTTCTCGCTGACCACCTTGTTGCATGCCCCTCTGCCTGAGGATAGGATGGTGCTCCTCTCCCTCATGGGGCCACTGCCGACAGCAGCTCCAATATTGGGCCCTCTCAATAGCCCTACCCTATGAAAAGCAAGCAGGTTCAGCTGGGGGGGGGGGGGTTTCACCACCAGCCAGGCTCTGCTTGTCTGATATTAATGAACGGCCCACCCACCAACGATCATAATCTGCTTTTTGCCTGACACAATTCGGTCAGGTTGGTTTGATGATTTTTAAAAAGAGTAAATGTTTTTGGGGGGCACCTGGCTGGCTCAGTCAGAGGAGCATTTGACTCTTGATTTCAGGGTTGTGAGCTTGAGCCCCACACTGAGTGTTGAGATTACTTAAGACAAATAAATAAATAAACTTAAAAAATAAAGAGAGCAAATATTGTTTTAAGTAGCAGAGCTTTGACTTGAAACCCTCAGGTACATGACTGCCCTAAATTCTTGTGCATAAAGAGAGAAAGGATGCGCCATCTTGGGGGCGTTCTTGCTCATTGGAATCCATGTGCCCGGGATGGGTACTCCCTTTCATTGGGACCCAGGCTGGAGACTAATTCCAATGACCAGCTCTGAATCCTCTCCCTCCCAGAACGCTGAGAGGCCCCAAGTCTGTTATTAGCTTACTTCCTCTGGAGTAGACAATTCCTCCTAAGACAAAAACATGTCTTTTTAGAGGTAGTGATGTACCCAACTAAAAATAACATCCTAGCCTATAGGAATGGCGTTATCTCCGTAGCCAGTAAGAAGTAGGCATAAGTTCCAGGAGAAGGCAGCCTTCCTCAATTAAACAACTGTAACAATAACAGTAAAACCTCCCTGTGAAAAAGCCCTTTATTCCTTCTCCTACCTTTGTCTTCCTTCCTGGAACTCAGAGGCAAGGCTTGGAGGTTCAGCAGCCATCTTATGAGCATGAGGCAACATGAATAAGATTGGAGGCCACACACACATAGGACAAAAAGCAAAAGGAAAGGGATGGCCTTCCTCCCTAGTGGATGGCAAGCCCTCTCACGGCCAACCTCACTGCTCTGCTGAAACCTGTGTCTGAAGCAGGGATCATCAGCACGTCTCTCTTGACTGCCTGCTTAGTGGGGGTCCTTAGGGCTCCTTTCCTCTGTGATGCCCTTTCCTTCCAGCATCCTGACTGCTCTTCCTTATTATCCCTCAGGCCCTTATCTGCCTGACTTGTCCTTTAAATCAAAATACTTAAAAAATGTCATGTTCTTTCCTGCTTCAGAGCCTTTGAGTGTGCTATTCCTTCTGCCTGGACTTTTCTCTCCCCTTTCTTTCTAGGTGGGTATGACTCACTCTTCAGATTATTTTAGACAAGTCTTCAAGATGCTCCCATTGCACACTTCTGTGACATGTGCGTCTCTCCTCCGAGGTCTCGTTGTGCTCCCAGCTGCCCACTTAGTGTTGCCTCCAAGGGACGGAAGGTGCCTTGGGCGGAGGCCTGGGGCTCTGTGCTCCCTGCCACATCCCAGCATCATGCACAGGTCCTGGGACACAGTAAATGCTCAGCAACTCACTGCTGAGTAAATTAACGACTGCACCATTACACACCATGCGAACACTGTGAACAGAACACATCACACTATGAGAGCCCATCACACAGCAGACTGTCAGCTGGTGGGTCTAAAAGGGCTCAAGCCTAACAAGACAACAGGCTTAGGGGTGAAGGAAGGCCAGGAGAATGGAGCAGCACCCAAAGGTGCTGCAGGGAGGGGAGTATTGTTAAAAAAAACAGCCCAGGAATAGAGGGAGATGTGGATGAGGCAGCAGGGCCGCTACCGTTCATTCTGGAAATAGTGGAGAGGAGCCTACGGAGTGTGACCTAGCCAGGTAAGAGTTTTGGAAGCCCACCTCTGCCCTGAGGATGGGGAATGCTGGAGGTGGGAGGATGGACGTGTGCACCCCCAGATGCCCACTTGGTAGCCAGAAAGAGAATGCACAGAACCTCTGTGTGCCACCAAGTATGCTCACCTCTGTGGTCTGCTCTGCACCACAAGTCTCTCAGGTGTTGGCTCATTTAACCCCCAATAAACCCAGGATGAGGAAACTGAGGCACAGATGATTTGCAGCCTGTCTAGCCATGTGGCTAGTCAGTGGTGGAGCCTGGATGGCACCACACCTTGTGGTGGCCATGCTGCTCTGTGGCCTCCACAGCCTGGGTGATGGTGGACTGGGATGGAGGAGAAGCCCGGGACCCAGGAGCAGGAAGACGGAAGTGGATTCGATGGGGCTGGCAGAGGGGGAGGGAAGGTCCTAGAAAAAAGTCTGAAGCAGATAATAAACAATGGTAAGATTTGCTAAAACTGGATGACACATTCACTTGTTTCCTATGCTCGAAACAGTGTGTGTGTGCGCGTGCACAGACACACACACACACACACACACACACTGCTTTCTGCTCCCTGTCAGATTGAGTGACCTGGAGGTCATCGGGGGTCCTGGCAACAGCTGCTTCCATGTGTTATTGGGGCCAGATGCCAGATGAGGGTAGATTGAGGAATGTGTGAGATTTGAGAACAAGGAGACAGAAAGTCTAGACAATTCTTCAGAGAAACTTGGCTATAAAGGGGAGGAGAGAGAAAGGTCAGGAGCTAGTGATGTGCGAAGTGGAGACTTTCTTTTCAGAAATTAGGCATTTCAGACACACTCAAAGCCTCCTGCAGACCTCTCCTCAATCTCCTGCCCCTTCTGCCTCCCCAAAGGCTATCAAGAACTTACTATTTGTCATTGTCGTGCATGTTTTGATGTTTTTACTACATATTTATTCATCCTGAAACATTTTGAAGTATCATTTTGTTGGGTTCTCATCTGTATATAACTGGTATCACATTGCCTAGATCTCTCTGGAACACACTCCTTTTCCCCAGAAGATGATTGTAAGACTAACCAAGAAGGGTAAGTGCACATCTGTTTTAACTTCTGTGCAGCACCCTACTGTATGCACTTGCCCTCATTTATCCATCTGTTTACTGCTGGAATGTGGGGCTCTGCAGTAAGGCTGAAAAGAACAGTGCTGTGCCACCTGGGGCCGTGCTGGTGCTTCCCCAGGGAAGAGATCTGTGAGTGGGCCGCAGGGGCTGCAGGCACCCTTACCCTTACAGGCTTCCCCAGATAGCGTGCCAACTTATGCTCTGCCAGCAGCACAAGGTGCCCCTGCTCCCACCCCCTTCTGCACTTGCCAGTGGGGAGATCCGAGACTGCTGCATCACCGGCTGAAGGGCTTCGGTTGAGAAATTAAATATGGAGGAACAGCAAGTGTCTGCTGCGTGGGAGATGAGGAGACAGAGGCCAGGGAGGGGGTTCATGGGAGACATGTGCCCCTGAGAATGGTCGATAGGTCAATGCAAGGACCCAGTTTCTCTTGCCATTTGACACAATGATGTGATCTCAGGCTTGCTCACTGTGCATAGCAGCCTCCCACCTGACCCCCTGCTCCCACTGCATTATGCCCACACTCCTTACCACATCACACAATTTCTGGCTATCTGTGGACTCATTGTCCCCACAGGACCCCAAGCTTCTTGAAGAACGGACTATGTTACTCATCTTCCGAATCCCCAGAACTTTACAAGAGCCTGGCACATAGTCGGTGTTCTATAAATAATTTTGTGAATTGCTTTAAAGTGCACTATTATAGCTTCCACCTGCTCATGTCTCCTAAATGAACTGAAAGAAGGGTACTCTGGCTTCAGACACATGCACAATTTAAGAAAAAGGAGCCAACTGGAGCCAGGAAGAAAGGACCCCAGCAGAGCACTGAATGTCAGGGACAGAAATTTCACCTGAGAAGTCTCCTAACCCTCCCCTTGCCCTACCTTCTCTGGCCCCCAGCTACCACGAAGACCTCCTCCCTCTCTCTCCCTTCTACTTGTAAAAGAAATTAATATGCCTTAGCCTTTTCTATAAGAAACTGATCTTCATTCTCATTCCCTCATTAGAAAATTCTTATATTAATTTATACTGCTTCCAATTTTGTGCTATCTTGCTCAGAAACAAGAAGCAGTTCTGAGGCCAGGAAAGGGAAAAAGAACCTCAGGCAAGGCAAGCATGAAACAAGCTCAAATATCTAAACTACAAGGGTAGGTACTAGGGAAGTAGTATTTTTCACAGCAAGAAATTCAGAAAAGTCAGAACTGAAGTCTTGGGCTGATGACATAAAATTTATGGGTGAAATGAAGAAAGCAGGATTCCCCAGTTCCTATTATAATTCTGTCCTGTTTTTCCTGGAAAATGACCTCAGAAATGAAGGGGTAGAAGAAAGCCTGCAATGAGTCAGGAGACCTAGGACAGCTGTGACCTGCCCCAGTCACCCTTTGTAATGGATAACCCACACAGACGGACTGGGGGGACCCATACAGATGGGCTGGGGGGACCCACATAGACAAGCTGGGGGGACCCACATGGACGGGCTTGGGGGACCTATACAGACGGGCTGGGGGCATGGGTTCTGGCAAACATCCCCAGCCCTCATCCTTTACATTGTCCTCTTAGGTACTGAATCATCGCTGGCTTGTATGAAGTCATGTGAAAACTGCTTTCAAGAAACGTGCGAGGGATGAAGTGGGACATGAGCTAGGGCTGGAATGTGGCATACACAAGAACTGGGGGGTGGGGGGCAGCCATACACTGAAAAGAGGAATTATATGACCAGAACTTGGAACTCAGAAGGACAAATGAACCTTTATGCACCAGTTAGCTAGACTGGTGCAAGGAATCATGAAGACAACTTAGGGAAAGTCTTAGTGGCAGATTTCCCTTTAATTTGGTGACAAGTCCCTCCACCACTGTGGAAGCAGAGAACCTGAGGAGAACACCAGGAAAATTATGATAGGAGATACTGGGGAGAAGCAGATACTGATAGAAAAAGCCAAGGAACATTAACAAGGATCACAAGGCAAGTAAATTGTCAGGAGCATGAACCAAAAGTGCTAGTTATGTCTATGAGCCTGACAGGCTATGCAAGAGCTGGGCAAGGCAGGCTCCCCTGAAGCCTTGAGGTAGGCAGGCCAATGAGTGGTTGAAGTAACCCTAGCTGCCTGTCTGGGTCTTTTGGATCTGGCCTTTACTAGAGGATGGATGGGTTCTTTAAGTTTATCAGGTCTGCAGATGTAAAGAAGCCATAGGGAGGAAAGCATGTGATGGAGGACAGGATGAAAACCCAATATGACTGTGATGTGCTGGAGAAATAGGCTAATTAGGATAGCAGTCAACAAAAATAAATACTGGAGGTCCTTGGGGCTAAAACCCAACTGCTTGAATAAAAGATGGCGAAAATACAGACACTTAGGGCTTTTACTCAAGGAGTCAACAGAAATAATGACTCTGCAAAGGTTAGCAGAAACTCGGGCTGCACAATAGTTCGTGTGTGGATCAACAAAGTTATAATCTTGGTCAACTCAGCTTGGGCCAGCTTGGGCCAGCCCTTACCTGGAGTACAAGGCTCAGTTCATAGAGTCCCACATGTAGAAGGACTTGAGCAGAAGAAACTTGGTGGCATGTGACTGTGATTCAGGACATTCTGTCGCATCAATAAAAGTTAAAACCTGGGAGGTTTCCCCCAAAGGCAAGAAGAGTCAGAGATAATGTAGGAGCTATTTTCACATAAATGAAGGATATAATGGCAATAAGGATTCAGAACTAGCATCAGAACCAAAGCGTTCAGAGCCAGAAGACATAGAATTTCAGCTCAAAGAAAGAAATCCTAGGACCCCTCTGAGCTCCTTGCAAGGGAAGAGCTGTCTCAGTAGACAGCATGTTCACTGTCAAAGTCAATCTGTCAGGAGATGCTGCAGACAGAATCGAAGAGGAATGGCCAGGGAAGCAACCATTTACTTACAACTCCAATGGTGGATTTCAGTCTTCTAAAAAATTCTCTCCAAATCTTTAAGAATGATATTCATTCCCTGACTAAAACAGGCAAATAGAGTTATGTTGTTTGTATTGTGGATTGACAAAAGTATAATTAAAATAATTTCTACTTGTAAAACATCCTTAATCTATTTCATTAGGTGATAGAAATCAGAGGTTTAAAATGTACTGTTCCATGGCAGGCACTGTGGCCATACATACTTTTTATCTTTAACTTAATCCTAAACAATCATCCTATGAGGTAAATATTTCTATTTTCTTTTAACAGATCACAAAATTATGGCTTGTAGAAGCTCCATAACTTGAATGAGATTGAGCAGGTCTTAAGTGAGAGATGAAAGACTCAAAATGGCCTTCATAAGAGTTTAAGCTTCTGATTGGGATGTAAAAACTGGAAAGAGCATTGCTCTCACCTTATAGCCAAAAGATTCTGAATAATTTGTGAAATCACAACTTTTCTTGAGTAAATAAGAGATCTGAGATTGCAGAACAAAACAACCAACCCAAAATCTAAATAAAAGCAGGTACCTCCAAGGAGACATAGGACACAACCACCTATTTATTTGCAGCATATAATGGACACCCTTCAAAATTTTTAATGAATCCTTAAAGGTTGAATATGGACTAGTGTGACAACCTCACTCTAAAATAAGAAAATGCTACAAGAATTTAAAGACCCTGTTGAATTGAGAGTGACCACAGCAATAAGCAATAAGAAAACCCAAACACAGCTCAACTTTGATTGATTCAAATTCCAAACTAACAACTCAAAAAAATGAAGGGGGTGATATCCATTTCCAGGCAATAACACTAGTTACATTAGTCTCCACTGTCCTATAAAAGATGTTATCTTAAAAATAAGAAGCATAAGGGGTGTCTAGTCGGCTCATCCTACTCTTATATTGACTCAGGTCAAGGTCTCACAGTCATGAGACTGAGTCCTTCATTGGGCTTTGAGCTACCTATAGAGTCTGCTTAAGATTCTCTCTCACCCTCTGCTTCTGCCCCTCTCCCCCTCACTCTCTCATTCTTTCTCAAAAACAAACAAATAAGCAAACAAATAGTAAAGTAAAATAAAATAAAATAAAATAAAATAAAATAAAAAGCATAAGACATACATATAAGCAAGAGAGGTGGGAAGAAAAGAACAAAATATGGTCAACAAGAGCTGATTTCAATATAACACAAACGTCAAAACTATCAGACAGGAAATTAAAGTAACTATCATTTAAAAACTCAAGTGGAAAAGGTATTCAGCCTGCATGATCAGATGCAGAACTTCAACAGAGACAGAAAAATTATGAGAACTCAATGGGAATGATAAAAATGAAAAGTGTGATAAAAGAATTGAAAGTATTTTAATGGGCTCAACAATAGGATCAATACAGCTGAGGAAATAATCAATTAGCAAACTGAAAGGCCAATATAACTTACGTAAACTAAAACACAAAAAGAAAAATTAGTGAAATAAAAACAGCACCCAAAAGCTTTTAGATAATATAAACAGTCTAATGTATATACATGTAAAATCTCAGATGGAAAGAAAAGGAACAGGGCAGAAAAAATATATTTGAACAGATAATGCCCCCAAATTAATGACAAACACCAAACCACAAGATCCAAACTCTCAAAGAATATCAAACAGAATAAATACGTTCATTCCCTAAAAAATATAAACATATTATATTTAAACTCTTGAAAACCAAAGATAAAAATAAAATCTTAAAGGCAGCCATAAGGATGGGAAAGACACTACATAGAGGAACAAATATAAGAATTACAGAAGACTTTCATCAGAAACTATACAAGCTAGAAGACAATACAGTGACATATTTAAAAGATTGAAAGAGGTGGGGGGAGTCAATTACATATTTAATAAAATACCTTTTAAAATTAAGGAAAAGAGCATCTGGGTGGCTCAGTGGGTTAAGCACCTGACTCTTGATTTTCTCAGGCCATGATCTCATGGTCCAGCCCCTCATTCAGCTCCATGCTGAGTGTAGAGCCTCCTTAAGTTTCTGTCTCTCCCTCTCCCTCTTCCCCTCCCAGATCTCAAAAAGAAAAATTGTTAAAATTAAGGAAATAAAAACTTGTTCATCTAACAAAACAATCTATTGCCAGTATACCTGCTCTAAAAGAAATGTAAAAGGAAGTTCTTCAGGTGGAAGAAAAATGGTACAAAAGCCTGGATCTACAGATACAAATGAAAGCACTGAGAATGACATAAGTAAAATGTCATAATTCTAATTCTGCTCTAAAAGGTAACTTATGTTGGGACACCTGGGTGACTCAGTTAAGTATCCAACTCTTGATTTCAAGTCAGGTCTTGATCTCAGAGTCTGTGTTGGCCTCTGTGTTGTGCTCCATGCTGGGCATGAAGCCTACTTTAAAAAGTTAGCTTATGTCTAAACAAGGGATGGGATGGGGCACCTAAGTGGCTCAGTCAGTTAAGCATCCAACTTTGGCTGAGGTTGTGATCTCATGGTTTGTGAGTTTAAGCCTCAAGCTCGGCTCTGTGCTGACAGCTTAGAGCCTGGAGCTTGCTTTGGATTCTGCCTCCCTCTCTCCCTGCTCCTCCCACTCATTCTCTCATTCTCATTCTCTCTCTCTCTTTCTGTCCCTCTCTCTCTCTCTTTCAAAAATAAATAAATATTAAACAAGAGTCAATAAATTTTTTCAGCAAAGAATCAAATAGTAAATATTTGAGGCTCTGTGAACCACATATGGTCTCTGTCACATATTCTTTGTTTTTGCTCTTATTTTTGTCTGTTATGTTTTGTTCTGAAAATTTTTAGAACCCTTTAAAATGTAAAAACCATTATTAGCTTGAAGACTATACACACACAGGCTTCAGGGTCTCCACTTCGGGGAGGATGAAATAAATAAACCTTTCTCTAATCTCCAGATGTTTATTTGCTAAGTACAACTAAAGCTCCTGGACATTATATATAAAACAAACATCAGAAGACTGAACAGTGGGGAGAAAACAGAAGAAGAGCTACTGACTGAGGGACCCACAGGAAAACAGTGCTATATCTCTTGGGTTTTCCTTTTGCCTCATATATCCCAGACTTGTAGTAGAAGAAGCTGACTACCAGAAATAACAATAAGCACAGATTTTTTCAAACTCCCAATAAATGCTTGTTTTCTCTCATCAAAGACCAGGAAAGGGGCTGTCCAGCAAGACAGAGAACTTTTAGACAATAACCAATCAACTCCAGCCAAACAGCACAGAAAAACTGTGGTCATACTGCATGGACACTAGCAAGAGCCAGTGGAGAGCATGGACTTTCACCTAACCTCCATCAGAGAGTGTCAGAGAGGTCTGAGTCTTTCATTGCCCTGAGCAGTAAAATCTCACCACACTGCAGTAGACACCATGCAGGAGTCTGGACTTCTACTCTCTACTGACAGAAAGGAGGTGCCCTTGTCCTCTCCAAGCGTGGGATCAGAGGCAGCCTAGTGGAGGGTCATGACTCAACACCCCTGGCCTCAATGGAGGCCCGATGGGGAATAGTAATGAATCATTCCCACCCTCCCAGCCACAGTAATATCAATAAAGGTCTAGTGCAGGGCCAAATTACCATATCAAAAATGGTTTCAGTTGGAAATCACTTGCCATAACAAGAATGAGTAAAATGTCAACTTGAATGAAAAGAGCAACGGATATCAAAATTGAGATGACAGAGATGTTTGAATTATCTTATGAAAATTTTAAATCAGTCATCATAAAAATGCTTCAGTAAATAATTATAAACATGCCTGAAACAAATGAAAAACAAGAAGTCTCAGCAAAGATATAAAAGATATAATGGAGAACCAAAAAGAAATTATAGAACTAAAAATATAATATCCCAAATAATAAAATCAATGGATGGGCTCCACAGCAAAATGGAGAGAATATAATAATAATTAACAATTAATAATAATAATAATAAATCAGTGAACTTGAAGGGAAAACAATAGAAATTACTCAGTCAGAACAATAGAGGAAAAAAATAGATTGAAAAAAAATGAACAGGGGTGCCTGGGTGGCTCAGTTGGTTAAGCGTCTGACTTTGGCTCAGGTCGTGATCCCACAGTTCATGGGTTCGAGCTCCGCATCCGGCTCTGTGCTGACAGCTCAGAACCTGGAGCCTGTTTCAGATTCTGTGTCACCCTCTCTCTCTGACCCTCCCCTGCTCATGCTGTCTCTCTCTCTCTCTCAGAAATAAATAAAACATTAAAAAGAAAAAGAAAAAAATGAACAGAGCCTCAGAGACATACAAGATTATAGCAAATGATTTAATACTCATATCATTGGAATCCAAAAGAAAAAGAAAGAGAATAATACTGAAAAAGTATTTGAAGAAATAATGGATAGATTTTTCCCATATTTCACACACACACAATATTTTTTCTCAAGAAGCTTGGAGAATTCCAAACAGGACAAACCCAAAGAAATTTATTCCAAAACACATCATAATCAAATTTCTGAAAAGTAAAGACAAAGAAAAAATACTGAAAACAGCAAGGGAGTAATTTTACCTTACCTATCAGAGAAAACAATACAAATGACAGCATATTTGTCATTACAAACTAGGGAGTAAATAGCACAACATGTTTCAAGTGCTAAAATAAAAAACTCAAAGTTACACAGAGAAAATAATCCTTAAGAATTAAGGGGAAATCAAGACATTCTTAGGCAAAGAAAACTAAGAAAATTTGTTACCAGTAGTTCACCTGTAAAAAAAATGGCTACAGGGAGTTTTCTGAACAGAGTGCAGACTTTGGAAGGAGGTCTCCTACATTAGATGAAAAAGCACAAAATAAAGAATCAAAACACGGGTCAGTATAATACATTTTTCTTCTCTTTCTAAATGTTCTAAATTATGTTTGAAAAATTATAACACTACTGCTTGTGGCCCTAAATGTGTGTAGATAAAATATGTAAAACAATTATACTACAAAGGTAATTGGGAAGGTAAAAAAACTTAAAGGGAGAAGTTTCCATATTTTACTCAAACTGGTAAAGTGTGGACAACTGCAGGTTGTGACTAGTTATGTAGATGTAACTTAATACATAGAGATACCACAAAAGTATCTATCCAAAATATGTGCTTAATAATACTATTGACGTGGAGAAAAGGGAACCTTCATGCATTGTTGGTAGGAATGCAAGTTGGTGTAGCCACTATGGAAAAAGTATGAGGGTTCCCTAAAAAGTTAAAAATGCAACTACCGTATGATTCAGTACTTCCACTGCTATTTACCCAAAGAAGATGAAAACATTAATTCAAAAAGATATATGCACTCCTATGTTTATTGCAGCATTATTTACAATCACCAAGATATGAAAGCAATCCACATGCCCATCAATAAATGAATGAATAAAAGAGAAGTGACACACACACACTGGAATACTACTCAGACATAAAAAAAAAAAAAGAATGAAATCTTGCCTTTGTGACAACATGGATAGACCTCAAGAGCATTCTGCTCAGTAAATAAGTCAGACATATGATTCCATAGCCTATAAAAAGCAAAACAAATAAATAAACAAAAACAAACAGACTCTTAAATACAGAGAACAAACTGAGTTGCCAGAGGAAAGGTGGGTGGGAGGATGGATAGGTGAAATAAGAGAAGGAAATTAAGAGATACAACTTGTATTTATAAAATAAATAAATCATGGAAATGAAAAGTACAGTACAAAGAATATAGTCAATAATATTGTAGTAACATTGTACGGTGACTACACACACTTACTGTGGTGAGCATTGAGTAATGTGTAGAATTGTTGAATGAATAATATAACATTGTATGTCTATTATAGTTTAATAATATATAATAAAAACACTATAGATAAATTAAAATTATTTTTAAAATGTTTAAATAACCCACAAGGAAAACATAAAAAGAAAACAGACATGAAAAACAGAACAAACAAAACAAAAATTAAAATAGACTTAAATCTTAACATGTCAAAATTATATTAAATGTATACATTCTAATTCAATAATTAGAAGCCAGAGATTGACATGAGGGATAAAAAATAACCCAACTTTATGCTGCCAACAAGTAATTCCTTCAATTATAATGGTAGAGGGAGGTTGGTATTAGAAGGACATAAAAAGATATACCATGCAGACATTAATCAAAAGAAAAATGAGTGACTATAAGGATCAGATATGGATCGGATAAACTTCAGAGCCAAGAAAATAGGCAGAGACAGAAAAGGACATACATAATGATAAGAGAGTCAATCCACCAAGAAGACATATGAATCCAAAATGTATCCTCATCAGACAGTAGAACTGCAAAACAGAGAGACAAAAATTGATGGAACTGAAAAAAGAAATAGACAAATCCTTAGTTTTGGAGTTGGGACTTCAACACCCATCTCTCAACAATGGATAGAACTCAATAAAACCATCAACCAAGAGAATCTAATAAAAAATTTACAGAAATATCCACCCCACAAAAACAGAATACACATTCTTTTCAAGTACCCATGCAACACACACCAAGCTAAACTATTTCCTGGGCCATAAAACAAACCTCAATACATTTCAAAGATTAAACTTCTATATTATGTATTCCCTGACTATAATAGTACCAAAAAAAAAAAAAAAAAACCAATACCCAGAAATAAAAGAACATAAAGATAACAGAAAAGTCCCCAAACACATGGAAACTAAGCAACACCTTCTAAATAAGTTATGGGTAAAATAGAAATCCCAGTGGAAATTTTAAAAATACATTGAACTTAAAGAAAATGAAAATACAATATATCAAATTTATGGGATGGAGCTAAAAAAAAAATATATATATATATATATAGAAGTCTGCTTGGGCCACCATAACAAAAAGCCACAGACTTGGTGGCTTAAACAGCAGAAATTTATTTCTTACTGTTCTGGAGGCTAGGTCTAAGATCAAGGTGACAGATGATCTGTTTCTGGTGAGAGCTTTCCTCCTGGCTTGTAGATGCCTGCCTTCTCATTGTGTGCTCACATAGCAATTGGAGGGGAGGAAGCTCTGATAACTCTTCTCAGGGGGACACAAATCCTGTCAAATCAACACCCCATCCTTATGACCCCTATAACTTTAATTACCTGGTTATAGGTGCTGTCTCCAACGTAGTCACATTGAAGCCTGGGGCTTCAACACATCAATTTGGTGGAGGAACATAATTCAGTTCATAGAACAGTGTTCAGAGGGGAATGACAGCACTAAGAAAGAAGGAAATGTCTCAAATGAATTATCTAAGTCCTCCACTCAAGAACTTAGAAAAGGAAGCAAAATAAACCTAAAGGAAGCAGAAGGAAGGAAATAATAAGGAAAGATAAGAACAAAGGTCAATGAAGTTGAAAACAAAACCAATAGAGAAACAGAAAGCTGGTATTATGAAAAGTTCAATAAAATTGACAAACCTCTAGCAGGGAAAGAAGACACAAATTACCCATATCAGGAATGATAGGAGGCATCATTAAAGACCTGGCAGACATCAAAGGATAATAAGAAAGTATTACAAAACAACTCTCTCCATGTAAATTTGACAACTTGATGAAATGAGTCAATTTTTTAAAAAGTACAAAATACCATAACTTATGCAATATGAAATAGATAATTGGAAAGGCTAATAACTACTAAAGGAATTGAACTCATCATTAAGGACTACCCCTGAAAAATCTCTAGGGCAATATCGTTTCATTGAATAATTATACTAAATGTTTAAAAAACACTAATTCTATACAATATTTTCTGAAAATAGAAGAGGAAACACTTCCCAATTAATTTTATGGAGTTAGTGTTACCTCAATATTAAACATAAAAATAAAAAAGCAATAGTACAATAAAAGAAAACTACAGACTGATACATTTCCTAATATGGGCAAAAATAAAATCTTAAAGTATTAGCGAATAGAATTCAGCAATGTATGAAATATAACATATACAAGTAGAGTATATTCCAGGAATGCAAGGGTGGTTCAAATATTGAAATTAATCAGCATCATCCATCATATTAGTAAAGTAAAGAAGAAAATTTACATTAGCATTTTAACTGGTACAGAAAAATCATTTGACAAAATTCAACCTTAATTCATGACAATAATTCTCAGACTTCTAGGAGTAGAGTAGAACTTCCCCAACTTGATGAAGAGCATCTACCAAAAAACCAACAGGTACCATTGTACGTGATTGTGAAGGACTGAGGCTTTCCCCCAAAGACTGGAAACAGCAAGTACAGCCCCTGTCAGCACTCTGATTCAACATGGTGCTGGAAGTCCTACCCGCTGCAACATGCTGAGAAGGAAAAGGAACACAGAACAAATAGGAAGGACTAACCCTGTCACTATGTGTGGGTGACATTATGATCTCTGTAGAAATTCCTGAGGAATCTGCAAAAACAAAATCCTAGGACTAATAAATGAGCTTAGTAAGGTCATAGAAACGAACATCAGCATATGAAAATCAGGTATATTTCTATGGTCTAACAAGGAACACTTGGACAACAAAATTTTAAAATATAATACTATTTAAAATGACTCAAAAATGAAATGTTTAGGTATAAATCTAACAGAACATGTACAGATGTATTCTGAAAACTACAAAATGCTGATGAAAGAAATCAAAGAAGATCTAAATAAATGGAAAGATATGCCATTTTTATATACTAGAAATCTTAATATAGTGAGGATGTCAATATTCCCCAGATTGTTATACATGTTTGTTACAATTCCTATCAAAATCCCAGCATGGCTTTTACAGACTTTTATGGGTAAATTTGTATGAAAATGGAATGGAACAAGAAGAGTTAAACATTAAAAAAAGAGAAAGTTGGGAGCTTTCAGTCTATCTGATTCAAAACTTATTATGTAACCCCAGTAATCAAGACTGCGTGTTATTGGTGATGGAACAGACCCATAATGATGGAACAGAATAGAGAACCCAGAAATAGACTGTAGTAAATCCACCAAATGATTTTTGTGCAAAGGTACAGAAGCAATGTGATCAAGGAGCCTTTCAGTAAACAGTTAGACATACATAAGCAAAACCAAACCAAAACAAACTTGACCTAGGCCTCACATCTTGTGTAATAATTAACACAAACTGAAACAGGACTTTAGCATGTAAAACATAAAGCTATAAAACTCCCTCCCATCCCCCCCAAAAGAAGAAAATCTTTGGGATGTAGGACTAGGTAAAGAGTTCTTAGACCTGACACCAAAAAGCATGATCCAAAAAAGAAGAAAATGATAAGTGAAAGTAAGAGTAACATATTTTGTTCTGAGAAAGATCGAGGGAATAAAAACACAAGTTAATGACTAATAAAACATATATGCAACCAATATGCCTGATAAGAACCAGTATCTAGAGTAACAGTAAAAATGAAAAAATCCATTTAGAGTATGGGCAAGGACATGAACAGACATTTTACTGAAGAGGATACAGAGGTGGCAACAAAGCACATGGGAAGACGTTCAGGGTAACCAACCACTGGGGAAATGCAAAGCAAAACCACAGTGAGCTATCACTACACATCTATCAAAATGTCAAAATTAAAAATAATAACCACACCGAAAGCTTATGAGAATGCATAAAAGCTGGATCAAAACATATATTGTGGTAGGAATGTAAATGGGATGGCAGCTCTAGATAACAGTTTGACAATTTCTTTCAAAACTATACATACAACTACCAAACAAACCAGTCATTGCACACTTGCACATTTATCCCAGAGAAATGAAAACTCAGGATCACATAAAAGCCTTACATGAATGTTTTATCAGCTTTATTCATAACAGCCAAAACTGGGAAACAACCCAGGTGCTCTTCAATGGATAACCAGTTGAGCAAAGTGATATATCCACACCATGGGATACAACCAAGCAATAAAAAGAAACAAATTCACTGACATGTGTACCAACTTGGATATATGCACCAACTCTGGAGATCTATGCTGAGTGAAAATACGCAATCCCAAAGTATTGCACACTGTGATTCCACTGATTTAACATTCCTGAAATGATAAAATGATAGAAATGGAAAACAGGGATTGTAAGGGGTTAAAGGTGGGGTGGGGGTTCTGGGGAATCTCAGTAGGGTAGCAGTTATGCCCTGATCTGCACCTTCCTTCTCTGCACTGTCCCCTTCAGCATCGTGGTGGACATAGGACAGACAAAGGCTACTTTCAAAAGAACCAGAGCTTGCCTCTGGCCAAAGAGAATCTCTAAAGATGTGTCTATAGAAGTAGAATGAAGAGAAATTTGATTCAAGCACATAAGCATTTCATAAATTACTCTCATCGATAGTGATAAAAGTTAGGATTTTTTCAAATCACCAAGTGTGTCCTGAAATGTAGATTGGTTTCAGTAGACCATGTCCACTAGGAAATTGCTAAAGTCAGATTCTTAAAAATGCATAGGTCCCTCCGAGGAACACTGAGGGAGGGGAATTCAGCACCAGACATTGAGATGGGTACCGATTCTTTTTTGACAGGAATAGCAGTCCTATTGTGCCAGATCTATTGATCAAAAACAATGCTTAAGTTTTCTGTAAAACATACTGCTCAACTTGTGTGTGGGTTTTAAATTCTAGGACTGCCTTTGCACTCAGCCGAGCCACTCTGGAAATCAAAAAAGCAAATCCTACCCCCTGAAAAGGAATCCATAGTCATGCCTGGAAGTGGGGTGTAGGAGCTCATCCCTGGATGGCTGCTCAGACCATCGAGCCTAAGAAATACAGGTTAGGGCAGCTTCTGAGGTCTCATAGTCCATCTTATCCACTCAGTTGATTGTTGAAGAAATAGCTGTCTACTGTTACACTGGACAGCTTCAGTCCCAAGCGATGCACAAGGTTGAGTCTTGGCCAGGCTCCGTAGGAGACAGAGGATGAAGCCAGCCTGAGACTTGTGATCACAGAGATGGCCTCAGAGATGGAGAGAGGGTTTCCAAGTGTGACAGACAAAACCTTATAAAGTTATCCACCTGCAGGGGAACCACCTAGAGTTGACCTCTGACTGCAGGGGCTCTGAAGAAACAGTCCAATGGAGCCTGTGGTGACAGTTGCACAGGTGTGGGCAGGGTCAGCACCAGCCCTAAGCATGGGGAGGGTCAACTGACCCTTTGTAGATAGACTGAATGCCAGCACCATCATTTAACAGCTGGTGATACTGGCTGTATATCACCTCTCTTTGCCTTGGTTTCCTCATCTGTAAAATAGGGCTCACTGTGGTAAGACTCAACATGACACGATGTTAACCATATCAGCAGCGTACAATGAGTAGAAAGGCAGACAGAGACAGAAGACACACCTGCCCCGTGTACCCACACCCAGCCCTTTATAAGGCTAGCAGTTCTTAGCTTCATTCCTTAAGGGCCCTCTGGAGTGTCAGGCATTTTAATTCCAATAATTGGTATCCCTTGTGAAGAGAAACAAATGTTCCAGTCCTTCTGACATTTGATGAAGCCCACAACTCCCCAAAGGCACTGCCGAAATCGAGGGTCCCTGGATAAGCCCAGCTCAGAACCTGCAGGTTCGGTGGCCTTGCCTTCAGCAGGAGGTGAGGCGTTCATTTGCTCATTGCAGCTCTCCAACAAACACTTACTGGGAATGGGATGCAGTACCATGGACAAGTCCAGTTTCCATTGCAGTCCGTGGGCTTTGAGGGGGAAAGCTTACCTACATTCTCATTGTTATGCTGCCACTCACTAGTTGCATGATCATATTTTTTCTCAATCTCTGCAAGGCTCAGTTTTTTCATCTTTAAAATGAAGAGAGGAGTCCTTACCTCCTCTCAGGTGTTGAAAGGGTTAAATGGTATGCTTTTGGAGTAAAGGGTCCAGCACAGGCTTCATACAGAACAGAAGGTTAGTGTTTCTTGGATTCGGGAACAGGGGGAAAAAGAGGGCATATTCCATCCCTCTTAGCTCCAAGCCAGCCCATCCTCCTGGCCATGACCTCCCTGGATCTCTGGCCCATCCAGCTCACCCCTGGGTTCCCAGTCTGGGTATTCTAAGTCTCTTCTCCACATGGCTGCCTGAGCTATCCATAGCTCGCCTATGCTCAAGCTCCTTCAGTGGCTCCCAAGTACCAGGAGACAACACCCAGATGGCTTATGCTGAACTATCAGGCCTCTGGTAGTCAGAGCCTACCAGACTACCCAAACTTATTCTGTACCCTACTGACCTGACCTTCTACATCACCCACTCCCCAAATCTTGGGCACTCTGTGTGCTTCCCCAAAGACTCTCCCTTTCAGTCCACTGGACACAGGCTTAGCTCACAGTGCCTTCTGAGTCTCTCACATGCCCTTGGCCCTTCTCACTTTGGGCTTTCACAGCAGCCAGGCAAATACCTGCCTTCTTCATAGCACTTAGAGTTTCTCATCCTAAGTGCACCTTTTCATGTCTGTGCCCCATGCAGGTGATAAACAGTTTCAGATGGAGTCTTATTTATGCATATCTGTAACCTCAGCCAGAGCAGGGCTCAGCATGAAAGTGTTCAGTGCATGTTTGTAGAAGGAAGGAAGGAAGGAAGGAAGGAAGGAAGGAAGGAAGGAAGGAAGGAAGGAAGGAAGGAAGGAAGGAAGGAAGGAAGGAAAGAAGGAAGGAAGGAAGGAAGGAAAAAGGGAAGGAGAGAGGGAGGGAGGAAGGGAGGAAGGAAGGTAACAGAAGGGAAGGAGAGGGGGAAGAGGATGAAGGGAGAGGGAAGGAGGAAGTTAGCCAGTTACTTAGTGACTTAGTTACTTAGTTGCAAAAATGAGAAGAGAGGCATTTGACCCAGAGGAGAAGAATCAAACTTGACTTTGTGAGCCTACACTTGAGCAAATTAATCAGAGCCTGAGAAGCAAGTTCATGTTCCGGCCATGATGCCAAGAAATGAAATGGCTCCCATCCATCTTGTGCCTCTCTTTTGTTATCCAAATTATACCATGAAAGGCAGAAGCAGCATAATGAGGCCCTATGCATTCTTGGAGCGGGGGAGGGGGAGCAGAGAACAAAGACCTCCAACCTTCCAGGAAGGAGGTGCCCTCATTTTCTTGGGCAGCCCAGCTTCCTTTGAAAGCAAGAAAGTAGCACAAATCTACTGTCATGGCAACCACTCCTAAGCCATCCTGGGAAGTGGAGTCTTACTGTAAATGCTCCAGAGACCAGGTCCCCTCAATTCCCAGGCTGCCAAGGAATAGGAGCCCTTTAAAACGAGTGACAGATCACACCTTCAACCCCTAGTCCATCCACAGTGATGGATGGGGAACGCCTCCGTCCTCACCCACCACCTGCTCCATCACAGGGTGTAATTTCCCTGTCCTGAACTCCAGTTTGAAAGCAGCCTGTAACTATAAACCCAAAGAGCTGCTAACAGAGGCTCATGCATAAATAGACAAAAGGAGTCATCACCTCTTGGCTCACATTGAACACTGAACTTGTAACTGTCAGAGGGAGGCACCAGAAGCAGGCACATCTGGGTCCTCCCCCCCGGGAGCCGATGTTCGCCCAACAGTCCTGGGCCCACCAGGGCCAGATCCAGTGTAAACACTGGGCATATGCTCGTGATTGAGAGTTCCTTGGGATCAGGCACTGTAGCATGAAGTTCCTTGGGACCAGGCACTATAGCATGAAACTTATGCACATTCTCCTTTACTCATCGTCATGAGTTCCTATAAGCACATGGGGCAGAGCCGTCTGCAGGCCTGGAACTCAGACAGTTATGGGAGACAAAATGACCTCTGTCTTATTGGCGCCTTTAGCTCCTAGGGTCCACTTATGGCAGGTGCTACAACTAGCAAGGAGCATAGTCCAGGCTTACCCACAATCCTGCCTGACTTCGAAGCCCACGCTTCACAGTGGTTATAATACCACTCAGCATCCAGTCAGATGCACACAACAAGAATGTAACATGGAGTGCCAGTCACAAAAGTGTTGAACGGCTACAGAATTAGGGGGAGAAGCTAAGGTTACCCAGATGCTAGTAACCATGGGGAGTTGTTAATAGCTCTGGAGCTGGAGAAGCAAGAGAAGAAACAGTGTAACCAGAGCCGTGATGATGATCACCCCACCTCTGAGGCTCAGGGCACATGCTGCCCCTCCTGTCGCTGTGGGAGCCACCATCCCTGCCATTTAGCAGTGAGTGAGGTGCCCTCACTCTGGTGGACAGTGCGTGAGCCAGAGCCCATGAGTAATGTGTGGTCAAGCCTGCAGGAGCTTGCTGCTGCTACTGCTGGAGTCGATGGGCAGGTTAGTGGGGACAGGAGGGTGGACCAGGAACCTGTTACAGTTGCCAGAGGCAGCAGCAGATAAAGGGGGGGAAAAGATGGCTTCTCTCTTCCTATGCCCTCCTGTCCCCTTCCAGGGCCTCCCATCGGGCAGGACTGAACTGGAAGGTAGCCAGGAAGTCATCTGGGGAATGTAGTCGCAGGCTTACAGCCCCCCTGTGGCACTGAGAATGTGAAACACCAGAGATGGCTCTGGGGGCCTACTGATGGTCTAGCACCAGGCTGGCAAATGTCCCTGGCCCCAGACCTCAGGTCTGATTGACAGACAGTGGCTTCCCAGGACACTGCAGGGAGGTTTCCGTCCAGGCCTGGGCTCAGTAGGAAACCAAGCAGTAGATGGTTAACAACATCCTGGAGGTGAGAGGGAGAGTGTTGGTGTATGCATCTTGTATTCATCGTCTGCACTGCAGTGAGAAAGCTCCCAGTGCATGGACCAACACCTCCAAGATGAAATCTGATAAAGACCCAAGTGTAATCAATGTACTAACACAAGCCACCATCTGCTGAGCTGCTCTTGAATGCCAGGCACCATGCTGCACCCTTTAAATACACTTTCCTCATTCAGTCTTCATAAGAGCCCCAGCAAACAGACATTTGTATCCCTGTTTTACAATCAAGAACACTGACATTTAGAAGTTTCTGTAAGTTAACTCATGAATGAAGAGGTAGCAGAGTTGCTATTGGGCCCCAAAGGTGGCTCCATGCTTATACATGTTTCCTCGGAACATCCCATGACCAACTCCCACACCAGCATCCCCAGTCCAGGCCTTGTGTGGCTCAGGTAGACCGAGTGCTAGTTTTTCTTCTGGTCTCTAACCACTTGACTCCCTAGGTTAGGTTCACACGTGTCCAGATGGTCCTTCAAAGTCCATCTCCTCATGTCATCCCTCACTTCACACAGGTGCACCCACCACCACTCAAGGCCTTCCCAGGCACTTCATGGTTGCTCCAGAGAGTCCCACTCATTTGGTCTTGGAGGCAACCTATGAATTTGTCATTCTGAAGGTTTCCAGGAGATTCTGATTCTCTATCCACTCTAGAAAACTCAGGCATCCAAAGCCCTCTGGTCCTGCCTCCACCCGTAGCCTCCTGACTCAGCCTTTCCAGCCTAGACAGTGGGACCCAGCTGATCCTTGACAGCCTGTGATTCCCCCCAGGACACGCTGCTTCTCTCTGGGGTCTTTGCCCTCTTCACAACTCTCCCTTCTGTCGACCCTCCTCCTCATTCCGCTGGACTCAAGTCTTGTCCTGCCAGGCCCTCTGCAGGACCAGCCACCCTGCTCTGTGCTCTCAGAGTTCCATGTTGTCCCTTCTTACAGCAATGTCCTGACTGGGTCCCCTCACCCCATCATGCTGCAAGCTCCTCAGATGGGGATCCATTACTGTTGGTGTGTATCCCCAGAAACAAGTATTGCATCTGCCACCAAGAGAAGCTTTAAAAAATGTAGGAGGAGCTGAGTTTCCTTCCCACTGCGCAGGCTCTTCTGTTCACACCTCATATTGGCACAGGCTTTTCAAAGCTGCCTGGAGAGGACTAGCACTTCAGCTAAAGCCCACCTGGATGGCGTGGGATGGGATAGAGAGGTCATGAGCATGAGTCTGAGACTAAGATAAACCTGGGCTTGAATTCCCAGCTTTGCCATCCACTTGCTATGTGCCCTAGGGTAAATCTCCGCCATTTTCCAAGCCTCACCTAAGAATGGAGCAATGTGCTTTAGGGCACAGGAAGGTGGTAAGAATTAACGTGGCAGCCTGTGTAAAGCACCAGGCATTCAGGGGCCTTATGTAACTGGGAGACTTTTCACGAGCTGTGACTCTGACCCGAAAAATGGCCTAATTCCCTTCCTAGTTTCTCCCCCTTCCCTTTTCTGACTCCTTGCCATTTTTCCAAAAGTGACACAAGACTCACATTGGTTCTGTGCATGAGATGAGCCTGCCCCATGGGCTGTGCGCAGATGGGGAGGACGGGGAAGAGTGGTTACCTGGCCCAGGGCCACCTCCTGATGTGACAGCTCAAGCAGGGAGAGGCCCGTCTCCCTGACTCTGTGCCCCATGCCATTCCATTCACCAGGGACTTTGCAAGCCTAGTTGGGACTCAACTTTTAGCCTTTACAAACCTGAGTAAACCCCATAAAGACAAAAGAAAGAGTTTCTCTGTCCCCAGATGTCTTGGAAAATTGTCACCACAGGCACACAGACACCAGTGCTTTCCACACAGCTGGACACATGGCAAGGTGTGGACCAGCCTCGAGCTTCCTGCCACCACTGGGCATTTAGACCCTGTGTAGTAGCAGACTCTGTGTGATAACACAACTGTATTTATTCACCAGGACGTGACATTCTGGCCAGGCCATCCGTTGTTCAGTGGGGAGGGTGTGTCTGGGGCCCTCCTGGCTCTGACATGGACCTGGGATCAGGGAAGCTCTTCTCCAGGCCCAGCCTCTTGTCCCAGTCTGCACAGGGCAACTATCAGTCCCTGACTGATATTGCAGGTGACCTGCCCACCTAGCTGGCATATTGCCTGTGATACAGGTTCTGTCCTTGGTCAAACTGCCCAGGCTCCTCTGACCTTTCCAATGAGGCCTACTTCCATGTTGCTCTCTGCATTGTCCAGTTTTAGCAAGAATCCTGCTAGGCCATTTAACCAGAACCCCCCCACCCCCACCCCACCCTCAGTATCAGTATCAGACCAGCCTGGATACCTAATTAGGTTCCTCATCCCCCACGGTCCCCCAGGTTTGCCTTCAGAGACAGTCCTATTAGATTGGTTTCGCCAGAAGCCCTCCTCAACCCCTGAGGCCTCTTGGTAATTTTCCATCCACCGCCCCCACCCCCATTCCTTGGCTGTACATTCCCATTTGCCGAGGCACGCTGAGTCCAATCTCTGTCCCCACTGCAAGACTCCAATATAGTGGTCCCTTCCCCTCTCATCTCCCACCCCCCTCCTTTAATAAAGTCTGCTTTACCATCTTCAGTAAGTCTCAGGAGTTTCCTTTTTCCTTTAACACTTGCACAGAGTGGAAGAACATGGCTATGGTATTAGGCATCTCAGCACTAGGGTCTCTGGGTCACAGAGACTCAGACCCCAAACTCTCCACCAGCTGCCTTACATTCCACCAGAGATTTGTGAGGAACTGTGTACAGGGGCCATGGGGAAAGGGACAGATAGCTGAGTGTGAGCCATTGGCCAAATCCAGTGCCAGCAGACCTGGCCCTCAGGTCTTGGGTCCCTGACCCCTAATGTTTAGCTATAATTGTAACAGCTATCCTCCAAGACCTCTGGGAAGATTACATTAGAGTCCACACAATCACTGCTCTTGCTGTATGATCGAGGCCCTAACAAAGCATTCCAGATGCAGTACACCATGTAAATGTCTGCACAGATCACAGGAGGGAGGGGCTATCTTTACCAGCCCCTGAGAGGCTTGTGACTTGTCCAAGGTGCCCTGCAAGGACACGGCAGGTCTGGGCTTCTGAGCAGTTGTCTGAAATGAAGTTCAGGGGCTGAAGTACTGGACAAGAGGACAAAGGGACATCCTTCTCCGAGACCCTACCATCTAATTCCAAATTTCAGAACGGAATTCCAGGGACCATGTTATGAGCTGCCAGGCCTGGCTCCATCATCCTATACACAAGAACCAATACATGGCTTTTGTTATTGTATTATTTGCTAAACCATTTGCAAAGCTTAGTAATAGAGCGCTTTCAATTGTCTCAAACCTACCATGATATGGCTGCCTTCCTCAGACCTCATAGCCTGGGCCATGGTCCTCGTTTCTTGTCACATTACCATTACCGATGTGTACTTGCCCGACCATCTGGAAATGCCTATCATAGCTGTAGATTTTCAAGGAGTTGCTATTTTCCCATTAGAACCAAAATTCTCACTAAGTAGGAAATGAAATTGTATTCAATTCCTATTGCATCTGTAACAAATTACTATAAATTTGGTGGTTTAAAACAACACATGCTTATCATCTTATGGTTGTAGAGGCCAGAAACCTGAAATGAGTCTCACTGGGCTGAAATCTGGTGTTGCCGAGATTGTGTTCCTTTCTTGAGGCTATAGGATAACATCTGTGGCCTTGCCCCATCGATTTCTCAAGCTGCCTGCATTCCCTGGTCCACCATGTCTGCAAATCCAGCAAAGGTGGGTGGACTCTTCCTCACACCTCACACCTTACACCTTCTGTCTTCCTCTCCCAGTGTGAGGACCCCATGACTCCTTGGGCCCACCCAGATAATCCAGGGTACTCTCCCTACCTTAAAGACAGCTTATTAGCAGCCTTAGCTCCCTCTTTCCATTAGCTTATGCATTCACAGGTTGGGAGGTTAAGATGTGGACCTCTTTAGGGGTCACTATGAAGCCTACCATAGAAATGAATAAAAATGCTTGGTCTGGAAAGGCTTTCAGGGCTATTGGATTTAGTCAACTCACAAACTCCAAAACTCCCTCCCTAACATTCCCAGTGAGGCTCGTGAAACTTCTGCTTAAACACATCCATGGACAGCATCTTCACTACCAGAGATCAACTCTACAGTCCTCTGGGTGCTCCTGAACCCAAGCCACTCTCTTGCAATGGGATCCAAGCTCTGTGCTTTTCAAGGAGCATCTGCACCCATCACCCTCACCTCTGCTCTGCAGTTGCACACAGGAGAGCTTGTCCTCTTCACCTGCCACAATTCCAGTGCATCTCCAAGTGATACACCCATGGGCAATGTCTTTTCTTAAACATGGCAGTCAAAGGAAACAAAATAGTACAGATGTTATTAATCTTTCATTATGCTCTGCATGAAATCTTCAGGTGGACATTATTTTACCCCTGCTGCAGATGAGGAGACTGAGATGCAGAAAGGTGAAGTCACTCACTCATAGTCACTCACCTAGGTGACTGAGCTGGTGCTGCATTGAGATTTGCTGACCAAGGAGCCTGTGTCTGCTCACTCAGCCACACTGCCCTGTCTCTAGTCCCTGCTCATGGCTAGAAAGAGCACTGAACAAGGAGGCTAGAGACCTGGGTTTCTTACTATGTAGCTGTACAATGTAAATTCCAATTTCTTTACTTTGAATGGGTCTGCCTATAATGTGCCAGGGCTGGTGGGAGATCAGATAGACCAGCAGTAAGAGAGCTTAGGAACCTGTAAAGGGTCCCAGGAAGAGGATGGGTCCTCCTGGCCACGCTTCTGCTGGCTGTGTCCTGTGCTCCATTTGCACAAGTTCTCTGCAACCCCATCTTGCTTCTAACCTCTACTGAGCTAGCTGTCCCTGAAAACTCCAAAGCTGTAAAGCTAGTGCTTGTCCATCCAGTACTGGGAAGGTCCAGGAGAATACTTGTCCCAGGAAGGTGTATAGTGTCTGGAAATCCAGTCCAATCAAGTCTCCAACCTGCTTTGCCTTTTAGTGTCCTATGTCCATGCAGTGAACATGACGTGTGCCCATCACTATGGTGGCATCAGAAACCTGAGATGATGGAGACCAGTGCTTCTTCCAAGGAGAGAGACATATATGTGAGCAGCCTATTCCAACAGAGTACTGATCACAGGGAAATCCAGGAACAGAGAGCACAGCCACTTCATCCAGAGCCCAGCAAGGTCCAGAGGAGAAATTTCTGAGTCCAGCCAAGAAGGATCAGAAGGTGGTCTTCCACCTGGAAGAAGGACAGCAGACATAAACACTCAGCAGCAGAAATCCTGCAGATGAGCTCTGCCTGCCTGAGACCCCCCAGAGACAACAGGGCAAAGCAAAACGTGGGACACGGGCACGAGAAAGAAGTTTTGCCTTTGATGAGAGGCTTTGCCATCAAGCAGCCTTCTTCTCAAGGTTGCCATTTATTTGTTTTGTCTATTATTTATTTCTGCAGATGCTGGATTTTATTGGAAATCTCAGAAAACCTTTGTCTCCATAATAAACTCACCTAAAAATAATTCTAAAACAGAATTTCCTTTTGTCCCAAACCAATAAAATAAATCAGTTCAGTCAGCAATTCAATGTATTCCTTCTCCCTAGTGTCTTTAGAAAGCTCTTCAGGTTCAAGCTTGAGTTTATGGTCTGCTGATGCTATCACTGTGGATGTGTGTCCATCCCTCTGAATGAGTTTGGGAGGTGGGGAGAAGCTGGAAAAAGACTCAGTGTCACCAGAATTGAGTTTGGGAGGTGGGGAGAAGCTGGAAAAAGACAAAGAAGACACTGGGGTGACGGGGGGCTCTGCCTTTCCTTCGCATCTAGCCACTATGAGCAAGACCTCATCAAAGTCTTTAACAGAGAATTTTGAAAGGAAAAAAAATAGCTAACACACACCAATCCCAGAAGACTGTTCTAATTTCTGCCCCCTCCCCAACAAAGAATAAGAACTGTGTCTCCTGCCCACTGGAAAGAACCAGGGAGAGTCTGCCTTGTGAGGGAAGGCAGTGGAAGTTGAGGGGAAATTCAACCATACTTCTACAGACTAGCAGCAAACAACTGAAAATGGAAACATATATATTTTTAAAAATCATATATTGTGCCATTAAAAAATGTCATATACTTAGGGATATATCTAACAAAATATGTGAAAAATTTGTATGCTAAAAATTCTCTAACTGATGATAGAAATTAAATAAGACCTAAAACTACAGAGAAATGTAGTGTGTGGATTGGAAGACTCAAGACTGGTAAGATGGCAATTCACCCTAGACTGATCCAAATTCAAGGCAAACTCATTAAGAACCTCTAAAATTAGCAAGCTAGTTCTAAAATTTTTATTGAAAAGCAGAAGATCTTAGAATAACCACAACACTTTTTTTTAAAGAGAGAGAGAGAAGAAATTTGGAAGAATCTCACACCTGACCGAAATACTTACTATATAGTAATCAACACCATGTGGTCTTGGCATAAGGATAGACAACAGAGAGCAATATGATAGAATCAGGAGTTCAGAAATAGGCTCACACGTATGTGATCCATTGATCTGCAACCAGCAGGCCATGCAATTGAATAGGGAAGGGAGAATCTGTCCAACAAATGGTCCCGGGACAATTGGACGTATGCATCTTAGAATGCATCCTGAGTCCTGCACCAGATGCAAAACAACACATAACTGAAACAAAGCATAAAACAAAATGTAAAACCAAAAGCTAAAATGCATACAGAGAAACCATAGGAGAAAAATTTCTGGGTCCTTGGATTAGTTAAAACTGTTTTAAATGAGACTTAAAAATCATAGACCACAAATGAAAAAAAACTAATTCGTTAGACTTCATCCAAATTAAAATCTGTTTTTGAAAGATACCATTAAAAAACCCCAAAAAGTTAGGCCACAGACTGGAATACATATAGATATATATAGATATATAGATATACATGATCTGATAAAGAACCTTTTCAGAATAAATAAAGGATACTTATAACTCTCTAATAAGAAGAACAACAACTCAATTTTTAAAGATGGGAAATTATTTTAAGAGGCATTTCACACACAAAAGAAAGATATATGAATGGCACACAAAAATGCACAATAGTGCTCTTCATTAGGGAAATGTACGGGTTTGCTCAGACTATCACCAATACACAGATTAGGTGGCTTGCATGACAGCAATTTACATCTCATGGTTATGGAGTATTCAAGTTCAGGATCAAAGTGCCAGCAGGGTTAGTTTTTCTGAGGCTTCTCTCTCTGGCTTGCAGACAGCCTCCTCACTTGGACTTTCCTCTCTGTGTGTGCATCCCCAGTGTCTCCTGATGTGTTCAATTTCCTCCTCTTATAAGGACACAAGTCAGATTGCGTTAGGGCCACACTAACAGCCTCATTTTAATGTAATTACCCCCTTTAGGTCCTATCACCCAATTCAGTCACACTCTGAGGTACTGAGGGTTAGGACTTCAACATACGTATTTGGTGGTATTCAGTCAATACATGAAATAAAGTTAAGACTACATTGAAATACCATTCATTATTAGAATGGCTACTAGAATGGCTAAAGTTACAAAGAATAATAATAACAAATATCAGCAAGAATGTGGAGCAACTAGAATTCTCACATATTGCTGGTGGGAATGAAAATAGTACAGCCACTTTGGAAAACAGTTTGGCAGATACTTGTAAAGTTAAACAAACATTTACCATACAACCTAGGAATTCTACTCGGTACATTTGCTCAGAAGGGAAAGCATTTGTCCTCATGAAGATCAGCTTCACACATAACAGCCAAAAAAGTGAAAGCAATCCAAATGTCCATCCACTAATGAATCAATAAATATCTATGATATATGCAAGCAACAGAATATTATTCAGCAATTCAGCAATACAAAGAAATGAACTATTGATATGTGCAATGGCATGGTTGAATCGCACAAATATTGTTGAGTGCGTGAAAGGAATCAAACACAAAATGGTAACATTGTGAGTTAACACTTATCTGACATTTTGGAAAAAGCAAAATAAAGAAAAAGAAACTAGATCAGTCATTGCTAAGAGCTCAGGTTGGAGGAAGGCATTGATTGCAAAAAGTTGTAAAGGAACTTTTTGGGATTATAGAAATGTTCTATACCTTGGTGGTAGTGGTTACAGGACTGTGTATTCACCAAAATTCAATAAAGTATACACTTTAAATGAGTAAGTGTTACTGTTGGGAAATTCGACAGCAACAACTCAGAATTATAAAAATCAGCAAGTTGAAGTAGGATACAGTAGGTAAGTTACATTTGCATTAATAATAACAATAAAAGCTACAAACTTAATGAGTCAAAGTTCCAACCAAAGAGGTTAGAAAAGCAACAGCAAAATATACCCCAAAAGGAAGAAAGGAGATAAGAGCACTGACTACGGAAATAGTGCAATAGAAAATAGTGTTTTTTAAAAATCCAAAGTTGTGTCATTGAAAGAGCTAATAAAATAGACAAATTTCTGACAAGCATAATCAAAAATTAATAAAAGGAGCCATTAAGAATCTCAAGATTGATAATGGGACATAACTACAGATACAGTAAAAATCTAAAAATAGTAAAGCAAATAAACAACTTACAAATTTCTAGTAAAATAAAACTTAACCAAATAGACTCAAAAAGAATAAAAAGCTTTAAAAAACCTGTATCACTAAAAATATTAAAACATTAGATTAAAATCTCATAGATCATCAGACCCAGATGGTGAGAAAGAGGCCCTAACACCAAAGCCTTGAGAAGCCCCTGTGTGCAGAGGCACAGACACCACCGGGGGGCCTTTGCACAGTGGGAGCCAGAGGTGGTGTGGGAGAGGCTGGAACTGGGCAGGGTCATGTCCCCCACTGCTCCTCAAGCCTCTAAGAATTCTGGTCTTGCCCCAGAGGACAATGAGACATTGGGTGGTTTTAAGAATGGGGATGAGGTGCTCAGATTCACACTTTCAAATGATGGCTCCAGTGACTTGCAGAGAACAGCTGAGCTAGACAAGAGCAAGGAGAAGGGGGAAGCCAAACAGGGGACTGCAGACCAGGTCGTAGAGGGCAGGGCTTGTACTGGTGAGGTGGCCATGCAGTGGACAGAGAACCCAATGCTCTATCCTTTTCCTGAAGCATCTATCAGTAGTGATACCAATGGGTGCAGGCTCATGCCACATGGAAGTCTCCAGGGCATCCCTATTAGAAATGACTCCTAGAAAAATCAGGAACAAGGGATCCCCTTCTGCCTTCTGAAGATGGGGCCAATGAATTAGCTAATTGTTCATCTGGAGAGTAGAAAATAAAGTTTAAAAGGGCTAGAATACAGGGTCCAAAAACAGGTGGAATATGAGGAAGAGTGGGCATGGCCGATGGCAAACAAGGACACTGTATCACCCAGGGGTATCTCCCAATAGAGTCATGAGGCACCAGAGGTGTCTCTGCCTGGAGTGCATCCCCAGTAAGTTTCTGCCGCTGCCACTGCCTGGGCAGAGGTGGAGGGAGATCTCTGTCCTCCCTAGTGGCATTAGTCAAGCCTGATGCTTAACACAGGACTGGAGAAAGAGAAGGCAATCTACTTTCCTTCATGCCTGCTGTGTGCCAGTTATGTGTCATCATTAGTGTGTTCCACTACTGCTTACCTGACCACCCAGCTCCTAAAACAACCCTTAAGATAGATCCCCTATTTACAGGTGAGAAAAATTCAAGCTCAGAGAGCTTCACGGACTTGCCTAAGGGTCCTAAGTGCTGAATAGAGGAGCTGAAGGTCTAACTCAGTCCCAAGCTGTTTCCTCAGTATCACACAGTTTATCAGCCAAGAATCTCCAGAGAAACAGAACCAACAGGAGAGAGAGACATTTACAATAAGGAGCTGGCTCATGTGATTATACAGGCTGTCAAGTCCAAAATCTGTAGAGCAGAAAAGCTACAGAACCAAGAGCTGGTGTCCCAGTTCCATGGCCATCTAGCATGAAGAATTCCATCTTACTGGGGAAGGGAGAGTCAGCCTTTTGTTCTGTTCAAGACTTCAGCTGATTGTACAAGGCCCATCCACATTATGAAGGGCAATCTGCTTTCATCTCATCTACAAACACCCTCACAGAAACACCCAGAATACTGTCTGACCAAATATCTGAATGCCATGTCCCAGCAAAACTGACACACACACACGTATATTTCACCATCACATACAACCAACCTCTCATAAACATTTTTAAATGAATACATGAAGAATTACTTATTTGGGAAAAGCTTACTTTAATAAAGAGCTGCATTACTGCTCAAATAATAGCCACATTTAAAAAAATCTAACACATATTTCCATTGAAATTTTACTATGCAGGTTCCAAAATATTTAGAAATCAAATAATAGTCAATAATAGTCCAGGAAAACCTAGACAGCAGCCTCCTATTGCTCAACTCATGAAGAGAGCCTCCACTCAAGAGGGAAATAATAAGAGAGTTTTCAAGCCTTTTGGCAGCAGCAACAAAGAACTTGCTAACTACAAACTATTCACACAGTCTTCAAATGAAGGCAGCAGGACTGTGGGTAATTGTTAGCTTTATGCACCCTGCCTGTGACCCCCTGGGAGACAGGGTACAGGTCTCCATGGGCTGAAGCTGGCACTTGCTCTGAACATCCCAGAAAACAGTCTTTCATTCAGGCTCCACACAAAACAAGGCTGACTCTCCTTCTGGGCCATCCTGTGAGCTGTGCAAGGGTCCCTGTGGTAGCCCACAAATGGTGCAAAAGAAAGAGCATGAATCCTAGAAGGGAAGATACCTGTGTCTGTCCATGACAATTGTAAAGAGCCCCCCAGGAAGGAGAAGTGCAGCGGGGAGGCTCAGTTCATGGCCACTGAGTTGTGAAGAAGGCAAAGGGGAAGGAAGGAATGCTCAGAGAAGCTGGCAGCTCGTGGGAGAGAGGAGGGCAGAATCTGTCAGCAAGCAGAAGGCCTATCATTAGGATAATTATTATTATTTATTAAACATTTAGGAAGTGCCAGCCATGTGCTAGCTATTGTCACAATCCAATCATAGAATTAGATCCAATGCCTCTAGAAAATTCTCTCTAATTAGGCAGGATGAACAAAGACAAAGGAGCTGTGCTAAAGATGTGTTTTAGGTGAGGAAAGGACACTCCATCCAGGCAGAGCTAGCCTCACACCCCCGGAGAGCCCCTTTCTTCTTCCCAGGAATGCAGAGACCCATGTAGAGAGGTTGGTCACGTAGCTGCCTACTTCGCAGCTTTAGCCAACATCCCACCACGCCTTGGCCACACACACCAGAATCACTTTGTAATTGTCTTCAGGACATTCACAGATGTATGCTTCAGTTCTGAAGCCAGTAGCACTCAGCAAGCCATGAAGCTTCCTTCAATGTTCAGTAGTAGGTGGACCATTCTATTTGGACTCTTGCCAGGGGCCGGGGTTTGGGAGACAAAGTTGAATCTCTGCCTGCAAAGACCTCACTGCTTGTGGAGAATCTTTTAGTTTGTCCCGAGGAGAGTCTATGCTTGGTCTATAGGCAAACTGACCCAACAGTTTAAGACATGACAATCCTCTCTGAGGGAAGACTTCCAGAGAGTATGGACACGTTGGCTTCATTCAACTGGCATTGCTCCTTCACACATTTAAGAACAGTCAAGCCCGACACATTCTAAAGGGAGGTTCAGCATGATACCCCTCTCCCCCAAAGAGCAGACTTAGCTTAACAGATATTTGCAAATCTGTAGCTCTGAGGTGGCATTAGTTCATTTCCAGAGTTTAGCTGTAAAATACAGACTGAGTTATGGTGTGTTAGGTCTCAAGCAAATTCACGCTGGCCTCCATTAAACTCTATGAGGTTAAGAAATATATTGGATTCAGGGGGCATATATTCTGCTAACCAAAATTATATACTAGCCATTTGTCATATCCATGTGGGCGTTCTTAAATCAAGGCTCTAAAGGTGAATGCATTGGTTGGAATTATATTATCAGTGTCAGTCATGACACAATTCATGGGGGCAGGAAGAGAGGCTCTTGATGGGAGTCCCTTCCTAATTGTCTCTGTAGAACAGCACCGACTCAGGTGTCTATCATGGGGAAGCCAAGAAGCAAACAATCCCCATCACAGTAAATCATTTTGTTAAATGAACGAAGCAAATCCCCAGCAATGCAATATTAAAGTTGCAAATGTATTCATTGGAAAAGCAGAAGGTGAGCAGGTTCCCACAGAAAAGGGAAACTGCCCAGACGCTACCGAGCAGAAGGGAGTGTGCTTCTCTCAGCCTTCCATCAACACTCAGAGCTACACGCACGCTCTTGGTTCTGAAGCCTATTTTCCCAACACATGCAGATCCCCCAGCACCCACACAACAGTCACCGCAGACCATATGCTCAGAATGTCAGAGCTGGGAGGGATCAGAGTCCAGCCCCCTGATTTTTCAGACTGATACACAAGGGCATTACAACGGGGGGAGGTTCTTAGGCTTCCTCTCATGGAAAAGCCACATCATGTACCCCTCCCCACATCCCTGTTTCCCCATGGAATCAGTTGGAATGGATGGCCAGGGCAGCTTTAGAAGGAGACAGCAGTGATCCTCAGCAAGACATTCTTTTCTACCCAGGAGTGAACAGATTGCTACCACGTGTCCTCCTCCTCCTTCTGCCCCTCCCCCTGCTCCTCCTCCTGCCCCTCCTCTGCTCCTCCTCCATCTTGCTGGGAGCTCAGAGAAAGTCATCAGAGCCAGGACCCTCATGTCAGGCCTGTGAATCTGCTTACCCAGAAAGCTCAGCCATTACTTCCAAGTTATCCAGCTTATTATGAGCAGCCGCTGTATGCACAGCTATAACACACACACACACACGTATGCACACATGCAAGCACACATGCAAGCTTCCAGGAACACCTGTCAGAACCTGAAGGTAAGACTGGAGCCATCCATTTCCTCATATTTTATATTGACTTAATGTACTTTAAAGCACTTAAGAGACAGTACTATGTAATGTGTGCCAGAAGTCAACTTTGGTCTATACTCTTGGGTGCTTTGGTAGCAGTTCTTGGGTGCTTAGGTAGCAGTAAAGGGACCCTAATCAGGAACAGAAACAATTTCAAAGACATCACTAAGTCTGAACCAGATGACACTTAGCAGAGTGTATGTTAGAAGTAGAATTTTATTGGTGGGATAAAAGTTTAAGATATGGGATTGGCTACAAAAACAGGTCACACCACCTTTGCACTTAGAGGTGTGAAAGGCCTGTAGGTGAGGGAAGAGATGCAGCAGTGTCCCCCAGTCAGGGGACATGACTGGGCAGTAAGAGACAGCCTTTCTGGAACAGTGAAGAGAGAGGGGCACTCTCAAAAATCAAAGCAGGAGCTGGTGCCAGATCACCTGTCCCCTCACGGTCTGGGAAAGTGGCCCACTATCAGCAGAGTTGAACCAGACTCCTGGAGAGGACCTGGCCCTCAGGTTGTAGGATCTTAAGCTGCTTGGTTAGAGAAGTGCCCACTCCTTCCTTGGCAAGATCAGGGGACTACCAGGGTGTGGGTTACAACAGATTGACTCTGCAGCCCCTTGACCTGCAGTGTCTTCTGCCAGGTAGCAATCATTTTTTGGTGGTCCCTAGACCCTTCCATGAGGTGATAGCCTGGATGCCAGACCCAATGGAGACAGCTTTATGAGGAGGAAGATGGTCCTCTGAAGCTGTCTTCCCCTTTTGCCAGAAGGAGGCCTTAATGCAGCCCTCATTCTGACCTCTTCTCAGGAGGACAGCCTGCAGGGAACTTGTCCGCAGAGGTTCTGCTTACCTCTCAGGTTGGAGAAAAGGGAAGAGAAGTCCTTCCTGTAGGAAAGTGTGGAGAGATACTGCATGGTGGCCAGGCCACTTCCAGGATTTCCAAACTAAATGTGAGACCAGCCAGGTGGGTTCATATGCTTCTTAGTACTTTAGCTGTTCAGATGGAGACACAAATAGGTGGAGAATACAGTTTAATCACAGCTGTGGATGTTTTGGGCAGTGGAAAGGAAATATTGACTCAAGGTGGGCTAGAAGGGAGGACATTCTGAGCAGACAGATGGAGCAATGCTGTCCAGAGTGTATTTTCCAATCATGCCACACCTGCTCCCCACCCCACCTGCTCTTCACACGGTTTCCTGGATGTTCCTCCCATTTAGAGTCTTGAAGTCTTTAGGGAGTGGGGCTGGGACTCACCTGTAATCAATAAAATATGTTTTCCCAGAATTGGTAAAAACAAGGGATGGGACCCTGCCTGTTGGGCTGGACCTAGGCCATGAGAGCCCCTAGTGCAGTCACACGAAACACCTGTGGTCCTTCTACGGCTCCTCCCGGAGGCCTCCAGATGATTCCAGCCTTAGCCTTTGAGTCACCCCCAGCCCTTCTGCAGCAGGGATGAAGGACCAGATTGTCCAGGAATCTAAGGAAGATAAGCAATGCCACTGGCCAGAGGACTCTGCTTGTTTTGGGCTTAGGAGCAGACACACAGCTGGGTGCCCACCTGGCATGAAAGCTGGGTCTCCCAGTGGCACCTTCCCATCTGGACCCATTCGAGAACTGGCGAGCTGGGACAGAAGGCAATAGTTCAAACAGATCATGAAAAGGGCTTTGCTGTTGCCACCCTGACTTGCTCCCTTTGGGGAGTATCTCCACATTTGCCTAGAAGGTTAGGTCTCAAATGTCTTATTTCCATGGATGAGGGACATGTCTGCAGAGGGGCTTCTGTCCAGGCTTCAGGTCGAAGCCAGATCTCAGAGACACACTCCTAAGTCAGAGAAGCATCACCTGCGCCCACCTGCTCCTTCTCTTTTCCTTCTGTTAAAAAAGAAAAAGAAGCAACAGGCTCCAAACTGAGTCACCTGTGCTAAGCCCATGTCACCAAACCAAACCAAGACATAATTGGAGTTTCAGCCTCTCCAGGAATGAAATCATAACCAGTCAGTCTGGAATTTTCTGGTCAGTGTGAGTGAAGTAATCCACCTGATAGAACCCTGCTATCCCCAAAGGAAGGTGATCTTGCCTGAAAGAATTCATTTTTTTTCTAATAACTTCCTTATCCCTCCTCTGTCTGCTTGTAGTAGGCTTCCATTTTGTACAGTTCCTCAGGGTTCCTTCTGATGCGGGATTGTGGAGCCCAACAGCCAAGAAAGAATTCTTGAGACATTTTACAGTATAAAAAGGTGATTTTATTAAAGCACAGGGATAGAACCCATTAGCATAAGGGGCTGTGTTATAAGTGTGAAGACTGACTGCTTATATAGGGTTTTCTATCCTATTGAGGGGAAGGTGACATTAGGATTCCAAGAAATTGAGTCTGTAGGTTTCTGAAGGTTAGAGTTCTAATTATTCTCAAGATTGTGCTTTTTTTTGTAATGTTTATTTATTTTTGAGACAGAGAGAGCACGAGCAGCAGAGGGGCAGAGAGAGAGAGAGAAACACAGAATCCAAAGCAGGCTCTGAGCTGTCAGCACAGAGCCCAACCCAGGGCTCAAACTCACAAACCACAAGATCATGACCCAAGCCAAAGTAGGATGCTTAACCAACTGAGCCACCCAGACACCTTTTTTTTTTTCTCTAAGTTTATTATTGGGGTGGGGCAGCAGGCAGCAGAGAGAGAGGGAAAGAGAATCCCAAGCAAGCTCTGGCTGTTAGCACGGAGCCAAATGGTAGGCTCGATATCACAAACAGTAAGATCAAAACCTGAGCTGTAATTAAGAGTCGGACCCTCAGTCAGTTCACTGAACCACCCACTTGCCCCAAGATTGTGCTTTTCTTGTAAATCATTAAGACCCTGACAAACTGATGAAGTCTCATGTCCTTTATGACTGTGATCTTTATCAGCTGACCATTTGTTTTTCCTTTCTTTGTTCTTGGGCAGTCATGAGTGCTTGGGGAATGTCACACATATCCTACCTTGGGTTGGGGGGATATGTGAAGTGTTAGTTTGCCTTTAGCCCTCAGCTTGCCTTTTGTTATCTCACTATTCCCCCCCTGAACAATCTGGGGTTTTGTTTTTGTTTTTGTTTTTTTACAAATAGTTTATTGTCAAATTAGTTTCCACATAACACTCAGTGCTCATCCCCACAAGTGTCCTCCTCCATGCCCATCCCCCCTCCCCCCCACATCCATCAGTCCTCAGTTTTTGTCAGCATTCAAGAGTCTCTCATGGTTTGCCTCTCTCCCTTTCCCCCACCACTTCCCCCCTTCTTCTCCCCCTTGTTCCTCCATCAAGTTCCTCCTAATCCTCCTATATGTGCAAACATATGATATGTGTCCTTCTCTGCCTGACTTATTTCACTCAGCATAACACCCTCAAGGTCCATCCATGTTGCTACACATGGCCAGATTTCATTGTTTCTCATTGCCATGGAGTATTCCATGGTATAGATAAACCACATCTTCTTGATCCATTCATCTGTTGATGGACACGTAGGCTCTTTCCATGNCTCTTTCCATGTTTTAGCTATTGTGGAGAGTGTTGCTATGAACATTGGGGTACATGTGCTCCTATGCATCAGCATTTCTGTATCCCTTGGGTAAATTCCTAGCAGTGCTATTGCTGGGTCATAGGGGAGTTCTATTGTTAGTTTCCTTAGGAACCTCCACACTGTTTTCCAGAGGGGCTGTACCAGTTTACATTCCCACCAACAGTGTAGGAGGGTGCCCGTTTCTCCACATCCTCGCCAGCATCTAGAGTTCTCTGATTTGCTCATTTTAGCCCCTCTGACTGCCGTGAGGTGGTATTCCCCCTGAACAATTTGACCCTTAAATTTTTAAGGTCGTTGAAGGCAGAAAGTCTTATCTTGTGTAGCTTCTTCCTGCTGAAGAAGGGCATAGAGATGTCCCTACCTATGGGTCAACATTGGAAGTCAGGAGACCTATAAGGGAGTTATGAAGGTGGAGGCAGCTGAGTCCAATGTGGACCGCAAAGAAGTATCTCTGTGGGTGGTAAGCACCATCTGTCATGTGAAGCTAATGTAATGAGGTAGTCTTGGTACCAAGTGGAAAAGCATTGAAAAAGTTAACATATCAGGATTAGTGTAGCTGTAAGAATGAGAAAAGTCCAGCAAAGAGACCCTTAATAGTTGGCCATAGTCCGCCCCTAAACCAGGAGCTTGACCAGTCACTGAAAGAGAGGGAAGGATTCTGTAGAGCCTCAATTTGAGTATTTACGTCAGTTAGTAATCCTGTCACATTTCTGTGGTAATCTGGAGTATATACATTACATTCTTTTTTAATGAAGCATAATTTCCTCCTTGAGCTGCAGTCAGGATATCAATGTTTTGGAGGGCTACCTTTTGAATTTGTGGATGACTACAAGTTGGGTCTGGTTAAAGGTGGCTACTGTATGGTTGGCTAAAGCCTCTATTTGCAATTTTATATCAATGGAAGTGGATCCTAAGGCAAATATGGCTAAAGGATAAAATCATCAAGAAGCTCTCTTTGTTTGATGTCTAACTTTAACAATACTCTAATTACGAGGACTCACTGGCAAGTGGGAGAAGATTTGCCTGGGAATATGGGCACCCTCAAGTGCATCATCCAATCCAAACATAAGGAAAATGGGGCCATCCATTATCTCCACAGGTCCATAGTTAGCCCCATGAAGCAGGGTGTGCTCAAGATTTTAAGGAGCAATTTTGTCAACCCAGCCACACAGAATTGGTCAAGGTGATAGCTGAGTTATATAATAATTGGGGAATCCATCCCACTTTCCAGCTGTTCAAATAGTCATATGCCCATGGGATCCTGTTATTATCCCCACAGAATAACAAGCAAGACGTTTGTCTGCACATGAGCTATTGTGGCAATTTCTCTGAAGTTTATCTCAAGTTGTCTAGCTTAGGCAAACAATGAACATTTAAAAACTATTAGAGTTAGAATTTGACATCCGCAAAGATGTGTTATTGAAACATAATTTTTCTCTCCAAAAGCACCCTTATTTCCAAAGATAGTCAAATCAAGACTAATTTCTTTGAAAAATAATTTCAGTTTTATCAAATGTGGCCTAATTATTTTCATTAGCTCAGCAAGAACAGTAATTGATCATATAGAACTTTTTATAAGGAATCTTGAATGAACTTTTAGTAGCTTCCCTAGGCCAGAAGTTAAGTCAAATACTTGCCATCGGACATGCCTAAAATCTCTGTAGATTTGGGTGAATTCCTCTTCTCAAGATCCCCAAAATATCCTGAGGTTCCTGTACCTGCCAGGAAGTGGCATTCTTTACTCACCTGGTAAGGCTACAGGGACTCTATAAGCAAGATATCAGGCCAACATTTCCAAGAGGCTTCATGTTTCATAAAAGTCAACCTTAGATCCTTAAAAATGTATGGTCATATCTGAGTCTATGCATGTCTCTCAGATATGACATTCCAGTCAAAAAACTTGGTAATATAACAGTTGTTTCCAGCGGTGTCCTGTTACAAAGAGAACAGATTTTCATTGAACTTATGCAAAGAACTGTAATTGCCATGAAAGAAAGAATATTCACTGAGTATTTCTGACTTTCAGAGCATTTAAACAGAGAGAAAAGTTAAATGCTTCAATTTGTTCACAAAGTAATATTCTATCATATCATAATTTGGAAAAGCAAACAAAGGACCAGCAATGTTTCAAACAAGAGTCACAAAACTAGAATCATCTTCCTCAGTTCATTATAATATAGTTGACCAGGAAATCCAGTAATTTCTGTGACACTTCAATAATTAGAAAGTTAAGTGATGACCTTATTGCCAAAACATCATTATTTGTTTGACAGTGCTTTCCAAATAACTTAACATGCCACAGAAACAAGCCTAATTGGTCAAAGAATTCATTTACAATTCACATCTGGGGAAAGTTTGTTAAAACACTCAGAAAGTTATAAAGCATGTGCCTAAATAGGATTATGGATCATTATAAAACTTAAAATTAAATTATTTATTTAACAAAGGTGGCAATAAGAGTTTCCAAAGTTATATATGAAGGGTATATAGTTGTTAGCAAAACTTAGCTCCTTTAACGTTGAGAAGTTTTAACTATCTTAAGTAACCAAAGACCTAATAAAGACAAAACATAGAAACTTTGGTTTTCCAGGCAAAGAGAAAAAACTTTGTTTACTTTTTTTTTATCAAGTGCAAACCAACAATCCAAGAAAACTTTGTCTTTTTAATAGAAAGTAAAGCAGAATTTCAATCTTATACCAGTGTACTTTTAAAACACTTTTATTTCAACTTTGTCCTAATTGCATATAAAATTCCTTTCCAAAGATTTCCCTTCGCAAATCTTCTACAACTTTCTTTTTCATTCAGATTTTGTCCCAAGGCTTCTCCTTCCAAACAACTAGTCTCATTTTAGGGCAGAATTACTTTATTTTACCTCAAAAAAATGTATTCCCATTTCTTACATCTTTATATACACATCCCCTATTCTTTTACATACTGAGTTGCTTTCCTTATTTCCATCAGTCTTAATCACATTTAGCAGAAATTAAACTCTTAGGAACATTAGTTTCCAGTGAAAACTAAGTAGATGTGGAGGGGATCACATTAGACCAATGAGAAGGAAACCTCACGTGGGAGCCTTAAGATGGGCAGTCATCCTGGCAACTTAGGTGGCTGTCCGTGCCCAAGACAGACAACTTTGTATAAGGACAGAAATGAGAAAGCATCAAGTTTCTGGGTCTTATTATCATTCCAGCCAGGGTCCTAACTTCTAGCCAAAAGGGAGGCTTTCTCCTCCCCCTAGAGCAGGCTTGGGCTAGAGAATTGCCGCCTAAGCAATCAACAGGAAAGTGTTCCAATAAGACTGAACTCCTCAAAAGCCCCCTGGAATAAAAGTAAGGAAGAGAAGAGGAAGTACTCACCAAGTTTGCATCAAAACTCGAAGCCCAGATGAAGAAAGATGCAGATCTCTGTATCAGGGCCACCAACATATGATGTGGGAGCATATTGGGCCCAATGGTCAAGAAAGAATTCTTGAGACATTTTATAGTGCAAAAAGCCAATTTTATTAAAGCACAGGGACAAAGCCCATGGGCAGAAAGAGCTGCATTCTAAATGTGAAGAGTGACTGATTATTTAAGGTTTTCTATCCTATGGAAGGGAAGGTGACATTTGGGCTCCAGGAAGTTGAGTCTATAGGTTTCCGGAGTTCTGACTATTCTCAAGATCGTGCTTTTCTTGTAAATTATTAAGGCCCCAACAAACTGATGGAGTTTCATATCCTTCAGGACTGTGATCTGTATCAGTTGACCATTGGCTATTTCCTTCCTTTGTTTTTGGGCAGTCATGAGTGTCTGAGAAATGTCACATATATCGCACTCCCACCTGGAGGGGGCACTATGTGGAGTGTCAGTTTGCCCTTTGCCCTCAATCTCATCACTTTCTTTCTGCTAGATGGGATGTTGCTTGATTCATGAATCCTTGATAAAGTCAATCAGATCTTTTAATTTACTCAAATGAATTTTGCTTTTTAACCCATCCCTCCATAAAATTAACAAAGACTTCTGTCACTAGTGCTTCACAGAGCAACCTCAAACCTGAACACGCAGGTTGGGTGCCTGATGACCTGGCCATGTTCATTCTGTGCAGCAGAAGCTGGATGCAAGTCACCAGGCCCAAGGACCAGTAACATGCTGTTTTCCCCTAGTGAAAGGAGGCCCCTTTGGGATGCATTCCTTGTGTTCCGGTACAAAGAGCCAGAGGATGACCTCAGGGCCACTTGGGACTCCAGCTCTTTCTCACCAAAGAGCAGGGACAGAAGAGGAGATCAGATCCTATCTGAAATGCATTGATTCTTCCCTGCTTTTGTCCCAACAGTCCCTGTAGGGGTGATCCTAACAATGAACATTTGGATCTAAAAACAAACTGCCATTTTAAAAGTTACTAGCACATTCTGCATTTGTAGAGGAGACAGGAATTAACCTCGAGGTGCAACTGCCCCCTTTGTTTCAGGGAAACCCTGGGTGGCTCTTTTAGTTATGCAAATATGAGGCTGAGGGGGTGAATGCCCACCCACCGCCCTGGGGGAGACTCAATACCAGGAGGATTCTGAATGCAGAATGTGAGCTGGGTTTACAGACAGAGGGCTCTTCAGTTAAAGGACTGTGTGTGTGGTTCTGAAAGCCTGTCAGCATCCCACCCAGCCGGGCTCAGTGAGGCCCCAAGATGCATTCCTCTTTATGATGGAATGAGATCCAGACAAAGAAGCAGAAACTGCAAGTATGTGACTGCTTCCTTGGGGTCCTGGGCTTTTACTAACAGGAGACAAGGCCCCTCCCCCACCTCCTCATCTATCTGGGAAGGAGCCTGGGCCAGAGGTTAGTATTTGGAGAGGTGAGTCAGAGGGAAGAACTGCCCCTCTCCAGGAGAAGGGTCAGTTTGGTCTGGACTGCCGTGTGCAGAGATCTCTGAGACAGGGTAAATGGGCTCTGCTTTGTGGTGGGAAGGTCAAGGTCTCGGCTAGAGAGGGACTTTAGACCTAGAGATTAGACCTAGCCAAAAACAACAGAAGAGACTGGATTTCGGCCCCTGCTTGGCCAGTCCCTGTGCAGTGAAAAGCGTGCCCACCAGGACAGGACTGCCTTGATGGTGAGGAGTCAGGGACATGGAGTTAAGAAGCCCCCTTAGAGTCAAACCATAATAACTTTTGAAAGCCAGGTCTCAGTCTTGTCTTTTCTAAAACTTTTTTTGCGGAAAAGGAAAGAGAGAAAGCACAGACAGCAATTCTCACGTTCACTCCACAAAACCGTTTATCTCCATTGTGTAATTTTCCCCAGCGACTGAATCTGACCCCAACTAATTAGCACTTTTGCAATAAGCCAACCAGTTCTTGGAAAGAACAAATAAATGGTATGCACGCTCCTGTGTCTCTCTCTCTCTCTCCATCCTCATAGCTGGAAAGGGAGGGGCTGTGGAAGGGGGCAGGGGAGGAGTGGGAGGAGCCTGGTGGGGTGACAGCAAGCACAGCACAGAGAAGCATGAACTTGTCCCATCCACATTCTGAGGCAGTGAAAATCCAAGGAGGAAAATGAAACAAAGAACAGATTTCCCACTTGGGCATGCAAGCACAGGAGTCCCACAATGATTAATGATGCGAACAGACCACAGAGGCTTCTCAGGTTTCTGTGCAAATGAAAAGAAAAATTTGAAAATGTGGCTGAAACCCAAGCCCCAAATGTCAGTGTAATCTGAGGAGCCTCTGCTCAGAGCAGGAGAAAATCAGTCCCTGGGGGGGCGTAACGTGGCCTTCCTGAGAGTGGCTGCCTGAGCTCAGACTGAACTAAAAGGTTTATGGAATGGGATTCCCACTGTAGGCAGGGTTCAGGGCAGCAGCAGCAGAGTAGGTTCTGGAACATTTACGGAACACTGTCAACACCTTGCCTCCTGTGCCAGGGATCACACAGTAAGTCCTCAGGAGACCTTAACCTGGGGCATCTAAGGATAGAATTTCAGGGGAGCGCTGAATGTGGGAACGGGGAACAGAAACATTTAATCTTTTTTCCCACCAAGCTGTAACTGAAACTAGAACTTCCTTCCATCGTGAACATGAGCAACAAAACATAGTAAGATTAGCAGTGCCTTGACTGTCACTGAAGAAGCCACGGGTATTTTCCTCTCACGTAGCAGATGCTACAGACATCCCAAAATATCCTTCACCTGCCTCATCATTACTTTGAAACTATGGTAATCATTAGACCCATGCTAATCTTGCTATATAACATGTTAATTGAGAAACACAGATGTTACTGGAACTCAGACTTGCCTTTTAAATGTTTCAATAACTGTATTTCAATATAACTGGCTTCCTTTATAACCCTATGGATTTTATTTGATGCATTTAAACCCATTATTTGAGAAGGGAACCATGGGCTTCACCACACTGTCAGAGGTAGTTACAACTGCACACAGTGGTTACAAGGCCTGGCTAACTCTTGTGCATTGCTTTGTCCAGTCCTCCTGACTTGGTTTGAACAAGATGTGAGCAAGCTGAGGCTTTCCCCACCTGTGGCCTACCACTGACACAGAGTCTGCTCGCTCCAGTGCCCAGGCCAGTGCACCTGTCCCCTCAGCATCTTCCGGAGAGCACTGCTCCACCTGTGGTGGGGCAGAGACACAGCTGCTCACTCTGATGAGAGTCTGCTCACTCCGAAGCCAAGGCCAGTGCGCCTGTACCCATGGCATCTTCCGGAGAGCGCCACTCCACTTGCTGGCTCCTCCTCTCCCCTCCTGAGCTATCACCCACCCTCCCACTTTGCCAAGCCCAGCTCTGCTTCCATCCAGAACTCACATGGACCAGATCCATTCCCAGAGCAGGGGAGTATTTGAGGTGAGTAAGGGACTTCAATGGGCTGAGACTCTTGCTCAGGACTCGATATGTGAGTTAAAAGACTTTTGGAACTAGTAGATTTTTAACGATGTCCAATAAGGGGGAAATGCTGGTCCACATGGGCACTAAGCTCTGGTCTGTTTTCTCTCAGCCTCCCCCATGAGACTGTGTCTGTGGTGTTGGCCATTGTTCTTCTTGTGGCTGGTGCCCATTGGCACACAGGAGGAGCTGTGACACTGTGGCTGAGTGAACCAACGAATGAATGAACTCATTTCATCCAAGGGTCATGTGGCAAATTGTATTTTTTTTAATGGCACCACAATCTCTTCCATCACACACCCTTTTCTTGCAATGTGTCTTTGGTTCTCTTACGTGGAGAGAGCGGGGGCTGTGTTTCCATTGCCTTGGATCTGGAAAGGTCTGTGACCACAGGGAAGTGACACAATGTGGCTTCCAAAGCTAGGTCATAAAAGGCAACATGACTTCCACCTCGTCCCTGACGGAACCCACTGCCATGCTGTGGGGAAGCCCAGACGAGCCACACAAGAGGCCACATGCACATGTTGCAGTCAGCAGCCTGAGCTGACGGTGGCATCACCTGCCGAGCATGTGAGCTGCCGGCCTTCAGTGACTTCAGCCTCCGTCTTCGAGTCTCCTCGGCCAGTCCCCAGACATTGTGGAACAGAGACAGGCCATCCCCACCATGTGTGGCCGGAACTCCTGACCCACAGAATTATGGGCATGACTAAGGGGGGTCATACGCCACTGGGTTTGGGGACTAGTTTTGCAGCATGGGCAACTGGCAGATGTTCAGAGGCGAGAGAGAGAGTAGGGGCCCCAGCCTGGAAGGACTACACCTGAGAAGCAATGTAGAGGGGCCTGGGGGGGAGGGGGGCATGGAGGGTGGTACGCTGGGGTTCCAGCCTGGGAGCCACCTGGCCAGTTGTCTGGACGGTGGCTGGGTGGAAGAGAGGGGCAGTCCTGGGGAAGGGAGGAGGAGGTGCCAAGAGGGCAGCAGGGGCTAGACCTGGCCTCTCCTGGGCAGGGGCAGTGCCCAGGACCTGAGCCTGGAGAGCCCTGTGGCCACAGACCCAGTGCTCCAGAGAAAGAGAGGAAGCTCCACTCACAGGCCAGGGGCACATGGCACTGCCATGTATGGAGGGCTGCTCAGAACCTAAGGAGTTCAGAAGAGACCACTGGGGAGGGAGGGCAGAGACGTGTGCAGCCTCCAGCTGCCCCAGGCAGGCAGCTCTTTCCCTCCATGGACACATCCCTATAGCAGCCTGACTACCTTGGCTCCCAGAACCCAGATGGGACAGCAGGGACCTCTTAGGCACCAGGACATTCAAGAGGGCACTTGATAGCCGACAAACGTAAGCCCGTCCTGGCTGGGTTGCCCTGGCCCTCTCTGAGCCTCAGCAGAGGGTGATGTCACCATTGTGCCAGAATCAGAAAAGACCCTGTGCCAAGCCACCCTTGCAGGTCCTGACTGGCGTTCAGTGCTTGCTTGCTTCCTTCTCTTCCTGAGAACCAAAGAAGTCGGAGTAGGAAGGGGAAAACGGCAGCCCAGGAGGTCCTGCTGTAGGGGCAGGAATCTGCCAGGACCTCAGGGTCAGCGTAGCCCCTTGGGGCAGGCCACCCGACTGGAAGGAGTTTATTTAGCAGAGCTGGGGGCCCACTGAGGAGAGTATATGGCATGGTGCGGACTATCCCTCTATCTCCAACGAGAGCAGCTGAGTGTGTGGTCAGCCAGGCTGTGTGTTTGTAACGAGCAGCACATTTCCACAGGCTGGACACTTGGCCCTCCTGCCTGGGGAGGTGCGGCCACATCCCTGCCCCCCACTCCCTCCCCACACATTCCTGAGCCCTCAGCACAACTTATGGGAAGGGCTGTGGAGACAACACTCTCTCTGTGAGCTGTCCGCATGGCCACCTTCTCGATCTCCATCATCCTGCCTAGCATCCCTTTGTCATCTGCAAAGTGCCGTCCCATCACCGCGTGTGCTGTGACCCCACGACTCTGTAGTGTGTTTGCTTTGACTCAGTTTTTACCCAGGCTGCATAATGTGCTGGCAAACCTGAGAGTCTCTGCAACTGGAGATGAGTCAGAGCGATGGTCCCCAGCACAGTGGAGCTCAGGGGCCTGCACAAGCCAGCTAGAAGGAGGGAGGCAACAGTCACGGAGGGCCAAAGGGCCAGATGCTACAAAAGGCAGGTGGCTAGCCAGCAGCAGGGGCGTGGTCCCCGGGGCAGAGCCAGCAGCCAGCAGCAGAGAAACATCTCAGCTCACACGCACCTCACCCACCAGGCGCCACAGAGCCACAGGAGATGCTGCCACAGCTCCCGGGAAGGCTGAGAGGCAGCGGGGATCGATGCTGCAGACACCGACTCTCTTCCCAAGCATCCTTGATGCAGGCAGGATGGCTGCCACCTGGATGCTCCAAGACTCCTTGGGAGAAGGGGGAGCCTGGCTCTTCTCACAGAGCTGGATTAAGATTCCTTGAAGAACATTTTTCCTTCCAAGGAAAACATACAACAGGAAGCCAGCTGGTCCTAGTAGGTGGGGCAGGGTCTCCCACCAGGAAGGAGACCCCTACCCACTCTGCCAAGTGTGCAGAGCCCCTGCACAGCACCGTTCACTGGGCCCAGCGAAGGCCCGGACCCACACGCACATGCAGTGGCCTTGGGAGGTAACGTTTTCACTGATGAAGCATTGTCCCCCCTGCTCCTGGATTCACTTCACAGCCCAGCTCTGCTTTCAGTACAGATCAGTTTTCTACCGCTACTAGTACTGGGGGGTCCCCAGGACCTCTCTCAGTTGACAAGTCACTACAAGGACTCACAAAACTCAGAAAAGCTGTTGGTGCTCACAGTTAGGGGTGTTGCCCTGAGAGGGTACAGGTCACAATCAGCACAGGGTAGAGGCACAGGGTGGCTACAGGGGAGCCTGGGCACAGTGCCCAGTGCCCACTCCCAGTGGGGTCACACAGACAGTACTCAATTCCCCCAGCAAGGTCATGTGACTCTGTGTGTGCATCCAGGCTGTCTTCTGGGGGCCAGTCACACAGGCATGGCGGGCCCACGTGAATGGGCTTAGTGGCTCAGTCTCCAGCCCCGCAGCGGGCAAACTTCACTGCGTGGCCCAAGGCCTAGGAGAAGAAATCAAGCACTCATCATTGTTATGGGCTGAACTGCATCCCCCAAATGTTTTATGCTGAAACCCTGACCCCCAGCACCTTGGAATGTGACTGAATTTGGAGATGGGGACTTTAATGATATGACTAAGTTAGATGAGGTTGTTAGGGTGGCCCTCATCCAATCTAACCAGGGTCCTTATAAGAAAATCAGGACACACAGAGACACCAGGGGAAGGGTAAGTACAAGAGACTGTGTGAGGACACGGCAAGAAGGTGTCCATCTACAGGTCACGGAGAGAGGCCTCAGGAGAAACCACACCTGCCACCAGTTTCATGCGGCTCTTCTAGCCCCTAGAATGTGAGATAACTTCTTGTTGTTAGAGCTGTCCAGCCTGGGACTCTGTTATGGCAGCCCAAGCAGGCTGTGACAGCCCTAGCTCACACTGCTAGTATGCACGGTCTGGCCAGGCCAAAGCCTCAGATATACAAAGACCCTCTTATCGGGCAGGATAGTCCTGCCCCAGGAGCTGGGAAGGGCCAGGCTTGAAGGCCTCTTGAACTTACAGGGTTTGGACAATGCAGGCCTGCAGAGCAAATCCTTTACTGCACACAGCTGGAACCAATCACTAGGACTTCAGTGGCCCAGGACAACACAAATTCATCACCTTCCAGCTCTGAAGGACCTTCCAGTTCTGAAGGTCAGAAGTCCACTGCACAGGGATAGAGGTGTTGGCAAGGCAGGTTTCTTACTTGAGGTTCCAGGGAAGCTTTGGTCTCCTTGTGGTTGTAGAACTGAGGTCCCCACTTTCTTGCTGGCTGCAAACTTCTAGAGGCTGCCGGCAGTCCTTGGCTCACGGCCCTCTTCCTGTAACTTCAGTCCAACAGGAGCAAGCCCAGTCCTGATATTGCATTAAAGGACTTAGATTTGACGCATGTGGATAATCCAGGATAAGCTCTCCATCTGGAGGTCCTTAGCTGAATCACATCTGCAAAGACCCTTTGCCTTGTGAAATGACACTCCCAGATCCTGGGGCCAAGGGCAGGGTGTTTGCTGGGGGTGGGGCGCAGCTCCCACATCAGCTCCCGTCTCCCTGTGGCTTCTGTCTTCGGAAGATGGGCCCCACTGAAGATCTAAAGCCCTCCTCAATGCTCCTGGGAAACTTGAAGTGGTTTTCAGATTTCTGCCCCCGGTGGCTCTGGCTGCCTCCTCCCACTGGATTCTTTTCTCTTGTTACTGCGTTGGGTTGCTGTTCGTAATCCTCATCTGGCAAGAAACACAGGGACGAGAGGAAGGCCCCATGACTACATGCAAACCTCTTGCCATGGCACAGTGCACATTCCTGGACTGAAACGTCAGGTTAGGCCATGCCGTGCTGAGACTTTCCCCTCCCCTCTCTCCTCTGCCTCCTCCAGTCAGGAGAAAAATAAAAACAATTCTCCCATTCGCTTATGCAAATCAACTCCACTCTGCCCATTTCCCACCTATACCCAAAGGGCTTCCTTCACAGGGCCCAGGACCGTAGCCTCCTTCCTCCCCACCGCTCTGCCTCCAGTGTGGGGCAAGGGAAAGTGGGTGCTAGGTTCTGACAGCTCCCATATTTAGTCCTAGATACTGATCCACTGATTTCAGTTAACCTCAGGGTCATTCCCAGGCTGTTGTAGCAGGTGCCACATACCTCACTGCCGAAGGAGGTAGGGAGTGAGCCCTGAGCGGTATATTTGGGATGAGTGCTGTCTGGGCCAAGAACAGCAAGTGCAAAGGCCCTGAGGAGACATGGTCCTGGTTAGTTTGAGGAGCAATATGAGGAGTTAGGTGGAGGAGAGAAGGGCAGGGCATGTGCTTAGAGGCCCTGAACAGGATGGGGCACATGAGACTCTGGGGAGAGCTCCAAGAGCCACACTCCAGAGTTACTAGCACGTACTTATTTCTCTAATGAGACCCTGAAGAGAGTGAGTTAAGATGGAGGCGAGAAGAGAACCAGGATGCAGTCTGAGGGCCTCAGACACTTGTGAGTAGGAAGTCAAGGAGATGCCAGGACAGCAGACAGCAGAGGGTAGCCGTGGACTTGGGCTGAGAGCCCAAAAGACAGTGACCTGGGAGTGGCCAGCTGTGTCACATGCTGCTGAGAACAAGGGCGGTCAGCTATGGCAGCCCTCATGTCTCCAACATGTCCCCAAATAATGGCCAATGTCATCTAAAGGGATTCCTGACCACGGGCTTGCAGTTCCCCAAACCCTGAGCTTCCAGGAAGCCTGTTTGCCTTGTTCTCAAACATGAGGGTCCCAGGACCACCGCTGAAGAAGAAAGCCTAGAAGAGCATGGCCAGCATATAGAGGAAGGGCAATCTGAAACAAAACAGCTATCAATCAGTAAGCAGATCTCTGCAAATAACTGTAGGAAGAAAATCCAATTAGTTCTCTGGGACAGCAGGATATGATAAGGAAGGCATCCACGGAACAGGCTGTCATGAAAGTAAAAAACCAGGGAACAGGAAAACATTCTTGAATACTCGACACACACTGCCAAAATGAACAATTTAATAGAAAGATAAAAACAAAAATATTCCCCAGACTGTAGAAGGAAAATTAGCAAAATAATGATAAACCCTACAGGAGATCAATCTAGAAGCTCTGACAACCGACCAGCAAAAGTTCCAAAAAGGTAGAACAAGCAAAATGAAGGGGAAAAAGGAATCTAAAAATTAAGAGGGAAATTTGCTGGAGTCAAAGGAAGATATGAGTCCTTTGGACAGAAGAACACATCATCCGTAAATATTCAACTGTCCGGTAGCATCAAACCTCAGAAACAGGACTTCCGGAAAGCAGCGGAGGGCTCCTGCAAGGCGCTGATCAGAGATGTTCTGTACAGGCTACAACTGTTTACCTAGCCAAATTATCAGAAAATGTGAGAACAAAATAAATAACTTTATAGAAATGCAGTGACTAAAAAATTTAGGTCTATATAAAACCCCAATAAACTCATGTTTTTAGGCAGTTATTCCTAAGAGTCCAATAAAGTAAAGAGTGAAAACCAAGAAATGTGAAGACAAAGGACCAGAAAGGAAGAGGTGACCCAGGGAGACCACTGAGCTACAGGCAGGACAGGCCCCCAGGATTGCAGGGGCGAGAGGAGAAGGGCTGCAGGGAGAAGTCTCGGGGCAGGTGAGGGGCCTTTAGGGAGGTGGTGAAAATCTATGAGAGTCTTGGGGTAAAACAAAGGTACACAAGACCTACACAGTGACAGCAACAGTAACAATAAAAACGCAACTTGAAGCTTCAAGGGAGACCACTTAGAACAAAGGCAGGATGCAAATCTAAGATGAACCAAAGCCCAGGGTGATGGGAGCAGTTAGGGGTGAAGATGGGTCTCCACGTGGGTCCAGACTGGCCACATAGCCAGAGGACGCCCTCCCACATGCCACTGGCATGGTCACAGTGGGTATTTGTTCTCAGTGTTGAACTCACTTCAGAGCTTCAGGTCTGGGTCCAGGACAGAACTCAAGACACCGTGGGTCTTGACAATGAGTGAAGATGGAGCTGAGCAAGGCTGGGAGCTCCCCAGGGTGGAGGGAGTCTGTGGCCTAGCTCCCCTGCATGGCATTGGTGCCCTGCGTATAGGCGGAGGGAATACCATCAAGGCTCCAGCTGGTTAGGGCCCGGACACAGGAAGTGAGGAGAGTAACCCCTTAGCAAGTGAGGCTCCACTGAGAGGCCCCGGGAAGCTGGGTCACCACACAAGGGAAGCGGAAACATAGGCTCCCACAGTCCCTGAGGGCAAGCACGCCCTTTCCTCCCTGGTGGCTCCGGCAGGCAGCAGGCGTGCCTTGCAGAAACTACCCCCCGCCCCCCCACCCAGCACGGCAGCCCACTGGACAGCCCAGGAATGCACCCCCCACGCCATCATACACCCCGACCTTGGCGCCGGTCTCCTCGCAAACCTGCCCTCCCTCCGAGTGCCTCCCACACAACTGCCGCCAGCTGTGGCTTCCACCTTCCTCTCTCACTCCTCAACCCTGCCCCCAGCAACAAATACGAGGTCTCTGCCCTTCAAGTGCCATAAACCCGGATCCAGCAGCTCCTCTGAGCCTGCCCTGCCCCCTCCTGGTCCCAGCCCACCCTCCCCTCCCTCTCCTGACACACTGCTGTGCTTCCCCCAACCCCCGCCCCTGATAGTCTCCCCACAGCAGGCACCAGAGGGATCTTGCCACAGTGTAGGTCAGCCGGGCCCTCCTTGCCCCAAGCCCCAGTGCTACCGTCTCACTCAAAGTAATGGCAAAGCCTGTAAGCTCCATCTGCCCCATCCTATTCAGGGCCTCTGAGCACATCTCTATCCTGCTCTCCCCACCGACCTCATCCTCTACCCTTTTCTCCCCATCTCCCACCTCATTTCACTATGGACTCCTTGTGGCTCCTCAAACAAGCATGTCTCCTCAGGGCCTTTGCACTTGCTGTTCTTGGACCAGACAGCACTCAACCCAAATATACCACTGGGGGCTCATTCCCTGCCTCCTTCAGCAGTGAGGGATGTGGCACCTGCTACAAGTGACCCTGGTGACTCTTTGTAATGGAAGTGATTCTGAGGTTGACTGAAATCAGTGGCTCAGTTTCCAGGGCAAAATATGAGAGCTGTCAGGACCTAGCAGCTCCTCACACCTGAGGGGGTCCGTACCCACCTGGAAGACCTGACCCCAGCTCACCTGAGGACCCACTGCCCTCCACTCCTCCCAAGAGCTGTGGGGTATGCGCTTGGAGGGCCCAAAAGCATTGCCACAGGTCCAGAGGGCGGAGGGAATGGGAGAGGCACAGAGCCCGGGGGGGGGGGGGGGGGGGGGGGGGGGAAGGTCAGGCTGCTCGCAGTGCGCAGCCAGTGCCAGCGGGACTGGGGCTCTGGCCTCATCGAGATGTCCCCCACTGCCGCTCAGCCGCCTTGGCTTTACCAGGACCTCCACAAAGCACTGGTAGCAAAGACATCCCAGCGGGAAATCTCCACAGCAAGCCCCCGAAGGAAAAGACCGGAAGACCGGAAAGCGCAGGCTTCAGCCGGCTCTCCCGCCCACTCCTCCCCCACACCGCCTTTCCCACCCCCCATTCTGTCTGCCTTTGGGGTGTCCTCACTTCCTCCTAGCCCCTCCCTCCCTTTTGTTTCTCACCCTCTCCTCCTCCTGCTTAATTTCTTAAAATAGAAGAATTTTGAGAAACAAATTACAGACTAATGGCAGTGTCAATTCCCAAGAGCTCAGGAAAATGTAGAATTTAATTTTAAGTCCGGGAGAGCTTATTTACAGAGTGCGGTTTTTCCCTTCAGGTCCAACGTCATTAACAGGCTTACAACGCCCGAGGAGCCACGTGTGCAGGTGCTGATGCCACCAGGCTTTAAAAAGTGCCATTTCTTCCTCCTCGGTGGGCAGCCACAGCCCTCGTCCCCTGTCGCCAAGGTCAACTCCAGAAGCGGTCAGCTAGAGCTGGAGCTCGAGGGAGCAGGAAGGCAGCCTGAAGATTTGAGGCGGGAACCCCAAGCCAGAATTTTCTTTTCCATCTTGCTGATGTTGGATCTCATGTTTTGGGAGCTTTTTTCCAAGGCATCTGACCATTCATTCATTCATTCATTTGGTATTTACCAAGACTTGAAGTATTTTAGGCACTGAGCAAACAAAGTCCCTGGCCTCAGCAGTTTATAGTCTCCTGGGGTGACAGAAGCTAAACAAATAACCAAATAAACCTATGTCAGCTGCACCCAAGTGTCAGGAAGAAAAACAAAGCAGAGTAAAAGTGGGGGTGGGACCAGTGAGAGGTGGTTAGACAGGGAGGACGGGTCTGCCATGTAAACTGAGCAGAGACTTGGAAGGAGTGTGGAAATCTGGGGAAGGGTGTCCGGCTGAGGGAACAGCGTTTGGAAAGGCCCTGTGTGCTCAGAATGCCCAGGAAACTACAAGTGGCTGGGAAGTATGGGGGTGGGTGGCTGGGGGGTGGGAGGGGGTCTGCAAAAGCAGGTGTGAGCCAGGGCTGGGAGCTTCCAAAAGGGGTGAGAGCCCCTGGAAGGTTGGAGCAGAGAAGAACCGGGTCTGATTTCATGCCTGGTGCAGAGGAGGAAAAGTACGAGGTACAACCCAAAGCTCTCCCCAGACCCCTGCCTCAAGGCGTTGGCCTCTGCACCTCCCTGGCTCCAGAGTTGCCTCTGTCTACACAGTCAAGGTGCCGCATCTACACAGTCAGGAAGGAGGATTTTGATAGTAACAACAGATGTTGGAGCTACTGAGTAATGACCCTCAAAGATGGCCCCGTATTTATCTTATATCCAGGTGTGATAAAATTAAGAATCTTAATGGAGCTCCTGGGTGGCTCAGTCGGTTAAGTGTCCAACTTTGGCTCAGGTCATGATCTCATGGTTCGTGGGTTCGAGCCCTGTGTTGGGCTCTGTGCTGACAGCTAGCTCAGAGCCTGGAGCCTGCTTCAGATTCTGTGTCTTCCTCTCTCTCTGACCCTCCCCTGTTCATGCTGTCTCTCTCTCTCTCAGAAATAAATAAACTATTTAAAAAAAAATTTTTTTTTAAAGAATCTTGGGATGGGAGGGGCGCCTGGGTGACTCAGTCAGTTTAGCATCCAACTCTTGATTTCTGCTCAGATCATGATGCCAGGGCCATGGGATGGAGCCCCGTGTTGAGCTCCATGCTAAGTACAGAGCCTGCTTAAGATCCTCTCTCTCTCCCTCTGCCCCTCTCCCCCTGCTCACTCTCTTCCTCAAGAAAAAAGGTGGGGGGAGGGAGGGAGGGAAAAAGAAAGGAAGGAAAGAAAAAGAAAAGAAAGAAAGAAAGAAAGAAAGAAAGAAAGAAAGAAAGAAAGAAAGAAAGAAAGAGAAAGAAAGAAAGTTAGGAATACAGACCAAACAAGGCATATTTTTCAGGGCCCCCTAACTGAGCAGAGCTGCAGGAGGAAGAGTGGGGGTGCTCTCTTCAGAGAATCCACCTGGCACCTGCCTCTGGGATCCCAGCCCTCACTGGGTTCCCTGCAGGACCCACCCTTGGCCTCAGGAGCCCCTCTGGGGTTGGGACATTGAAGCTGGGCCAGCCTCTCTTTGGTCTGACCACAAGAGATCTCAGGGCTGCCCTTAGGTGTCCCTCTACAGGGGCCAGATGGAGAAGCCAGAGTACAAGAAGACAAGAGGAGAATGAAGAAGGCATGGTACCCTCCTTTCACAGAATCCACATGCAGCCGTAATCCTGTCCCTGGGCATTGTGATACCCTCAAAACTCATTCCTGTTTGCTTTGTTTTTTTTTTTTTTACTTTTTTTTTAATGTTTTTATTTATTTCTAGGAGAGAGAGAGAGAGAGAGAGACAGTGTGAGCAGGGGAGGGTCAGAGAGAGAGGGAGTCACAGACTCTGAAACATGCTCCAGGCTCTGAGCTGGCAGTCAGCACAGAGCCCGACGCGGGGCTCGAACCCACGAACTGCAAGATCATGACCTAAGCGAAAGTCGGACGCTCAACCGACTAAGCCACCCAGGCGCCCCATTCCTGTTTGCTTTGACTTGGTTTGCTGCTTTCCTGTTGCCTCCAACCAAAGCCATCCCGCATCCAGGACAGAAAGGAGGCATGTGTTGCCCAACACCATGTGCTGAGAACTGAGCTGGTCAGTGGATGTGCCCACGATGCTCTTCCCAGACATCAGGTGTCCCAGGCTCCCCAGGGGCTGGGGTGGGGCTGTGACCTCTTCTAGGCCAGGGTACTAGGTCTTAGTGAGACTGGGAGAAGTGCCCACATACACCCGGCAGGCAGTTCCTTCCTAGTCCCTCCTGCTGGCCTGCTCTGGGGACCACCCCACATCCCCCAGAATCCCCTGTCAGCAGCCCCCCTGAAAAACCACCCTGGGAACCCTCATGCCAGGCTTCACTCACAGCCTAACACGAGCAGCCCAGTTTCCCTGAAACCTGGCAGAACTCTGCTCAGGATCTCGGTGCCAGTGAGGGCTCAGTAGCCCCGGAGCCTGGGAGGTGAGGCCAGCTGCTCTGCACACCGGATGTGGACGAAAGGACGAGGAGTGGGGCGTGAGTCCTGTGTGATCACACAGGCTGTGTGCTCAGAAAGGGCCTCGCGTCAGCATCACACTTTCCCACTGTGCCCGGCCCCAGAGTCTTCGCAGCCGGCCGTGGGTGAGGCCCCCGGACCTGCAGGACAGTCTGCTTCAGCCCCCCGAGGCTCACCCACGTTAAAGTGTTGTGTTACTTTCCTGCTGTTTTTCTCTCTTGCAATAATGGGCACATAGAGTCTTGTTTGCTAAAACCTGCCTTTAACCTCCCAGCCCTAACGTTCACCCTCAGGTCTGCTTCCCAAACTGCTCAGTGCTCACTCCCAGGAGGAAGAGTGGCTCCATGGGAAGTGGGTCCAGGGAAGACCCCGCTCTGAACCCCCCACCGTGGTGAGGCTCCTGCACCATGGAGAGGCTGACAAGTTGCTCAACCTCTCCAGACTTCAGCTCCTCGCCTGGGGCGGCGTAGGGGCTCTCAGCACTGCTCCTGGCCAGTCTCACCTGCAGTTAAGTAACAAGCAAAATATGCCAGGGTTCTCTCCTTCCAGCACTCTTGTCTGATCCGCTGGGGCGAGGTCCCCGGGAGAACCCCACCAGGTGAGCTGCCCATGGCTCCCTGGGCAGCACGGTAGGAGACAGTCAGCCTGCAGCCGCGCACACACACAGGGCACTTATGTCTGTGGCTGAACTGTGCACCCTTACCCATCCCTAAACTCCATCTTGCTCTCTGGAGGCCAGGGGCGGACCTGGAGGAGATGTGGGCACTGAGTGACCTGCCCCAGGCAGCACTCAGCCCATGCGGGACTGAAGGACCCTCAGTGCACGTGGACAGGACCAGTGAGTACCTGCGTGCTCCTGTCCGGTCTCGCCTGTGGCCCCTTTCCACACCTGCATTAGCCCCTTTCTTCATTTCAGATTCCACTCCACTCCTTCACCAGCTGCTAAAGATGGAGCCTATTGGCTTTTCTAATCTTTTCTCTCCTCCCTACCTACCCACCACTGTTCTGATTCTGGTGCCAGGAGCCCGGCACACCCTCCCACTCCCCAGCCCTCCACCGCTGACAGATCCAGTCCTCACACATATCTGCCCTTGGCCTCAGACCTAAGTCTGGCACCGAGGAGAAGGTCCAGTCTTTAAGACAGTGCATGGGCCCCCTGGTCTGTCCTGCCTGCCTCTGCTTCCCACCCCCACCGTCCCAGGTAGCACCACCTCCTACATCTGCCACAGCCCTCTCCTTTCTGCTCCCATGGTTCTCCCTGACCTGAGGACTCCTGCCCTGCAGCTGGGTCTGATGCCCTCAGGGCTCCTGCCGTGGGTGTTGGTCGGCCCCTGCACTGCCCACCAGGTGGTCACTGCCTGCACTAGTCTCCCATATGACCAGGCACTTTCCGGGAACCTGTCTTCCACCTCAGCACGCTTGCACCTGACAAAGTACAGCTGCATGTCTATAGCTGCAGCTCAAACCCTGTCCCCAAAGCAGGCAGAGAGCAGACTGCCTACACCCAGAAGGCAGGAGGCCTGCAGGCCAGGCTTGCCCTGAGCCCCTGGCATTCCCTCACACACTTACAGGCACACACACACACATTCGTGCCCAGAAACATTGACCTCTACTCACACCGCAGAACTTCTAAAACTGCAGCCAGGGCTGCCAAAGCACATAGCCAGGAGCCCTGTGGATGGCAGGCGAGTGGACTTAGACCATCTGTGCCTTCATCAGAGCACTGTCCAGGACCTTCCACCGACAGCCAGGCTCCCTAAGTGGTGCATACTGCCCACTCTTTCATGGCTCCCCTTTTAAACCAACCTGCCCAGATAATTTCCTAAACTTTAAATCCTCATTTTCTGTACTTTTACAGCCTAGGGTAGAATTGCTTTGTGCAAGGTCAGCCCTGGGGTGGGCCCTGGAGGGGTCACCTTGTTTCCTGAAGTTTGGTTTCTTGCTCGTGAGGCACTTGGTAGCTTGGTAACTTCAGAACGCTCCAAGCCCAGACAGATAGGTGTCAGGTGCTTCCTTCCTGCTGCCCGGAGTGCAGCGTGGTGGGCAGGGTGTGCCTTTGGATCTGGAGAGCGCTGGGATCAGAACCCCTTCCCCTGTACAAGCCCTCTCTAAGCTCTGCATGGCTGGGTCTTCTTGTTGTCCACTCTGTGTTAGTCCACACAGTCCCAAGTCAGCCCTGAATGCCAGGGGAGGGAACACATGCCTCCTTTTCGGGGGACTGGGCTGCAGGGAGGTGGCAGCATCCCTTAGCTTTCACATTCATGGGCACAGTGCCCCCAGGGGAGTGGGCTTCAAAAACTACCTATTGAATGAATGAGCATACCATAAATGAATGCACCTCTCAGTCATGTTTCAGACTGAATGGCACTGCCTCCATTCCAGACAGACAGGAAAGTGCCTGTGTGGCATGCTGAACCTAACATCTCTGTCTGAGTCTTGAAGCCCAGCACCTGGGCCCCTCAGAGTCCTGAAGACTGGGCCCAGAACCCACTCTTCTGTCCACAGCAGACATAGCTACCATTTTATCCACATGTCTCTCAAGACAAGGGCACTCAGTCTACCCCACATACTTGAGACATGGCCCATGAGCCTCACAGGGCTATGGGGCTGATGGCGCTCACCAATGTGGATAGTCATGGCCAAAAAAAAGCAGCTGTCACTGCCAGCATGCCTGGTGGCCCTGAGGTGTCTCTTCCTTGGGCTGCAGTAGAGCCTCTGCTTGGCCCTGGGGCCCTGTGACAGTTAGGAGCCTCCCACAGGGATGTGCACTGGATAGGAGGGTCTGGGTGCGGCGCACACAGCTCATGCAGACAGCAGAGGGGTGCACGTGCTGTACTGGCCCTGGAATGCTCATTGCCTTTTGAGTGCTTCCTGCCTTGTTGGCAGGTCCTCTGGTCATCCTTAGCTGTGTCCCCAGCTCCACTCTGTGTGTGTGTGTGTGTGTGTGTGTGCGTGTATGTGCACGTGTGCATCAACACGCATGCATGCACATGTAGTATACATGTCTGTGCTAGGGTAATGACTTCATCCCAGGTACCCCCAAGGAGCACAGGGCACATTCTCTGATTCAGAGCACCCAGACCTTGTGCAGCTGAGGGATGGCTGCCCACTGAAGCACCCTCCAGGTGCTTTCTACCCTGACACATAAATACTCTAATCTCTACTTTGAAGACAAGGAGACTGAAGCTTAGAGACTCAGTGGCTGTCAAAGTCATGGGCAGGGTGCAGCTTTGATCTGTATGTATCCAGTCACAGACAACCCACTTTCCACGGCATCACACAATCTTCAGGATTCCCCAAGGGCCCCTCTTCCCCCAAATACTTCTTAACCCTCCATTGCTTCCTTTTGTTCTCCTTTTTTTAACAAAAATAATAAAAGAAAAAGACAACTGAAAGAGTACATTTACAAAATATTAACAAAAGGTTCATCTTCGGATGGTAAAGCTCTTAAATTTTGAAAATAAATTTAGACCGTTTAATGAGGTGGATAAGAAAAAAGTCTCCCTTTTCTGCCTGTTTTCTCCTTTGTCAGTAGCACAGTAGATAATTCCTCTATGTCTGAGGTGACTCTACATGCACGAAATAAATTATGCAGTGGGCTGGAATAACTACAAGGCCCTTCCTTCCTTCCTTCCACCATTAAAATGCATTCTATACGGTGTACTTTATTAAAGTAATTAAAGTGTACTCAAATTCTTTATCTGTTTGCTCTCAAAATGTCAAAGACCAATTCTCAGATTCAAGCTGTTTCTACGAACCCATCCAAGCCTGGATATGGCTGCGAAGCACCCACCTTGACACCTGAGCAGGGCCACCAGGGCTCTGGTCTCTCCCATCACCACGGCAGGTGCTGACCGAGCTCCTTTCTCTCTACCTTTGTCTTTGGAAAGTGATACAGCAGCCATTGGGCAGTGACTCTCTGGGCAGCAGGCAAAGGGGTCTCCAGGCCCCCTCCAGTGTGTGTCCCTCATGCAGGTGAACCACCTTCTTGTCCAGCCCACAGCATGGAGACATCATTCTTGGTGCTTGTCTCAAGAGCCACAATGCCTAGTGCTTCCCAGCCCAATGTCCAGCACACAGCAGGGTCCCCAAAATGTCTTTGGGCTTTGTTTCTGTTTAAAAGGGCTCAACCTGATTCATTCCAACCCTGGACAAGGCCATAGTACAGCTGCTGTTCACCAAGTAAGACATACATGGTAAGAAGCCCATGTAATAAAACCTTCTTCACACCTGTGATGTGCAAGCAGCACGGTATTTATTGCTCATAGCAACACTCAGTCCAGGAGATGCTGGGTGCTGTGCTGTCAGGCAGAGCCATTCTGCTACTTATTGGCTCTGGTCAACTTGATCCTAACTTATTATGCCTCAGTTTCTTCAACTGTGCAAGGAAACATATAAGACAATAGTCTATGATGATATAAGTAGATCATATTATGTGTGGGTCATACAGTAAGTGCTCAGTAAGATGAAAATGATAATAATGATGCTATTGATATTGGTGATAATCACAGTGATGGTGGGGTCATGATGAGGATGATGATCATGGTGACAGTGATGGTGATAATAGTGATTGTGATGGTGATGACAGTGATGATGGTGATGATAATCGTGGTGATGATGATGGCCATGGTCATGATGGTGATGATGATGGTGATGGTGCTGATGGTAATGGTGATAATAATGATGATGATAGTTGTAGATTATATTATCTGTACTTCAGAGTCCAGAGACATTAAGACATTTTCTCAAGTTCTCAGAGAGGGTAAAAGCATGAAGGTCTAGCTGATTTTATAGTCAATGTTCTTTCCAACACCCTATTGCCTTTTCCCAATGTTCATTTCAATTCTTAACTGACTTCTCATATCTATTATTCCTTCAGCTGCTTGACATAAGTCCTCCCCTTGTCCATCACAATTTCATTCACTCTTCCTTTTTTTCAAGCATCTTTGCATCTGACCTTCCTCACACAGCTCCTGAATAATGAACTGCTGCCAGGCGGAGTGTGAATAGCCGGACCTCCTTGCGTCCTGAACATCTGGTCCCTCCACACTCAGAGGACTTGATGAAATATGCAGAGGCCGGGCGCTACAAATTGGAACTCAGAGGCCCACCCTCCCTTTCCTTTCAATTTCCTTTTTGAGAATTTAGTTCTCCAACATCAATTTCTGTTTGTAATAAATATTTAAGCACTTTGCCTGCCAAGCTTGCAGCATGGGAATGCTTTGAGCTGGCAGCCCCAGAGCCTCTGGCTGCCCCACTTGCCCTCCCCGGAAGACTCCCCAGGAGGTCTCAGCTGGGGTGCTTCTTGTGTCCTCTGTTCCCATAGCTGCTGCAAAGGATGCCTCCCTTTGGCTTGTCTTCCATATCCAGTCAAGGGCCACAGCCCGTCTGACTGAGAATGCTGCCACAGACTCCTAGGTTTCTGTGCCTCCAGCCACCCTGCCCCCACTCCCACCCACACTCTTCCACTATGTCAAACCCAAATCTGATCTGTCACCTGACCTGAAGCCCCACCATGGCCCCCTGCAACATAAAGTCCAAACTTGTTAACACCCTGCTCCAGCCCCTGTATGATGTCTCCCATCTCCCTAGCTCCAGTTCACACTCCCTCATCATACAGTATGCTGACACACACACTGATTACAGTTCCAGGCTTTGCTCCTGCCCTCCCTCTGCCTGGGCCCCCACACCACTGCTGCCTGCCACCAGTGCTGACTAGCTCATGCTTATGCTCCAGCTCATCCCCAGCTGTCAACTGCTGCCTCTCCTGGATCTCCCTGAGCCCGGCCTGAGTCCCCTCCCCTGCCTTGCACCTCTCCCTTCCAGATCTTCCATCACACCTCCATTATATTACCCAGCACAGCACCTGCCCATTTGTTTTTTTGTCTCCCTCACTGACTACAGACTTGTCCAGGGCCCAGCAAGAGATGCAGGACCAGAGTGGCCAGCAGCAGAGCTATGAAAAGTTACTCTGGGAGCTCAGCCCCTCCTGGTCTGGAGCCCAGTTCCATGCCCTCCCTATCTCCCTGCCACCCCCACCCCCCAGCTTCTCAAGGCTCCCTAGCCTGGACTTGCCCCTTTCAGCACCTCTCTAGTCCTTCTGAAACCTGTCTGTGATGTCCTGAGTCTTTGTAAGATGCTTTTGGGTGTCACAAAGCTCTAAGGAGTGTCACAAAGCTCTTAGCTTAGTGTCACCCACTAGTCTGGGTGACAACGGTGGACATTTAATGCAGTGACATGGGAAGTGTCGGCATCCGTGTTCCATGTGGTAAATCTCCAGTCCCAGCTGAATTCCAGTCAAGACTCTCTTACTCTAGACAAAGAGGCCAAAAGTCCCCCTATCATAGCTGCATGATCCCAGAACAACCCATAAAAATCTCAGAACCATCAAGTTCAGAGACCAGGACTGCACTTGTCCCACAGACCAAATGGATGTCTTTTTTTAAATTAACGTGTGGTTGTCATATAATATTATATTAGTTTCAGGTGTACAACATAGTGATTCAACGTTTGTATACATTACGAAGTGATCACCAAGATAAGTCTAGCTACCATTTATCACCACACAAGGCTGTCACAATATTATTGATGATATTCCCTAAGAATGGGGATCTTTTCCAACATGAGCAAAAGAGGTACACAGCCTCTCTTAGAGAATGTCACCCAGACACTCACTTTGTCCAGGTGTAGAGTATCCCAGTCCCCTGTGTGAAAGGCAAAGGGTGGCTTTTTCAAGAGCAGCAGTGCCCAGCCTGTAAGGTCAGCTCTTCATGGGCACTCCCATAGGCTGACAGAGGAACTCAGCGCCAGGCAGTTACCAATTCTCCAGACACCCTGGACCCATCCTGGTGACAGCTCAGATCTCAGAACTCTTCATTCTTACTCCCACCTCTCCCAGATAGGGCAGCCTGCAAATGTAGGTGAAGGATGGGAAGGAAACAGGCTCTCAAAAGGTCAGATACCTACATGCTTTGGGGGTGGGGGATGGGGAACTCCTGAGAAACATGCTGTGGCTCTGGCCCACCCCAGTGAGCAGGGCAAGGAAGGCAGCTCACCCCCAGGAAAGCAATAGGACCTGAATCCCACCCCCAGCAGCCAGAGGGACAAGGAAGGAGTCGCTTAGCACCAGTTTATCCCTGGTCCTCTGCAGGTCAGCCCAGAAGGGCAAGTGGAAAAGTCAGCCAACCTCACAGGGCATGTGATGGAGACGCTGGTCCCTCACTCTCACTCTGCTGCCAGCCATGAGTTGGGAAGGTGACATAAAGTCAGCAATGAACCTATAGGAAATCAATTTTTCACGTTGTACCCCACCTCAGCTGAATTCATGAATGGTTATGTTCAGGGATACTTACAAAGCAGAGTGTTAAGCAGCCTAGGGCCCAAGGCTGAGGAAAATCTTCACACAGAATCTATAATGTAAATTACATAGGACAGTGGTACTTGGGGACAGAGGAAGGAACTCCAGTCCCACTCGCCCATCAACTTTGAAGATCTGACCGTCAGCATTGCTATCACTGAGAGAGGTGTGTTATCATCCCCCTTTTACAGATGAAAATACTGAGGCTAAGAAAGCTTAAATAACTTGGCCAAGGAACTAGAGGCCAAGCTTGAATCAGGAAAGATAGCCTGGCAGTGGTGAGGAGCTAGGTCTGCCTTATTGGTCACCTGCCCATGGCTGCATGAATGGCCTCCCTGGAGCCTGGGCTTTATGTAAAGACTGCAAGCTGTAGGCTTGCAAGCACCGTGCAGACCAGTACAGGAAGCCCATAGGGAGAGCTCAGTGAGGTAGGGCTGTAGTGTAATGACCTGGAGCTCGGGCCCAATGCATGCTGGGGACATAGCACTGAGGGTACAGTAGCTAACTGAACAAATGTCCACCCGCATGTTGTTCATGTTCCAGTGGGGGAGACTCAGAAACTCCAGTGAACAAATCAACATAAACCGGATCAGCTAATAACAAGTACAGTGGACAAAACCAAACAGGGAGGGTGGGGTGGGCACATGGTCCACCACTCCTTTCGGGAGGACCTGAGGGAGCAGGGAGCAGGGAGCAAGGGTTCTGGGTGGACATTCCCAGCAGAGGGACACAGAGCAGAGGCCCCAGGGCAGGGTGAGCTGGGCACCCACAGAGAACAGGTGAGTCTGGCTGGGGTAGAGTGAGGGCGTGGGCTGCAGGGAAAACCCAGAAGGGCCACAAACACACATTTGAGGACTTTGGCTTTCATTCTGGAAGGGGTGGGGGCCACTGAGGGTTTGAGCAGAAGAAGAGGGATCCAATATGACTCAGATGTAACAGGGTCACTCTGGCCACAGTGCATGTATAGACAGCAGGTGGAGTGAAAGTAGCCAGGCCAGGGGCTCGATCCTTGGACCAGGGAAATGGATGAGGTGGGCAGTGAGGCCCAATTCTGGATATATTTGTTGTTGATACAGAAAATACCAGAGAAGGAGGCAAGATGATTCCCAGCTCCTGATCTGCAACCAGAGAGATGGAGATGGTGTTCTCAAGAAGGTCGCTGTGGTCCACTTGACACCTAAGAAGTCTTGATTCCTCCCCTCTGGAAACACCATCGTGGGATGGGCCAGTTCACACTGGGATGGGCCAGTTCACCTGTGTCTTCCAAAATGGGCTGCTGGCCAGATGAGCTCTGGAAGAGCTGCAGGTGTCCTTTCTTTGGCCAGCCTCACACTGCGACCTCTCTATCCTACATGAGATGATGCTTGGAGAGGGCCACTGCCAATCCAAGTTGCTGGGTGGCACTTCACACACACAGACCCAGGTTCTGCCTGGCAGGGACCATGGAGGGGCAGGGTCGGAGGGCCACAGCCACGGCAAAGCTGAGAAGACTCTGAGTTCACATCACAGGCAATCTCAGCAATCAGCTTAGTGCTTAGCAGCTGATCCGGGAGGCCAGCTGTGTGCCCAGAGGTGAAACATAAAAGTTCCCGCCTGTGTCAGACGCTTCTTGATAAAGCTGTCAGCAGCTCAGGGAAAGTGTGAGACTGGACCAGCAGCTGCTTCTGTGCCCAACGAGTACTCAGAGATAGATCCATCCATGGGCTTCCCTCCAGACTTCCTTTACCTCCCATGGCTGCCCCGGGCCTGGATGTTGGAGGGTTCACAACGAGACGGTGCTGTTCCCAAGCCACACAGCTGAGTGTGGTGGGAGGGATGGTGATGAGGCCTGAAAGTAGGAGTTGTGCTTTACTGCATGGATTTCACCAGGTTCTGGTAGTCTGCCTTATTTCCCAAATCTCCATGGGGCACCGAAACCACTTCTTGTCCTACCCTTGGAGCAAGAGAGGTGCAGGCTCAGGCCAGAGAGCCAGTCGAGGTGGGCCATTAATCAGGAATAGCTTTCCTCGAAACTTTTATCCAGTTCTCCATTCCAATCCCACCCCAACACCCCACCTTCAATTCTAGAGCCTTCCTGGGGTTTTGTACCAATAACAGATTTGTTTTCAGCTTTCTGCAGTGTGCGAAGTCACCTACTATTTATCCATCCATTCTCAGGCTTCCAAAATGTTCTGAACTTCTCTTGTCCGATACAGGCACATCTCATGTTATTGCCCTGTACTTTATTGTGCCTTGCAAATACTGCATTTCTCACAAATTGAAGGTCTGTGGTGACCCTGCATTAAGCACATCTATCAGTGCCATTTTTCCAACAGCATTTGCTCATTTTGTGTTTGTGTCACGTTTTGGTTATTCTGACAATATTTCAAAGTTTTTCATTATTATTATTATATTTGCTATGGTGATCATGACCAGTGATCTTTAATGGATAATAATTGTTTTGGGGCACTACAAACCATGCCTCTATAAGATGGTGAACTTAATTGATAAATCTTGTGTATTCTGAGCTCCACCAACCACTAGTTCCCATCTCTCCCCTCTCAGGTCTCCTCCCTGAGACATAGCGATATTTAAATGAGGCTAATTAATAAGAACCCTATAATGGTCTCTAAGTGCTCAAGTGAGAGGAAGAGAGTCACCCGTCTCTCACTTTAAATCAAAAGCTAGAGATGATTCAGTGCAGTGAGGAAGGTATGTTGAAAGCTGAGACAGGCCAAAAGCTGGGCCTCTTGCACCAAACAGTTAGCCAGGCTGTGTGTGCAAAGGAAAAGTTCTTGAAGGAAAGTGAAAGCACTACTCCAGTGAACACACAAATGGTGAGAAAACAGAACAGGCTTATAGTTGATACAGAGAAAGTTTGAGTGGTCTGGACAGAAGACCAAACCAGTCACAACATTCCCTTAAACCAAAGTCTAATCCAGAGGAAGGCCCTGACTCTCTTCAATTCTGTGAATGCCGAAAGAGGGGAGTAAGCTGCAGAAGAAAGTATGAAGCCAGAAGAGGTAGGTTCATAAGGTTTAAGAAAAGAAGCTGCCTCCATAACAAATGTCCAAGGTAAAGCAGCAAGAGCTGGTGTAGAAGCTACAGCAAGTTACCCAGAAGATGTAGCTAAGATCATTCATGAAGGTGACTATGCCCAACAAGAGATTTTCAGTGCGGATGAAGCAGCCTTCTATTGAAAGAAGATGCTATCTAGGACTTTCATAGCTACAGGTGAGAAGTCAATGCCTGGCTTCAAAGGACAAGCAGACTGCCTTGTTAGATGTAATGCAGCTGATGACTTTAAGTTGAGGTCAATGCTCATTTGCCATTCCAAAAAATCCTGGTTCCCTTAAAAATTATGCTTAAATCTACTCTGCACGTGCTCTAAAAATAGAACAACAATGCGTGGGTAACAACACATCCGTTTATAACATGGTTTACTGAGTATGTTGAGCCCATGGTTAAGACTGGCATGCTGATAACACAGCATCCAGTCTGCAGCCCATGGATCAAGGGTTACATTTTGATCCTCAAGTCTTATTATTTGAGAAATACATCTCCTAAGGCTAGAGCTGCCATTGGTAGTGATTCCTCTGATGGATCTGGAAAAAGTTACTTGGAAATCTTCTGGGAAGTGTTCACCATTCTAGACGCCATTAGGAACATTTGTGATTCATGGGAAGAAGTAAAAAAAATAATAACATTAACAGGAGTTTGGAAGAAGTCGATTCCAGTCCTCATGGATGACTTTGAGGGGTTCAGGATTTCAGGGGAGGCAGTAACTGCAGGTGTGGTGGAATCAGCAAGAGGGCTGAAGTGGAGCCTGAAGATGGGACTGAATGGCTGCCGTCTCATGATACAACTTTAATGGATGCAGAGTGGCTTCTCATGGCCAAGCGAAGAGAGCCGTTCTTGAGATAGAAAGTACTCCTGGTGAAAGTGCTGTGAGGACTATTGAAATGACACAAAGGATTTGGAATATTACATAAATTTAGTGAGACAGCAGTGGCAGAGTTTGAGAGGACTGGCTCCAATTCTGAAAGATGTTCTTTTGTGGGTAAAATGCTATCAAACACCATCACATTCTACAGAGAGTTTGTGAAAGGAAGACTCAATTCCACAGACTTCGTTGTTGTCTTATACTTATGAAATTGCCACAGCCACTCCCACCTTCAGCAACCACCCCCCTGATGAGTCCGCAGCCACCAACATCTAGGCAAGACCTCCGCCAGCAAAAAGATTATAACCTACTGAAAGCTCAAACGGTGACTAACATTTCTAGCAATAAACTGTTTTTTAATTAAGTGTGTACATTCGGGATTTTTTAGACGTAATGCTATTACACACTTAATAGACTACAGCATGGTGTAAAGATAACTCTTACATGCACTGGGAAACCAAAATTTCATTTGATTCACTCTCTTGGGACAGTGGCTTTACTGAACCTGCACTCTCTCTTCGGCATGCCCATAGTATGTCTTCCCTGGTTCTCTTTGTTCTCTTAAGTTTTTGCTCCTTTTATTCCTTTACTGTCATTCAATGGAAATTTTGATGGGAAACAGAATACTGCATATGTTCAATTTTCCTTGATTAAAAAAGAGCTCCTTCTTGCCTTTTGGAAAGTTTCCCCTAAGGTTTTTAAGTGTTGCACTGATCCATTCTGCATACACACATCAAGTGTGCCACAGGCCCTGTGCCCGGTGCAGAGGGGTTTCAGAAGTATGGCAGACATTACTGAACTCTGAGTGGAGCAGGGAAGAGCAGACAGATGGGGCCAGGTGGCTCGATGCACAGCAGAGGGAAGGATAGCCATCACTCCTTCTGAGTCAGGGGCTGGGAGGGGCGGGGCCAGGGAGGAGCAGCACAGGAGCCCCCCCATCTGGGTACACTTCTTTCTACCTGGCCCCATGATGTGGGTGAAGTCAGACCCCTGGGCCTGCCCACCTTGCCTTTGTTTGGAATGTGATCCCATCTTCCCTTCCAGCTCATCCGTCCTCTGCCTGGACCCTCCAGCCATGGGTCCAGCCATGGGCACCTGTGGGTCCACACTGTCTCACCTTCAGGCCTCTGCACCCACTGATCCAGCATCTGGAACACCTTCAAGTGCCCTCCCCCCATTACTCTCCCATTCATTTCATGTCAACTAGGAGGATGCCACATTTGTGCCCTGCACACTGAGGCCTGTCCTTTGTCTCCACAGGTCCCCAGACTTCATTCTGCCCAACTGTTAGCCAGCAGTGCCATCCTTGGCCATTCCTGTCATCTTCACCAGCCTCCCCAGGGCACAAACCAGCACTATGTGAAGTCCATGACTGGCCCATGTGTCCAGAGGAGAGGCAGGCTGGCTAGTGCTGCGCACAGGTGACCAGTGGATAGTAGGAGACAGAGGCCGGGGCCAGCCAGGAAGATGAGGGGCTGATCCTGTCCCCAGAGAGGCCAACGCAGGCATGGGGGCTCCATTCTGGTCCCCACCCACCTGCTGATGGCCTCAGTGACAAGGGGCTTAGAGTCTGTCAGCACTGGACACACAGTGACTCCTGGTCACTGGGGTGTCAGCTCTCCCTTTGGAAGGTGCACAGTGTACTCAGCACTGTCCTGAGCACTTCGTGGGCTATTTTTGTTAATCCTCCAATTGTGGGATATAGATGGTATTTTCCTCATTTTAGACTAGCAAGGCCTAGCGAGGAAACAGCTCTGTTTTTGCTGCAGCAGTAGGTTGTCTGCATCATGCCTCCTAGGTCCAGGCCCTGTTGGTGCACATGGGGGGCAGGCTTAGCCTGCTCTGGTCACCTCCACGGAGGAGAAGCCCTGGGCCACCCACCCCCAGCAGAGAGAAATAAGCCCAGAAGAACCCTTCTTGGGGTCAGTGCTCACCCAGAGCAGCTCCAGGGAGAACAGTGGGAACAGACAGCAACCCAGGTGGAGAGTCTGGAGCTAAAGGGTGATGGGGACAGTGCGGAGCCTTCCCCAGATCTGCCGCCTGCCCACCCAAGCAAGGAAAAGAAGGGTCTACACCACCTCACTCCTCCAGACAAGGAAGCTGAGGGCAGCAGTGGCCGAAGCAGGCCTGGGTTCCTGCTCTCTGCTCTGCTAGCTTCCCTGTTGCTCACTCTAACTACAACCCCACACCTGCCCCAGGTGCCTGACATGCTCTTCCTGTCTCTGCCTCTTCCTTTCTTCCCTGGTTTTCACACTGAGGTTTCTTCTTGTCGTTACAGTGTCATCTGAGCCAGGGGCAGGTGCTGTGGGGCTGCATCCTTGGGGGCCCCCGGGGTCTGAGAGTCGCCACCCCAGAGGAGGACGAGAGCCCGGATGGTCGGTGCACCGTGCTCAGCGCCCCTCACTAGTGAACGGCTTTATCCCAGCTTCCCCTGCCCACCTTACCCCGCCTCACCCTTCTAAATTCATCTACGGCACGTCTCCCTCCTCTCTCCCACTTTCTTTAAAACCGGCAGAATGTTACCTCCTCTTCCCTTGGAAGGAAAAGAAGGATCTGTAGGCGAGGAAGCAGCTCCTCCAGACAGCCCAGGCAAAACGCCTAGGCTGCCTGTCAAATTTGATTTCGAAAGATAATCTATTTTGAGCAAAAGAATAATGAAAAGACATCCCCAGCTGTCCTGGAAATGTCTCGATTCTCTTCTCCCACCAACCCGGGTGCAAGGCCTGGCTCTGTGCCTTTGCCCACCATGCCCACCCCCCTTGCATCCACACGCTGCCCTGGCAGCAGTGGCTCTCTCTTCCTTCCCTCTGTCCTCCTTGGCACCCTCCCAGAGCCCTTGCCCACTCTTGCCTCTGTGTAGGACTGATGAGGAATGATGACAGCCAGGCAGAACCTGCGGGGCCTGCTCTCCATGCCTGGCAGCCGCGTTCAGCACAGGGTCACACCCACACAGAGCCTGGCACATCCAGTCAGCACCTACTGAATGACTCATGCCAGGCCACGGCAGCTGGGGAAGAAGGCTCCTGTCTCACTGATGAGCCTTGGTGGGTTATTTGAGGACTGAAGTGACAGAGCCGGTGGCTACGGAGCCTGGGACTGTCTCTGTCTGTGCTGGCAGCTTCCTGGGTAACGCTGAGAGCACAGCCTGCCAGCAGCCCGCAGGGACCCAGTCCCAGCTCACCCTCTGGGGCTGCACCCAGCAGGAGAGGAAGATTCACCCTCCTTTCATCCATGCAAAAGGAGTCCAGCCAGGAGCCTCCCTGACGGCCAAGGGGTGTGCCTTGGACGACCTCCAGAAGGTCTCATGGGGGAGCTCTGCTCTCACACCCTCTCCTGCCCTTCCTTCCCAACAGCACCCAACTGGAGCTGGCGTACACCCTTCTTCCCAGTGCAGTGTAGGCCCATCACCATCCCCGACGCTGCCGGGAGGCTCTGTGTGCAGGGATCGGGAGCACAGGGAACCGTGGGGAAGGTGCGATTCAGGAGAGGGAGCCAACAGGGAGGCTCAGGAGGGAGGACAGGATCCAGGCCAGGCCCACCCCACATGGCCAGTCCTTCCCTGTGCAACTGTCTCCATCACACTCTCCACCTTCTGATGCCCACACCATCGAGAGCATTGATTTGCTTGTTGTCTGCCTTCTTCCAGTGACTTTCAGCTCCTACAGAGATTCTCATCCCTTTTGTTTGTGCCCCCAGGGCCTAGAACTGTGAAGGGCATGAGCAGAAACAGACCGTGGGCATGGCCTTGTCAGGGTGGACATGGCTGCCACATGGCCTAGTAGGAGCCAAGGCTGGTGAAGGCCGGGGCTCTGCTCAGCATAAGGACTCCCAGCTATTTGCCAGACTTTATCCTGTGCACTTCCCACCATGCTCCTCATGTAGCTCTGAAAGGGAGGCATTATACCAGGGGTCTCCTGACCAGAACACGAGGATCCCAGCCACTGAGCTTCTCCCCCAGCCACACCACAGCCAGCGGTAGAGGAAGCATCTGGAGCCAGCCTGGACCCAGGGATCATCAAGGGGGTGGGCACCCACAACTAGCTGCTCCCTGGGAGCAGTCACCTCAGAGAGACCCCCACCCATCTACACAGCCCCTGAGACAGAGGAGCCCTCTGCTCAGGCAGGGAGTGGGTGGGGGGAGGAAGCCACTGCCAATGTTTCCCTTACCCCAACATGAGTGAACACATCCTCCAGGAACTCATGACATTTCCAAACGATGAGCAGCAGAAAGCGTGGCCAGGGTCCCTCCAACTGACCCGTTGTACTGGGCAAGCACATCTCATGCGATGTGGTCACAGAGCAGGGTCATTTATGCCCTACGTTCTCCTGGAATGTGTAGCATTGGCTGGTCCTTCTACCCCTGGATTTCCGTTTTTTCTGCAAGTCTGGTCAGTGCAGCTCCAAAACCAGTCTCAGGTTGATAGCAACCTCACTGGAAGCCCATTATCCCTGACATGTAAAAAAGTGATGCTTCAAGACATGAGCAGTGGGAAAGAGGAAAGGAAGAGGGGAAGAGGCAGAGGGGTAAATGTTTTTTCCTCATGTGTGATGCAGGAGCCCAAGAGTGGATGGTCCTAGAAATAGAAGTGTAAGCACATAATTCAAATTCATCAAAATAACAACTACTTGTAATAGCATAAATACTAACAACTGAGATGAGGAAAAAGTGAAAAGTGCTGGATATGGTAAGTGAGCTAAATTCTTCAATTTAATATTGAGGACTGAATACATGGGTCTTGGTTGATAAATTAAGAATAGAGTCATGCTTGATTTCATGTTTATTATAAAGTCTTTATATAAATAATTTTAGTAGCTGCATGATACCTATCTGGGCAATTTATTAGGTACCAAGGTAGTTGAACAGATACCTTTTGCTGTTACTGAATACGAGGACTACAGCTCGTTGTACAGCTGGAGAGGCAACTTTCAGAAAAACAAAAATTACAAATGGTTATCAGAAAAATGATGGGTTAGAAGAGGTGATGGATATGGCTGTGTGCTTTTATTTTGCTTTTTACTTTCTGTTCTTTGGAACATTTGATTACTTTGGACATGTTTTTACAATATTCATGTATTATTTTGGTATTTAAAACAATATGTTACCAAACATGCTAGACCTTTCTCTAGTAATTTCAGTCCTAGAATTTAGTTACAGTAAAGGTTATAAGTCCAGCTGTTAATATTATACAGCCACAAAATTATTTTTATAAAGAATTTGCGATAAATGTGGGGAAGATTTCTGTTATAATGTTGGATGAGAACTCTAGAACATGAAATTGTATATGGACTATAATCACAAATATGTAAAAAACAAAGAAAACCAGAAAACAAAATATCATCCGAGGTTTTTTTTGGATGGGCAAAAGTATCCCAAAATGTTAACAGTGGTTGTCTTTGGTAGGAGGCACTATGGGAATTTAAAAATTCTTCTTTCTAATTCCAACTTTCACATTTTTGTTAATACGGAAAATGTGTGATTTTTTTAATGAGGAGGAAAGGAGATATTGAACTGTGAATTAATGGCAGCAGGGACTGAGGGCACAATTTAACTTGGTAGGCCTTGTCTTATACAGAGTAAGAGAATGGACGTAATCAGGGGATTCTGTTTGTTCTCATTGCTGCCAACAGAACTGAGATGATCCTGAAAGTATTTGTGTCCCCCACTAGTTGAGTCACAGTCCAGATGAACCCCAAATGATTCTAATTATCTGCTGCCAGTTGTGTGAAACACATTCTCCAAGAGGAGAGACTTCTTCCCAGCATAAAAGCAATCCCAGCATCAGTAACCAAGAGATTCTAAATCCAGCTCCCCACAGCCTGCCATGACCTCCCATTCTAGTCACCTTGCTCGCAGGTATCCCCTCCCTCTAGCAGGGGATCAGAGCTGCACTATCTCTCAATTCCCTCAAGATCTTGGGTCCCCTGAGGAGCTATGACTCCATCAGTGTACTGGTGACTCAGATCTACCACTTAGTAAAGTGCATTCCCTCAGGCAAAACAAATTCATATGGCAAAATGCTGCCCCCAAAATCAACTACAAGACACTGTTAATCTACTCACCCAATACTCACCCCGAAAGGGATTTCAATGTGTTTCAGAAATACCCCTGATGTCTTATTGTTCATTGTTATTTGAGCCAAAAGAAATTACATAAATGGGGAGGAGAGGTGATTTCCAGGGAGGATGGGGAGGGGTGAGGTGAGTGGGAGCTATTAACAACTACTGAGTGTTCTAGAACTTCACATCCTTCATTTACAAAACAGAAATGGAGAGAAAAGGGGAGCTTAATCTGGGTTCAAAAAGTCAGGTATGTTCTGTGCAAAATCCAATGCACTTTTCACTCTCTCTACCAACATCCCTAAATATGATGTGATATGTGTGTGTGTACTGGAAGTGAGTAGTTAAATATATTTATGGTTTATAAATAAAACATTTACAAAAGTGATGATTTTTATTCATGTGTGGTGAAACTACCAGTTGAAATTTGTAATGACTCATTGACAAATTATGCTCTGACTTTCAACTAATAGATTTAGAGTTTAAACATTTTTGACAAGAGCATATTTTTGATGGGACAGATTGAATGGGATGTGAATTTGAACTTCTCCATTTAGCTACTGCAGGTTGGTTTTAAGCAGAAGTGGTAAGTATGCTTCAAACTGGGTTTTAATATGAGTAAAATACGGATTTGTGCTTATAGCCAAGAGGAATTACCAAGGACTGGATTTACCCTCCCACTAGAAACAACACAGCAGCAGAAACTGATAAAATAAATATCTACAAGATTGAAACAAATATCTACAAGACACTACTTAAGGCAACAGAAGATAATAATTCTTGAGAGATGGAGAAAAAATAAAGTGACCCTTAATGTTGCTACAGATTATCATCCTGGGAATTTCCAAGGTAAAACACAGGAGTTCAAATTAAGGAGGAGGCTTTCAGACTCCCTAAGTTGAGAAGATGGAATGGAAAACCCAGGAAGACCACGTCCATCTGAGTCTACAGAACAGTGCTGAGTACAAAAGAGCTGCGAAGAGAGAAAACCCTTAGCAACCACAGAGGGCCTGCCTCAGCTCCTCAGCTGAGAACTGATCAGTGCATGCTTGTAGGCAAACTACCCAAGGCCAGGAAAAGACTGATCCCAAGGATTGGAGGTAATAGTGCATGGCATCAAAAGAATGCTAGGAATAGTGTGTTCCCACTATTCCCTGGGGAATTGCCTGTTCCCACCAAATGATACTAAAAACATCGGAAGTCATGGGGCTTCAGTATTAGTGAATACTAGACTTAGGATGTTAAGGATGCTTAAGATACAGTACTCCTAAAGAAAGAAAGACCCAAAACATCATACTGTTTGTTCAAAGCAAAACTCAAGAATATTTAAGGGGATACAATCAATGTCCATCATCCATCAAGCTAAAACTCAAAATCACCAGCATCAGTAAAAAATTAGCAGGTATGTAAAGAAACCAGATAATAGAACTTCCAATAGAGGTAAATCAATCAAATTTAACCTACAACCTCTTACAGATTCATATTTACAAATATGTCCTCTGGTGGGGCTCCTGGGTGGCTTAGTCGGTTAAGCGTCCGACTTTCACTTAGGTCATGATCTTGCAGTTCGTGGGTTCGAGCCCTGCGTTGGGCTCTGTGCTGACTGCCAGCTCAGAGCCTGGAGCCTGTTTCAGTCTGTGACTCCCTCTCTCTCTGACCCTCCCCTGCTCACGCTGTCTCTCTCTCTCCTAGAAATAAATAAAAACATTTAAAATAATTAAAAATAGAACTACCATATGATCTAGCAATTCCACTTCTGGGTATTTATCCAAAGAAAACAAAAATACAACTGGTTAAGACATATGCATTCCCCTGTCCATTGCAGCATTGTTGCAGTGGCCAAGATAGGAAGCAATCTAGGTGCCCATTGATGGATGAATGGAAAAAGAAAATATAATATGTATTTTAAAAAAAAGAAATCTTGTCATTTGTGACAATACAGATGGATCTTGAGGGCATTATGCTAAGCAAAATAAGTCAGGCAGAAAAAAAAATTCCATATGACCTCACTTATATGTGAGGAAGGAAGGAAGGAAGGAAGGAAGGAAGGAAGGAAGGAAGGAAGGAAGGAAGGAAGAAAGAAAGGGAAAGGATAAGAGAAAGGACAAGGAAGGAAGGAAGGAAGGAAGGAAGGAAGGAAGGAAGGAAGGAAAGAAGGAAAACAAGAAAAAGAAAGAAAGAGAGAGAGAGAGAGAGAGAGAAAGGATAAGAGAAAGGACAAGGAAGGAAGGAAGGAAAGAAGGGAGGAAGGAAAGTTTACAGATGCAAAGAATCTGTGGTTACCAGAGGTGGGAGGTGGGGTAGCGGGTGAAGTGAGTGAAGTGGGGTAAAAGGTAGAAACTTCCAATTATAAAATAAATAGTCATGGGGATATAATGTACAGCATGGTGACTATAGTTAATAATATTTGGTATTACATATTTGGAAGTTGCTAACAGAGTAAATATAAAAAGTTCACATCACAAGAAAAAAATTGTAACTATGTATGATGACGGATGTTAACTAGACTTCTTGTGGTAGTTATTTTATAATATATACAATTATCAAATGATTATGTTGTATACCTGAAACTAATATAATGTATGTCAAACATAGTTAAATAAAAATAAATAAATATACAAACAAATAAATAAGTAAAATGGATTTTTAACCCTAAAAAATATTTTTAATGTTTATTTATTTTTGAAAGAGAGCGAGCGAGCAAGCAGCGGAGGGGCAGAGAGAGAGGGAGAATCCCAAGCAGTCTCCACTATCAGTGCAGAGCCTAATGTGGCCTCAAACCGATGAACTGTGAGATCATGACCTGAGCAGAAATCAAGAGTCGGCCAGTTAACTAACTGAGCCACCGAGACGCCCCTATTTTTTAACTGAATGTTAATGAAAGCACAACACATTGAAATTTGCAGGATGCCACTAAAGAAGTACTTAGAGAAAATAAAAGCACTAAACACCTACATTTAGGTCTCAGATCAATTATCTCAGCTTCTACGTTCAGAAACTAGAAAATAAGAGAAAAATTAAATCCAAAGGAAGTGAAAGAAAGGAAACAATAGAAATAGAAAAGTAGAAATCAGTGAAACAATAGAAATAAATTGGTGAAGACACAAGCTAGTTCCTTGAAAAGCTTACTAATTTTGTTAAACCTCTAACTGGACATCAGAAAAAAAGAGAGAGAAAAAGAGAAGTTAAAAATTATCAAAATCTTAAAAGAGAGAACTGATATTTCTATAGATTCTACAGTTTTTAAAAGGATAATGAAAAATTATTGTGCTGGTTGAATAGTGCTCCCCCTAAAAATTCGTGTCTCTATAAGACCTGTCAATGTGACTTTTCTAGAAATAGGGTCTTTACATGTGATCATGGTAAGGTAAAGTCATACTAAATTGGGTTAGGCCCTAAATTCAGTGACTGGTAACCTTACTGGATGATGGAAATTTGACACAGAGAAACACACAAGGAGAGCATCATGTGAAGATGAAGCAAAGATTTTAGTAAAAAAACAAAAAAACTAAAAAACTAAAAACCAAGGACCACCAAGAAATGTTAGCAATCACCAGAAGCTAGGAGAGAAATATGGAACAGATTTTCCTTCAGAATGTCTAGAAGGAACCAACCCTCCGAACATCTTGACTTTGAACATGTAGCTCGAAAACTGTGAGACAAATTTCTGTTGTTTTAAGCCATGATAATTTGTTACAGAAATCCTAGGAAATGAATATAATTATAAAAATATTTATGTCAATATATTTGAAAATTTAGTTTTCACCTAATGAAATGGGCAAATTTCTTGAAAATGCAAACTACAAAAACTCATTCACATATAAAAAAGATAATTTCTATTTATCCTTATATCTATTAAGAAACAGAATTGTAGTTAAAAATTTTCCACAGAGAAAACTCCAGACCTAGATGGATTCACTAATTAATTCTACCAAACATTTAGGGAAGAAATAATAACAATTTTACACAAACTATTCCAAAAATCTGAAAAAAAGGGAATACTTCTCAACTGATTGTGTAAACCCAACATTATTGTACTACTAAAACCAGAAAAAGACATTATAAGAAAATAAAACTTTAAATTAATATCCCCTGTGAATATGGATGTAAAAATCCTTTGCAAATTTTCAGTAAATAGAAGCCAATAATTTATTAAAAAAGAAGAATACATCATGACCAAATAGGGTTTATCCAAGGATTGCAAGATTCGTATAGCATTCAAAAACCAACCAATGTAATCTCCATGTTAACAAACTAAAACAGAAAAACCATATGTTCATTTCAATAGATGCAGAAAAGGCATTTGAAAAAAATCAACATCCATTCCCAATGAAAAAGGAAAAAAAACACTCAGCAACATATGAACACAAAGAGAGCTTCTTCCACCTATTAAAGGGCATCCACAAAAACCTACCAAAAATCACACTCAGTGGTGAACAATTGAACACATTCCCTGGATGCCTCCTCACCACTTCAATCAGCATGGTACTGGAGGTTCAAGTCAGTGCAGTAAGGCAAGTAAAAGAAAGAATACTTGGAAAGAAAGAAGTAAAACTATCTCAGTCACAGATAAACATGATCATCTATATAGAAAATCCAATGGATTTTTTTACATTACTAGAACAAAAAAGTGGTTTAATAAGTTTGCAGGTCATAAGAGTGATGTACCAAAAAGCCCAATTGTATTTCTATATATTAGGAATAAAAAATCATAAATTTTATGCCATCCCAGAGATGGCAGCGTTCAACCAAGACCAGAAGGACAAGTCTGAGCTCAAACTATACTTAAGTCCTCTGTGCTGTGTTGCTTTATGGGTTTACTAATAAGGATAAAGCAGAAACAGAGACAGGGAGTAGGCAGTAGAGCAAACTGTCTAGTTCCAAAGTAAAAGGCATCCTCGTTTCCTTGCCAAGAGAGATGTGGCTGTAAAGGCAGAGAACTGCCTGGAAAAAAAAATCACAGAGGCCTACATTACTGTCCAAAGAGCTCTCACTTGTGAGATTTATACAACCCACATCCTGATTGCCTCCCCCCTACGCTTGGCAGCCATCTGCCTATTGCAACCCTGCACCCCTGTAGTTGGAATTGGCACCAAGGCTTGAGTTGGAGTTTGAGTCAGAGGTGCATGGCCTTGGGCAGTGGTCTCCTGGCCCTGCCAAATCAAAGGCACTTGCAGCTGACCCAGAAACCTTTGAAAGTTCCCATTCCCTTCATCTCCTCCTTGGACTTTGGGGAAGCCAAGTTGCAAAAAGAGCTCCATGTGTTAGATTCTGGGTGCAGTGCCCTCCTTGGGGAACACAGGAATGCTTCCCTGGAAACAAGATGGAGCAAGGTGGAGCAGGATTACTTGATTCACTGTCTCCTCAACTCAGACATAAATGGGCTTTAGGGCAAAGCCTCGGATCAAAGAGCAACAATGAGAGAATGCTTAAAAAAATAAGAGCAGATGCCTTTGCCTTGAGATACTATCAACCTCAATCATTTATTTACAGCCTTTTCCCTTGGAGTTATGCAAAAATGCTCTGAAGCCTGAGAGTCCCAGTTCCCCCAAACCCCTTGATAAATGGTGCTATTAGTGGCTTTATTTGATCTTCACTAAATTTGAGAATTGAGCTTACCAATTTGATTAGAAATATATTATTTTTCATGTTTCTAAAGTTCCTTATGATAATGGTCCAGGACTGGAGCTTGGGATTTTCTCAACAACTGTTCCTCATATTGGATTTAAGTTTTGGGAACATGAGTTTGTTTGTGTTCCTTAGAGCATTGGACATTCTTCACTATTAAGTACAAAAGGTCCCCAAGTTGTGAGAGTTCAACCTACATGTTTTTTTCTACCTTAGGATGGTGCAAAAGCAATACAAATTCAGGAGAAACTGTTCTTCGAATGTTGAATTTTGATCTTTTCCTAGGATAACATTATGGGGGACTCTCCTCTACTGCTGCTGGGCAGCCACAGTGAGCAACTGTTCCACGATCACAAGAGCAAACATCCTGCACACTGACAACCTTTCTACTCATACGACCATCCTGGTTTTCACTTTCAGTACAGTATTCAATAAATTACATGAGATATTCAGCACCCAATGATAAAATAGAATTTGTGTTAGGAGATTTTGCCCAACTGTAGACTAATGTAAGTCTTCTGAGCACATTTAAGGTGGGCAAGGCTAAGCTACAATGTTTGGTAGGTGAGGTGTCTTAAATGCATCCTCCACTTAATGACATTTCAACTTACAATGGGTTTATAAGGACATAGCCCTATTATAGGTCAAGGACAATCTGGTATTATGGATGAGTGGGGAGGCTCCTCTGCCCTAAGTACTACATTATTTGTGGTTTCAACTATTGATATATTATTTGAACATGGTACTTTTTTTAAAAAATTTATTTCTAGGAGAGAGAGAGAGAGAGAGAGAGAGAGAGAGAGACAGCGTGAGCAGGGGAGGGTCAGAGAGAGAGGGAGACACGGACTCTGAAATAGGCTCCAGGCTCTGAGCTGTCAGCACAGAGCCCGACGTGGGGCTCGAATCCACGAACCGCGAGATCATGACCTAAGTGAAAGTCAGACGCTTAACCGACTAAGCCACCCAGGCGCCCCCGTGGTACGTTCTTTTGTAGACAGCTTTTGTGTGTAATACCTTGATGGTCATTATTTTCTGTTAATTGGTGGAATTATTGTTTATTACTTTGTAAGGTATCTAGAATAGATTATGCTTCCACTGTAAACTATGGAGCAAGCTTGAAACTTTTGCTTGCCAGGTTATTGGTGGCACTGAGGAGATCTGGACACCATGATAGAGGTTGATGCTACCTGCCATCTTTATCTATTTGTTACGACAATCTGAGACATAAGGGTGAAGCAGCCACCTGACCCTGGCTTTTCCCAAGGCCCTGTGGCCTAAACAGAATCATTGGTGCCCTGTCTTGGCTCCACAAGCCTGGAGTCTGTAAGCCCTCATCAGCCAAACTAGTACTGCCTGGACCCATTACTAAGTCCTAGGAAAAGAAATAGAGTTGACATGAAATGGAATTATGTGGGAAAATGTTCATTTGTCAAGAAAGAATTGATAATAACTTCCAGTTTCTAGATTGGACAATGGAAAATGGGGATACTGACTAATACCAATTTAAGAAAGAAGACAATGGAGGCACCTGGGTAGCTCAGTCAGTTGAGTGTCCAACTTCAGCTCAGGTCATGATCTAGCAGTTCATGGGTTCGAGGCTAATGTCGGCTCTGTGGTGACAGCTCAGAGTCTGGAGTCTGCTTCAGATTCTGTGTGTGTGTATGTCTTTCTCTGCCCCTCCCTCACTCATACTCTGTCTCTCTGTGTCTCTCAAAAAAATTTTTCTTTAATTTTTTTAATTAAAAAAAAACAAGAAAGAAGGCAATGGCTTCTTTTGGGATCAGTTTGGGCCTAGATTACTTACAGCATATCCCAGAGATACCAAATAGTATATGAGCAAGCAAGAACAATAGAATATAGATTTGAGAGTCAATAGCATTCATTCATGGAACAAATATTTATTGAAGGCAACCTGAACATAAGAATAAGAAATTCCTGAGTAAGAATAAGCCTTGAATAAAAAATCAATGCCTGATCTTCTGGAACTAATAGTAGGGGTGGAGGTGAGGGTGTGGAGTGGATGTTAAACACATACTCGCAAACCTCAGGGGGCTAGGACAAAGACACAAGAAAATGTGGCCTTGTATGGAGACAGGGAGTCTCGTTGTTTCAGAAGGGTTCAGGGATAAGGCTGAGTGTGATCATGGAGAAGTAAAACGTGAAGGGGCCAAAAGGTGACAGAGAGCTCCTTGTGCTCTCAGTTAACACATTGAAGAAGGTGGCAGCGTCATCCACTGAACACAAAGGGGGTGGAGTATGAGTAGAGTCCCCAGAAATAGAAGGACATGACAGAGATAGGTCAAGGACACCTGGAATTGTGACGGCCTCACTGAGATCAGAGGTCATTAAATTGTCAGGATCCATGCTACACAGTGGAGATTTAACTTCCTGAGCTGTGCCCAGTAGCTCCATCCTGGATGAGTAAGCCCCTCCTGCTGGAGGAGGCATCTACCCAGATGACCGTGGCAGTGACAGGAAGGTGCCCCAGGAAGATGGAGGGGGCAGGAGGGTCTGGCAGCTGGATGATCAGCAGGAGCTTGGCACTCTCTGTGCAGGACGAGCACACGCACCACCTGTGAAGATGGAGAGCTCTGGAGCATGTCAGGGAAGACAGGAGGTCTGGCTTCAGAGTGAGGAGGTGATACTTGGGGGGTCGGGGGGTTGCTCAGGAGGCTAGGGCACCATGGCCGGCTCTGGGTCCTCCCAGAGACCTAAGACCTCCTAGGAGAATGTCAGGAGGTGTTTGACATGATAGTGAGGTAGGAGGAGTAGGGCCAGAGGTTAGGGCTTCTAAGGAAGGGAACCTGCGCATGAGGTGGAGGGAGCAAAGGGCAGGCCTGTCCTCTACCAGGGGTGCGCAATATATGAGGGGATGGTGAGAAAGCTCAGGAAAAGGGTTGACAAGGCACAGGGGACAGGTCAGAGGAAGGCACTGGGGGAAGGCTAGGGCTCTGTCCAGGGTCTTCTGCCACCTGGATCTCCAGATGAAGGGACACAGAGGGTGTGGTGGGAACAACAGAATCCCCTTTCATTTCACTGCCTCAGGGCAGCACAGCACCAGCAGGGGAGGATGCTTGGCTTTGATATGTCTCTGGGATGGGAGGGCAAGCAGAGAGGAAGTGGGGAGGCTCCCTTCTCCCTTACCCCTCCAGCACACGTGGAAACAAGGATTTGGTTCTCTGGCTGGCTGAATCTCTTATTTTTATGTGAATGTCATAACATCCCATTTGCACAGTCTTCAGCCTTTATCCAAGACACCTAAGTTAGATTTGTTCTTTTATGTCTAATCAGTGGTCCAAATTTCTTCAGATTATTCAATAATATCAAAATGTTGACACTTTAAGTAAAATTAACTATTAGTAGCTCAGGACAGGATAACACACTTCTTAGGGCAGGTCTCTTTCTTTCTTTTTCCATTTTGAATCTCTGATCACAAAACCCACCAATTTAGGAGCATTACAGAAAAAAACAAAAGTCTCTCCTTGTCACCATGATGACCCCTCAGCCACCTTAAGTCTCAGGAAACCTCCAGGTCTCTCCCTGGGGGATTTCCTCCCTGGGGTTGCAAGAAAGGAGGGAAGGCGGGTCTTCTTGTGGCTTTACCAACCACCTCCCTACTCCCCACCCCATCCCCGCTGATGCCAGCCACCCCAGATATGGAAGAGGACCAGAGCCCCATGGGAAGAGGCCACAGTGGTGCCAACCCTCACCTCTAACCAGACCAGAAGTGTCAACCTCACCAAAGAGCTGCTTATAAATGCAGGATTTGGGGTGTCCCAGACATACTGATCAGAATCCACATCTCAATGAGACTTCTTAGAGATGCTTGTGCACCTAGGAGTTTGAAAGCTTGGGACCAGACTATGTGTATACCCCCAAAACAATGCACCTGAAACCTCAAGGCTCCCAGGAGAAAACTAGTCTGAGAGAGCAAACCGAACTCTCAACAGCTCTCAGTAATAACCCTACTTATGATGAGCAGTGTTGGCGGATGACATGCCTGGCACTGCACTGAGCACCTTCCATGCATGCAGTACTCCCTGAAGACCCAAGAGCTAAGGATATCACTATGGTCCCCTTGGTCCAGGTGGGGATTTGGAAGATCCCAGAAGTTAAGGAACTTGCTAAAGTCACCCAGCTTGTAAGAGGCAATGCTGGAAATCTACCGTAAGTCAGTCTGAATCCCATAAATGCCACAGATTTCTTCCAATGCAAATTTATTCATGTGAGTCCACAATATTGGATGGCTCAGTGATTCTCCTAAACAATGCTAGACCACACAATTAATAGTTAAATAAACTTTGCACCACCCATAAAATGGAGTAATAGTCAATGTTCAAAAGTAATGTTTTTTTTAAGAATCCTCAATAATACAAGGCAATTTTCATTATGAAATATTTCTTGATAAAAGCATAATGTAAAAACCTATATAATACACTGTATATACATACATACATATAAACTCAAATGTTTACCACTCCCAGAATGGTTAAATAAAACATGGAATATTCATTCAATGAAATGCTATTCACACTTAAATAAAAACTATATTTCTCAAGAATATAATGTTTAATCACAAAAAGTAGAAAAATAGGGACACCTGGGTGGCTCAGTCGGTTAAGCATTGGACTTTGGCTCAGGTCAGGATCTCACGGTCTGTGAGTTCGAGCCCTGCATTGGGCTCTGTGCTGACAGCTCAGAGCCTGGAGCCTGCTTCAGATTCTATGTCTCCCTCTCTCTCTGCCCCAGACCTGCTCACGCTCTGTCTCTTTCTCTCAGAAAATAAATAAAACATTAAAAATTTTTAAAGAAAATAAGTTGAAAAATAAAACTTTTAGTACAATATTTTATATGCATTTAGAAGGGCAGAAACAATATTCTAAATTACTCACGGATACCAGTATGTAATATACAAGCCTCCAAAGCACAGACTAGAAGGATACCAAACATATGGAATCAAATAGTTGTTGTAACTGGCCTAGAGCAGGGGATTAAGGAGATTTCAACTGTACGCTATGTTACAATTCTTAGAAAGTAAAAAGATAGAATAAATGTGATCTATACTGACAGTGGTTTATTCTATATGGTGGAGATATGTATTCTATATGGTGGATGCTTGTTACATATGTAGTGTTGGGTTTTTTTTTTTTGCAATTTTAAGACTTCTATATTTGAATTTATATGCCAAGAAAAGTTTTAAAAAGAAGTATATAAAATATTAACAATGCTGTCCTCTGAGTGGTAGTGTTATAGGCAATTTTAGATTTCTTCTTCAAATTTCTCTGTACCTGTAAAATTTTCCCTATTAGACTATGTGACTTTTATAATCAATAGAAAAATAGACTCACCTCCCAATTTTCCAAGAGCTAATTCATTTCATGCCTCTGGGCTTTTGGTACAAAGCAGAGCATATTATTGAAATCAGGCATAGTAGAAAATCAAGAAAGTGAATAATGTTGGATTTGACAGCAAATTTTCTTTTAAAAGCAGAAAGAATTATTCTATTCCTATTTTATTCTATGATTATGTTTGTTCTTTATGTCAATTCTATAGCCAAACAAAGACAGATACTGTCCCATGCATATGTGAGTGCTTCTTGTAGATGGCGCATTTCATCTTTGAAGGTTAGACCCAGGCCACATATTAAAGACAAGCTAGTGCAGCCCCATCGTTTTACCAACAGAGAAACTGAAGCTGAGATGGGTGTAGAGGCTTGCCTAAGGCCAGACAACAGGACTAGAAACTGAATCTGAGAATTCACTGATGTTTTCAAGGCTCTACCATGCTGCCCAAGTGATGGTGCTAAGATGAAAATATCACCAAAGAAACTAATCAGCATTTTCTGGAAAGAAAGAAAGAAAAGAAAGAAAGGAAAGAAAGAAAGAAAGAAAGAAAGAAAGAAAGAAAGAAAGAAAGAAAGAAAGAAAGAAAGAAAGAGAGAGAATGTAAATTGTGTCAGATATAAAAACTAACACAGGCGCTTAGGAGGCTCAGTCAGTTAAGCATATGACTCTTGGTCTTGGCTGCGGTCATATCAGCACAGCACAGAGCCTGCTTGGGATTGTCTCTCTGCCTCTCCCCGGTTCGCAAACACTCATGCTCTCTCTCTCAAAAAGTAAAATAAAATAAAATAAACAAACTTAAGAAAAAAAGCTAACATAATTATCTCCATTTAGGCCCAGATTGCTATTTCAGTCCTCGAATTCTAATTACTTCTCTGAGTAAGAGTCCTTTCTTTTATTGAATTCACTCTGTTCCAGAGAAGTAAGTGTATCTGGGTTTTGGCCCGCCTTCTTCATGGAGTGCTGACTCTTACCATGCAGCACTTTCAGAAGCTGACTCTTTCTAAAGAGAAGGGGTCACTAAGGCTAAAAAAAAAAAAAAAAGAGTATCCCTCACCATAGGTATCTAACAAAAGACCCGGTGATATTTTTCCCTACTGGGCCACCCCTAGCGTCTATGGTCCCCTATGAGAGAGAGGGGATCTGAAGCAAGTAAATGAGGCTATTTTCAAAGCACAGTCAAGGGGTTTGGGCCTTTGGTCCCTCTGTCAGCTCATTCTCTTCCCTCCCCCTTTCACCTTGGCTCTGTGTCACTTCCAGGGTCAGGGGAGGAATAATTCCTTGGTCATCAGAAATTGGACAGCCTATGCTGCCCAGGTCCAGATGAGACAGTGAGTCTCAACCTGCACATCCCTGCCTGGATACACCCTGCAGCCCTCCCACCTGGAGGACCAGTGCAAGGCCCTGATCTCTCAAGGTCCATGCCCTTCCCTGCCACTGCCCTCCACTGTCCCCACAGCTGCACCTGATCAGCTTATATCCTCACTGACCCCCCACTCACAGGGACAAACCCAATCTCCTGGCCTGGGACTCAAGTGTCTCTCAAGCTTTTCTCCCTGCTTCCCTCCATCCTCATCTCCTGCTTGCATACCCCTCCTGAACACACACACTCATGCATGCAAGTACATGCACACATGCTCACATGCAACATGTTCACACACATGCATGCATGTACACACCCCTAAAGCCTGCAGTTTCCTAAATGTGCTAGGCTCTTCCAAGGCCTTGGCTTTCACACACAGTCTGCCCCTGAATCAGCTTGGAATCCCCCCTCCAGATCCATCCAGCTCCCAGCTCAGATGTCCATGCACATACACAAAGGGAGGGCACTTTGTGAGGGCAGGGACCCCTATGATTCCTGCCCTTGCAGCACAGAGTCCACATGAAATAGATTCTTACTTTATCAATTCATGAGTCAATAAGACTCATGACTATTTTGAAAATCAAAACCCATACATACAAATTGCAGGGAGAAGTGAGTCTTCCTGGCAGCCCAGAGCTGGCCTGTCCAAACACCTGCCAGCACCCCTCCCCATTGGGTCGAAGGTGAAGGTGCCAATATTTTCCCTCTACACTTCATGCAAAGGCACCTTCCTTACCCACTGGCTAGTGGACAGAATCAGCTGCCTCACAGAAGAGATAGGAGATACCTTACACTTGTGAACATTTCGCAGGTGGTGTTACTGCGGTGGTTGTGGTTGTGGTTGTTGTTCCTGCTGTTAGTCCTCCTTCATTAATATAAGCCCAGGGCAAACACTCTGAAGCATTTTAAAGGTTTGCCTCTGTATCCCTGAGATGGGGCGGGGAGGTGAGAACTCACGATTCTAGGATTTCTCTCTTTCAAGATGTGTCTCGGAGGCCTGGGCACAGGGCAGAGGAAGACTCTCCTCCCTGGCCCCTATCCCTGAGCTGGTTCCCACCCTTTCCCTGGTCAAGCCCTCCTTAGCTGGGCTCTGTGGGTTGAAGCTTGGGCCCCAGAGAGAGGGCCAGCCCTCTGCAGAACCCTGCCCCACACCCTGTGCCTTAGGGCTTGTCCATTCAACAGGCTTGCTTGGATGTCATGGCCCCTTGAGCCAGATCCCAAGGTGAGGTGGCCCTGGCAGACAGGAAGGAGGAGGCCATCATCCCTGCCCCAGGACACAGGCAGGGAGGTCGACTCACCGCTCTGCTCACCCCCAACAAGACAACCTGGACAGCGGTCATTCTGAAACCCCTTAATAACGTAAAGTTGAACAAAAATCAAAATGGCGACCCCAATGCTTCCACAAAGCTCAGTTTTAAAACAACCTTTCTCCCCCTTCCACATACCTCCCTCCTCCCTCTTGGCCTTTTGTGTCAGAACTGGTGCCACCCTAAAGACATGACAGAGGGAACAGGCAACAAGTACTCAATTCTGTCAACACTGCGAGATCCTGTATTCCCCTGTGTTTCTCTGTATTTCCCCCAGGCCCCTTCCTCCAGCAGGCTTGTAGTTTTTGAAGGCCATAGCCTGCTGCAGCCTTCTTTGCCCAGCAAAGCAATAAAACTATTGTTCCTCTTTATCCCAAACTCTGTCTTAGTTTTATATCTTGACTCTGAAGCACAGAGGTCAGTTTTGACAGCAGCTCTGCCTGGACCAGGCCAGGGAGTCACAGGCTGGGCTCGTGGGCTCACAGTCCAGCAGGGGCCACGCAGCCCCCAATGACTCAGCTACTAGTGCTGCTGTCCCGGCCTCGGTGTGCTCCCACCTTCCTCTCTGCTGAATAGGGGACTCCAGGGCCTCTTCACGGAAATGAGGAGGGGGAAGTACAGTTGAATACTTCAAGAATATACAGACATACAAAGAGAATATAATAGCCCGTGTACACACTACCCAGAATTAACAGATGTTAATATTTCCAGAAGTGCCTAGGGGACTCTAGGGAAATAATGTAGCTACGATTGAGTCTGCTCTGTGTCCCTTCCCTGTCCCATTCCTCCTCCTTGGCCCAAGAGACAAACCCTGTCTGAAGGTGGTATGTGTCCTTCTCATCCTGAGAGTCCTGCTTTACTCTATGCATCCAGAAAGACAATATTACAATGCTTTGTTCGTTCTTACTATTTACATAAAACCAGAATGAATTTATAATCTTGAAACATGCTTTCTTCACTCATCATGTTCGTATTGCAGCTTTAAGCTCTCTTGCAGTTGATTCGTATAAATCGAGCTCATTTGCTGTAATTGCTGTTAGAACACGTGCATGTGAATATAGCATGATTTATTTAGCCAGTCCTTTGTGGTGGGCACTACGATTTTTCAGTACAGTAAACAATGCTCCAGCTAACAGCTGTGTTCACACCTTCACACGGAGGAGTTTCCCTGGGGAGAATACCTCGAAGAATTTCTGGCTTATGGTTTCGTGCTTATTCAGTTTTATTAGGGCTCTCCCATCTGGCCTCCAATGGCAGAGCTGAGGTACCATACTCCCAGCAGGGACTGAGGGTATGTGTCCCCTGCCCTGGTCACTCTCCTCATTGTCCTGACCTTCCTAGCTCCATCTCATGGTCGGCCACCTCCCCAGACATGGCATTTGAGCCCATTAGTCATTAGGGATTTCATCTTCAAAAAATGCGGGGTCCTGTCCTGTGGCCATTTTTCTCTAAGTTCGCTTGTCTTTTGTCTTACGTGGGCCTCTCCTGGGGTGAGAGGCTCACATCCGAGCTGAGGAGAAAGGGCACTCTTTCTCTTCTCCCTTTCTTTCTTTGGCAGGAATCCCTGTGAACGCGACAGCCCTCTTCACACTTAAGCCACATCCTGAGTGGACCCAGAAAGCACAGTCCCTCAGAATAGAGTGGAGGGCAGCTTGCTTGGCAGCTGTGATTTTGGGGCTCCCTGTCCCCGGCTCTTTGATGAAGTGGAAGGTGGACCCTCCGGCCCACACTGAGGGTCCTGAGGTGCTGGGACAGGCAGAGGGCAGTGAACCTCACGGCCACCCTCCTCACTGCAGCAATCAAAAGCGGGTTGTGTCTCACCTAACAGCAATTCAGTGAATAAGATGTGGTTTCATTTATTATGAATTTGAGATATCCTCAGCATAAAGTTCAGAAATGGTGAAAAAGGAGACGGGGGACATGACCTGGAATCAGCTTGGTGGCCCAGCTCCCACAGTCCCCTCCCTGTAAGAAAGTACTGACCAGTCACACCATGGGGTTGAAGAGGTGGGCAAAGGTAGAGAAGAGGTGCAGGGGTGCTGAGTGCTGTGGTTGGCACCCCCTGGAGCACCTGCTACCCCTCCCCAGGGCCAGGAGAAGACTGTGGGAGCAGGCCTGCTCTGCACCCTGGAGGGAACAGCAGAAAGACTGTTTTCATCAAGGGCTGATTTCCTCCAATAAATAAACAGGGTGTTAGCACAGCAGAGGACAGAGAGCAGAGGAAGTCCTCAAAGGAGCAAGAGGATGCTGGGAGATGAGGCCGGGAAGCACAGGGCAGGTCCTACTCCAGAGCTTTGCCTGGAGCCCCTGGGAGAGGCAGAGTACCAAAAAAGAGGAGGTCCTTCCTAGCTGAGCCTGGCAGCCTGGCTCTGAAGTGAATGAAAGCCAGGGCTCCTCCCTCGGGGTTAAGATGTGCATCCCCCCAGAGGAAGAAAGCCTATAACAAAGCTCCCACCACAACTGCAGGGCAGAGACAAACATCAGTGAGTCCACTGTTAAACATAGCCAGTACCCCACCTCCCTCACCACCCACCCCTAGATCCTGCCACAGGAAACCATGGAAAGTACAATACACCAGCCCTCAGACAGAAGCTCTGAGGGGAGAGAACAGAGAATCTCAGATAAGATGAGGGCAAGGCAGGGAGAAATTTCCCATACCATATTAACACAAAGAGGAAGTCTTCACTAAGCTACATATATTCAAAATGAAAAGAAAGGATATAGCAGCTATGGAAAATATGAGAGCAAAGAAATGAATAAATTAAGGGAAAAACGTGAGGCAAAAATGATGAATAATCCACTCTGGGTGGGAAGGGGGTTGGGGAGACAATAAACAGTAGGAAATGCCCCAAAATGCTGCATACTAAAGAAAACCTGACACAGATCTCAAAAGTAGATATTGGAGCTCCTGGGTGGATCAGCTGGTTGAACAGCTGACTCTTGATTTCAGCTCAGGTCTTGATCCCAGGGTGGTGGGACTGAGCTGTGTGGCAAGCTTTGTGCTAAGCATGGAGCCTGCTTAGGAGTCTCTCTCCATCTGCCCCTCTCCCCAACTCGTGCTCTCTCTTTCTCTCTCTCTCTCTCTAAAAATATGAAATTTAAATTTTTAAAAAAAGTAGATGTCTCTGCTGAGGTATTTGGGGGAAGTGTGCTAAGGTTTGGAAGTTGAAATGTATCAAAGATAAGAAGGATTGTTGGAGAGGAAGAAAGAGGGGTCTCATCACGCAAGTGTAAGAAGGTGTTGATGGGATCTGGGTGGTGGATAAGTGGAGGGTCACTGTGAAATGCCTTCATCTTTTCTGTATGTGAAAATATGTATAACAAAATGTCAGGGAAGAAAGATAATACCTACTCTTCAAAACTATCATAAGAAGTACATAAGATAATGAATGTGGAGGGGCTGCGTACAGTACTGAGGATTTATGAGTTTTAAAAGTGATTAAAATAGTATAAAAGCATAAAAAGGGGAGATTAAAGAGGCAAAGAAACAAATAGAGTGGCTTTCAGAACTAATAAGTTAGAAATAGCAAAGGAAAGACAAGATGGATCATCACATTTCTGGCAAAGAGGAAATACTGAATATAATCAAAATGAATGCAGAATGGAAAGGCAAATCGATTAAAGTAATTTTTAAAAGTCAGCAGATGTGAAGAGCAAACAAGAATCCAACTGATGGATAATTGGTATCCCTTTTAGGGAACCTACCCAATGGAAATGAAAATATTCAAAGGTAAATGAGAAAGAAATCATTCTGGGGGTGGGGGAGAAAAGGAAGAATTGTATCTACAGAGCAAAAGAACACAAACACTCCAGAAGAAAATGATACAGAAAAATCAGTTCTAAAGTATATCCTACCAAGCTTTCTCAAGGAGAGAGAAGCAATTCTTTAGACATCCAGGCAAAAATAATAATAATTATAATTCCTTACAAAGAAGGAAATCAGGCTGCCTTCAGATTTCTCCCAGCACCAGTAAATTCCAGAAGACCACAGAGGAATGTGTTCAACATTTTTTGGAAATAAACTGTGACCTAAAAAGTTTATACTAAGCCCAGTTGAGCAGTCGCAAACATGCAAGTACCCAAAATACTGCACTCATGAAGGTCTCTTGAAAGTCATACTGGCTAAAAACAGCCAGCCAGCCAAGGAATACATGGACATTCTGATATGCAGACTGGAGGTGGTCCAGAAGCAGGTTACTTACAGAACAAGGCCAAAAAGTGCAGATATGACTCTGCCTGTCAGTTTGCTAACATCAGCTGCGTGAGAATGGTATCAACTAAGCACACTTGGAAGTTTAGGATGGAGGTGAGGGATTTGGAAGAAAGTCTAATGTCCTTCTGTTCTCATACTTCATAACGGGTTGTCAAATACTGTCTGAAAGTTGATAAATCAAGAAATGGAGTTGTAAGTATATTATATAAATATAAACACTGAGAAAAAAGACAACCTCCATGTTACTGGAGGAAAATGTATGAAGTACAAACACAGACACACACACACAGAACATTAAAACTCAGTAATGTAACAAAAAAGACGATAGATCTAAGACAAGAATGCAATGGATATATCGATAAGTATAAGTGGATAAAGTCACATTTTAAAGGCTATATTTTAAAAGAAAGAGATGCATCCATAACAAAGTCACTGGGAAGCCTCTATAGACATCCTGACTAATACAGGCAAGGCAAAGCTGGGGTGTGAAAGTAATACCAGTCAAGACAATTCAAGGGAAAAAGCATTATGGAGAGAAGGAAAGGCACTCTATAATGATAAAGAGTATAATATACAATAAAGTTCTAACTGTCAGGAAAATTTATGTACCGAATAATGCAGCAGCAAATTATAAAAAGAAAAACTACAGTAAATACAAAGAGAAATAGAAACACAACAGGAGCAAACAGATTTAAGTCACCTCTCTGTCTGCCTATGACCAATTAATCACATAAACGCAATGACAAAAGATTAAGGGGTGGGGAGAGTGTCTATGTAGCAAAATGAATCAAAATGTCTCAAACCATGCCCAGCAAACAGAATGTCCCCTCCTTTCTAAGGCCCATGGGACATTTACACACAGTGGCTCCTCCTGACCTTCCAGACCTCAATGCCAACCTACTAAAGAGGTGTGGACAGGGTGAAGGGGGCAAGGGAAGAAAGTGGGGTTCCCGGATCTACCACCTCGTGAAGCAAGCCATCCACACCTGGACTGAAGACAGGAGAGGGACGCTGTGAAGGAGGCAGGGGAGAGCCTGACCTGCAGTGCGGCCGGATGGCATCTCAGTGCTCTGTCCTTCCCTCCAACCACTCCTGGACACCAGTCAGCCCACGGATGCAAGTTTGCTCAGGTGACCCCGTCACACAGGGGTCCCACCTAGGCCTGGGCTGGGAAAGGTCAGGATGTGGCAGAAAATAGATCAGGGAAGGGCAAAGGGAGACATCATAGCACGCTAATCCAATCAAAGGAGAAGGAAAGCAAAATGCCCCAAGTTAGTAAGTGAAAATAGGAAATGACAGAAAAAAAAATGCATGAGACATAATGAAAGCATGTTTTGCTCAAATCCATGCAAATACAATATGAAACCTAGAAGAGATAGATGACCTTCCAGGAAAATGTGAATTAGCAAATTTGAATATAGGAAAAAAATACATGGAGTATCGAACAGAATTAGCAGATGAATATTTTGTGTATCTATTCCATAATCAGATACTTTACCAAATTCCCTTGTGTTTCAAGAAGCTTTCGCTGGATTCTCCTGCTGGTTTTAGGTATGCAAGTAAGTCACCTAAAGTCTTGCTAGTTTTGCTCCTTTCTTCCCAATATTTATACCTTATTCCTTTCTGTTTTCCATCTCTTATTAATGATCGTCTTTTCCTCATTTCTGCCTTTAATAAGCAGGCTCTCAGGAAGTCTCCATCCTTAGGATGCTGGCTTCTTAAGTTTGCTTCTCTTGCTACATGGAGGAAGTATTTGTGTATTCCCATTTTAGGTGTGACTGTACACTTTTATCAAATGCCATTTTGAATTTAGTGGAGATAATCACTAGGTAGTGGGGGTTTTTTTCCTTGTGACTTTTTAATATGGGAAATTAAATTATTTTCTGACAGTAAAATATCATTGCATTCTTGGAATGAGTCCTCACTGGTTGTACTGCATTGTTGTTGTTTTTTAGTTGATTTATAAACATTTGCTAAACCTGTATTTCAAGCTTTTGCATCAATCAATATGAATTTTTATTTTGGGGCTCTCTGTCAGGTTTCAGTGTGTTATGCCAGCTCCATAAAATAGTGTTGATGTCTTTTTCTGACCTCTAGAACAGCTTACACGCACATTCAGATTCTATACTTTAAAGATACAGAATTTAGTATGGGCCTGGTAGTTTGCTAACAAAAATTAGGAGGAAGGAAGCAAAATTATTATTATCTGTATATTTGGAAAAACCAGGAGATTTCATTGGAGAAAAATCTATCTGAAAAATAAAAGATTTCAGTTAAGTGTCTAGATATAGAATTGATAGTCAAAAAATATTAGCTTTTGGGGCACCTGGGTGGCTCAGTTGGTTAAGTGTCCAACTTCAGTTCAGGTCTGATTTCACTTTTCATGAGTTCAAGCACCACATCTGGCTCTGTGTTGACAGCTCAGAGCCTGGAGCCTGCTTCAGATTCTGTCTCCCTCTCTCTCTGATCCTCCCCCACTCACACTCTGTGTGTGTGTCTCTCTCTCAAAAATAAATAAGCATTAAAAAAAAAAAAAGAACTAGCTTTTATCTATGTAGAAAGCTATTGGAAAAGGCAAGGGAAAGAAGATAGCTTTTCCATCCAACTCCCACCCACCCCCACACTATCTACTGCCCCACGCCCCCAGCCTGGCATGAGCACACACAGATGGGCATCTACACCAGACGCTTGTCTACCAACCCGCTGAACCTGTAATGTACACTGAAAACACGATTGTTTTAAAATTTATTTTAAATCTGTTTTTAAATTATACAATTTTTTTAAAAAAGTATTAAGGATGCAACTATATACTCTCACCAGCTGAGCAGTACCCTCACAACATAACATGGAAGCAAGGAAAGTCCCCGCTAGGAACATAGCTGCCGGTTCTGCAACTTCCTGTCCCTTGTGCTTACGCTATTAGTGCAATCATCAGTCCACAGCTTACTAGCAGAAATATTTTTAGACTGCTTGTCGATTTCACGAGGAAAGTTTAGTTCAATATTGATGAAATCATCTGTAGGCACAGAGACTCTGTAATGTTCCCGGAGAGACCATGGAGACCCGCAATGCCTTGTAGACCCCTCCCCACAGAGAGGGCAGGGGAGGGGCCTGTGAGCGTTCCGTAGACATATCAGTAACCACGTTCCCAGCGCACAGGCACACTCAGGGGCATGTGGCCCAGCATATGCAGCAGCTGGCTATCAGGTTGCATCAGGCACGGTGCGGTGACGATGTTGGAAGCCCCTCAAGATTTTCCACTCGGTCGTGGAAATGGTTTTCCCGTGGAGAGTTAGAGGCATCCATGACTGCTGGGCAGCTGGGGAGCAAGGAGGCCACCAAAATTATCTTGGCAGCCCACAGCACCAAGCAGCTAACCCTCCTAAGCTGTCATCGTCTGCCACCAAGGAGGAGCGTGTTCCCCCTTTCTCCTTCACCTCCCAAATCTCACCTGTGCCTTGCTCTGCCTGCCTCTACCCAGACCAAGAGGAAGGGGGCTCTAGAATATGAAGTTCCAGGTGCCTCACCTGCAGTGACACACAGCAGAATGGAGGAGGTGACAGGGAGCCCACAAGGGACATTCACAGTCTCCAACAGCAAGGGCAGCAGCCCCTTTCCCGCATCTCACCCCACACAACAGTACTTCACAGGACTGGAAACACACTCAGTCCCTCTTCAAAACAGGAAGGGACAAAGGTCTGTCCGGCATGGAACTGTCCCTGGAGAGTGTTCTTCCCGTTTGTAGCTCAGCCACAATCCCCTGTGAGATCCTTTACCAGCGAACAGTAGGAGAGTGAAGAAAGAAATGGGTAAATATATACAAATGTATGCATAATAAAGAAGAGAACTCATTTCCAGCTGTTACAGCCCTAGTTGGCCTTCACAACTTCTTTTTCTCTCTACCCATGCCTGTTTCCTCTCCCTCAACCAGCACCTCAGCAGATCATGGTTCATTACCTGGGCATGTGCCCCATACCTTCATTCCTAACAGATCTGAATACTAGTCCACTAGCAGCACAGTCTATACTGGATTGCTGTAGTCCTCCATTAATTTTTACCATGGCACGGAGCTCACGTGAGTCCCCAAGGCCCCCCCATGTGTGTCCCCTTCCACACAGCAAGGTGTCCATTCTTGCCTGCCCACCTGTCCCCAGGTGCTACAACACCTCTGCTGTCCTCACTCACAGCTGATGACTGTCCTGCTGCACTGAGAAAACAGAGGACCTCCACCCACCAGCCCGGGCCCACAGCCTGCCCGCCCACCTGGTGGCACCCAGCATGCAGGCTTTCTGGGGGTCTGTGGGCACCTCCAGCCCTGTGTGTCCCAGCCTGAACTACTGTCCCATCTCTTGCCCCACACTGTGCCACCCACAGCCTTTGCCATGTCTGATGATGGCAGCACATGCTTCTGACAGAGTGGGTCAAAACCCCTGTAACTGTCTGCGATGCCTCTTTCTCTCAAACTCCGTGTCCTGGGAATTCTCCCAGCTCTCCCTTCAAATTGCATCCAACATTGAGTCACCTCTTGCCACCTTCGCAGCTGACACCCTTGTCCCAGCTGTCATCAGCCCCCATCTGGATTGCTGCACGGTCCTTCCAACCAGCCTTCCACAGTGTGTGGAGTCCCAGCAGGGCTGCTGCCTCACTTGGAGGGGAAGCCCCAACCTTGCGAGGGTTCACGGGCCCTCCAGCCACTCTGTACGCAGCCTCACTGTGCCTCATGCCTGCATTCGGGCATTTGTACTTGCTGCTCCCTCTGCCCAGACACTCTTTCCATAGATATCTTTGTGGCCAATACCCTGACCTGTTCCAAGCATTCACCCAAATGCCACCTGCTCTTCAAGGCTTGCCTTGGTCACCCTATGTGAAACTACAGTTGACACTCCCAATCCCCTTACTCTGTTCTACTTGTGACAGACACTCACCTCCACCACACAGTATGTTGTGTGAAACACTTCTCATTTATTGCCTTATTCCTCCCCCACCTGGAACGCAAGCTCATGGGTCAGCAGGGATGTCAGGCATCTGCTCAGAGTAGGGACTCCATAACTACTTGGTGAATGAGGATCAGTAACATGACCACTTATGCATTTACAAACAGTCAACACCAAGGGAGAAGCAGCATCTCCGGGTGTGGTCCCTACCCTGGAGGAGCTCACAGTCTACATGGGAGAAGGCCTTGGCAATGAGGACCCTGTGAGCTTTTGCAGAGTGATTCCACTGGGCTTGGGAAGCCCATCAGCCAGCAACTGACTTGTTGCTGCTAAAGCAGGGCTCAGGTCCCCCACCCCCCGACAAGACAGAGGTCAGTGATGGCCAAGCAGGAGCCAGGAGCAGGTGTGGGTATTCCATCCCCAGAGGGCCACCTGCCACTGCCTCCCTCAGCTCCCACCTGCTTCCTATTCGCCCTTGCAAAGTGACTCCTTACAGGAACCTATAGCAAAACTAGCCCCACTAGAGGCAGGAAGAGCAGAGGATACAGGCAATGAAAGACACAGAGTAAACAGAAAAGCCTAAAAGCAGCTCCCGCTGAGGTCGGGAAGTCCGGATAGGGTGTGGGGAGCAGCCTCCAGCCTAGCCTGATTGGAGAGGTGGGATCTGAAGGGCACCATGGGGACCAAGGCGCCCAGACATCGCCAGATCCACTCAAAGTCCTCTGCCAGCATCCAGCCACGCAAGCGACGAGCAGGGAGAAATCACAGAGCCAAGAACTACCGTACCTGTGGTGGACGCTGTAACTGTTTAGGGTTAAAGGGGGATGGAAACCAAGTTTCAGTTTTCTGTGCAAAATAAATTGAGATTTACTTTGGTGGGCAATGACTCCCAGTGCTGAGAAGGAGTCTGCGGAGATACCCAGGTCCGACAGACAGGCAGAGCTGGCGGTTGTCTGTCCTTGCGTGGGAGCAAGGGCCATGGTGGGCCCAGGCTGCCAGCCAGGGAGGCGGTCAGGGCCCCCATCACCGGCAGGCATGACAGGGTGTGCCCAGGCATTGGGGCCCACGTGGGCGCTGGCATGACACCAGCCCTGGGATCTCTGACTGGACCTGCAGCTGAGGACGGGCATGGAAACGTAACATTTGAGAAGATTAAAAATAATAACTCCTCTACGTGACCGAGCAGAAGCATGTCAAAATCTAAAAGTTATTCCTACAAAAAATTCTCTGACATTAGGTTGGCAGTAGATCTTTTAAAATGAAATCTATTAAAAATAACAGGCTTAACAGGCAAATAGGACCCACCTAATCCGCCTAAAGTGAGCTGTATTTCTCCCCTTCCCACAGACCACGTGCTCCCTTAATAGAGGCTGGACGCCCCCGGTGGCTTCCTTCATGGAGAAATGGGCTGCCCTTGTTCCTGCTGCCCCAATTTAATTTGGAGGGTCATTTAATAACTGAGGGAGGACTTGTAGCATCTCTTTGAGGTCAAATATTAACTCCCAGGGCAGGAAGATGAGTTAGCAGGAGCTTTCAGGGAAGCAATTTGGCAATTTGTAGAGAGAGCCTTTGTAATAACCCACAATGCCGCTTCTACATAATCTGCACAATCGGAGGTGTAGACAAAGATTTACACACAAAGATGTCTGTTGGGCATTCTCTTCATAGCAACAAATTAAAGGTGACCCAAACGCCGGAAGTGGTAAAGTAAATTATCCTATCGATGGGCTATTGGGCACCTATGAAAAATGTTTTAAAAAGCTGTTTTAATGATGTGAGAAAATGTTTCTGATTTAATATTGAACTAAAATCAGAATGCAAGATATTATTTAAAGTATGAGCTCAATTAAGCAAAAAAAACAAGGTGAGACTGGGTGCCTCAGTCCACTGAGCATCCAGCTTCGCCTCAGGTCTTAATCTCCTGGTTTGTGAGTTTGAAGCTCTCATGGGGCTTGCTGCTGTCTGTCCAGAGGCCACTCGGATCCTCTGTCCCCCTCTTTCTCTGCCCCTCCCCTGCTTGCTTGTGTTCTCGAGTGTGTGCATGCACTCTCTCTCTCCCTTTCAATAAATAAATAAATAAATTTAGACATATATAAAAAAGAAAAAGAAAACAAATTTAAGAAACACCAGAAAGAAAAATGTGATAATGCTAAGAGCAAATAGGAGAATTGGGGGTGGGTTTTCTGCATTATTACACTTTTAATTTTCTAAATTCACTACAAATGAATGACCACAGACTCAGACAATATTTTGTTTAAAACTTCTTTTGAAAAATTAAAAAGCAGGAAGGGCATTTCCCTGCAGAGGTGGGATCCCAAATTAGAAATAGAACTCAAGGCAGCCCCAACTTCTTACCTAGGTCACAGCTCAGTTTCCTGTGGGACTGAGAAAGCAGGTGTCAAGCCAGTGGGGACGAGATGGGAGCCAGCCCCAGCCCTGGCCCCGCAGGGCAGCCTGGGGTCATGGAGCCAGGGCTGGAGGAGGGAAATGGCCATCTAAGGACACTCAGCGAGGAACAGCAGAGAGTCTCCAACTCTTGCTGCACCCCCTCTGGGGGCTCCATGACACTAGTTTATAGATGCCCATCTAGAGTTACTGGTAGGAGCTGGCATGGAATCAGCAGGCTAGGTTTGAATGCTGACTTCACCACCCTCCAGCCCAGGCTTCTTGAAGCAGTTACTCAAGCCTCCCTGTGCCTCAACATAGTCATCTGTAAATTGGGGCAGCAATAGCTTCCTGACTCAGGAGGCTGCAGAGGTCTGTGCACACAAGCCCTCAGTCAATGGCAGCTCTACTTTCAGTCAGCAAGGTCACTAGCTGAGGGAGTGAGGGCACACTGTCAAACCACACTGATGTCTCATTTTCTCCAAGGTCAGTCTGCTAGGGTGTTTGCCTGTGCTGGCAATAGATCCCAAATGTCATTCTGCAGGCAGTGCTGAGCCAGGGGCCTCAGAGTCCCTTCTAGAAGCTGTGAATGCCCATCCCGTCCCCAGAGGCCCCAGTTCAGTAGGCGTGAGCAGGGCCTAAGAATCTGCATGCTGACAACACGCCCAGGCAATTCTGCCTCACATCCTGCCCCAGGGGCCCGCCCTCCCTGGACGGACAGTTCAGTATAGGAGGAAGATTAAGAAGCACGTTCCAATGAAAAGTTGTGCTCTTTATTGGAGGGACTCCTCTCTCCTACCTCCAAGCAATCCCTGAGGTGCGGACAGAGAACCAATTCATCCACTATTGGCAGGTCCCAGGATTCACTGGGTTTCATCATTAAACTAAAGGGGAAAAAAAACCCATAACACTTAGCTTCATCAAGCAGAAGCCAGGCCTTTCTGTGCAGGCGCTGTTTTGACTGAGTCCATCCAAACCATGGCTATTAGATCTATAAACGGGATCTCCCGGCTGGGGGTCATGCACACTAGCTGCAGAAACTCCCACCCTCATCCCGTATGACCACCTCCCCAAGATAGTTCAAAATTGTTCACAGAGCAAGCTCTACCTGTGATCCTGCTCCACATTTTATTAGGCTGCCTGGGTTATCATCCTAACACAGCCCAATTAAGCCCTACATTTGTCACTCTGTTGAGATTAAAAGGTTAGGATTCCTATCTGGAAGCTTGAAAAGTCCTGTGTCCCAGGAGATCCAAGTCATTTAAACCCTCTGTACCCAGAAGGTCATGCAACATAAATGAACTACACGCTTATATAGGGTTTTATTCAACAACATATACGACACAGTAGCTGCCCTCCAGCACTCAGGCTGGTGGAGAGATAGACTACCTTCATCGGTTTGGGCTGCTAGAACAAAATACCACAGACCAGTGCCTCGTAAGGAGCAGAAGTATACTGCTCACAGTTCTGGAGACTGGAGGTCAAGGCACTGGCATGGTCAGGTGAGGGCCTCTTTCAGGCCACAGAATGCTAACATGCTCACATGGGGAAAAGAAGCTAGGGAGCGTTGTGGGGTCTTTTATAAGAGCACTAATTGCACTCTTGAGTGCTCCAACCTCATGATCTAAGCACTCCCCAGGGGCTCTGTCTACTACATAGCATCACTTTTGGGGGTTCAGATTTCAGCATGAATGGGGGGTGGGTCACAAACATTCAGACCATAGTATATAGCCATTTGCAAATACTCTTGCAATCTGACAGCAAGAGCTTCCAAAGCAAGAACAGAAGCAAAAGCAACAGCTTCAGGTGTGTGCAGGTGGAAGCCTCCCTAAGGAGTTACTATAAGTTACTAGGGAGCTAAAGCACCTGGACAGAAGGGAAAGACATTCCAGGAATGGGGACCACCTGTGCAAAGGTGTGGCAGCAGAAGGAAAGCAAGAGCAGATGGTGTGGGGGCCAACCATGTGCCTTGGCTCCCCCTGCAGGAATGAGGGCTTCAACCCCCAGCTGCTAAGAGTGCAGCCCCTGGGGACTGCCTGGAACCACACCCCTTCCCCAGATGGCCGCATCCATGACTGCTGGACACACTGGCACACAGACCTGCTTCCACCCATTGTCCCAACTCCTCTGTGCTCTCACAGCCACCCAGCTCTCTGTGGGGCCAGCTGAGTCACTGGGACTCAGCTGGGCCCTCTGCCCAGGCCTGTGTCCTGCCCCTCCTTCCCCAGGTGTGGACCCAGCACCTCCTAAACTAATCTGCACCTCAAGTTAGCTTAGAGGAAACCTCCTGCTTCCTGAGCCCAACCTGCAGCAAACTGCAAGGCCCTTGGCAATGCCTAGCAAACATTTTTAAACAGTGGGCAGCCGAAGGGCTTAGTCTTCAGGCTTTGGGAATCGATACCCGGATAAATTAGCAGTGACTGACCCTGGGCTGAGAAATAAAGGTGCAGACACCATTCAGTACTTCATTTCGTGGTGCTTCAACCCAACCCTTATCTTTTCCACCCTCTAATGCAGACACTCAGGTGTTTGATTTCAAGTCACCAAGAATGTACAAAGCCAATGCCTGTGTTGAAGAAGGCTAGGAACTCTGAGATGCAGCCCTGCGAGCTGTGGCCCAGAGACATGAGGCCTGTCCCATGTCACCCACGTGGGAGAGCCACAATTATAGCCTGTCTGTCTGAATCCCAACTACGGAATTCTTTCTACTCTGCAGTCTTGACTCACGATGCATTTTGAAAATTATAACGTCGTTGTGGCAGACTAAATAATCCCCCACCAAGATGTCCATGCCCTGATCCCTGGAACTGTGAATACCACTTATTTTTGGCCAAAGGGACTGCAGATGTGGTTAAATTAAGGCTGCTGAGATGGGAACATTCCTGGATTACCCAGGGGGGCCCTACGTGGAATCATAAGGGTCCCTGTGAGAAGGAGGCAGGAGAGGCGGATGCAGAAGAGGCCCTGTGGTGATGAAAGCCGAGGCTGGAGTGATGTGGGCAGGAGCCAAAGAATGTGGGCTGCTTCTCAAAGAAGCTGGAAGAGGCAAGATTATCCCTTACTGTTACCAGGAGTGAAAAGCTGTATGTCTGCGGCCTGGGACTGAACTCCCTCGTGTCACTGTGGGCTCACAGTGAGGGAAACCACGGAAAGGGTTCTAACAGAAGTAGGTGCTTGTGCCCCAAACTCACAGCTTCCCGAAGACAATGAGCCAGGCTAAGGAGCAGATACGGCTTACGGGGAGCATTACAAGACCAGGGGCGTGTGGCATCCCACTTGTGGGATTCCCTGGGCTTTCTCCGTGGACAGTGGACAGGCCCACTGCTACGCACTTCACGAGGCCCAGGCTGGCAGCCCACAGGGGGGCTCCTGAGATCAGGGAGCAAGCTGTGCCAGACCCCAGGTGAGAAGGAATGTGGTCAGGCCAGCTGCTGCCGGCAAGAGCCCCTCAGCAAACCAGGCAGGAGGGATCAGTGAGGCGGAAGGGAACCCCCACACACTTCCTGAGCGGCTGCCCTAGGAGACATCTGTCTGCCTTCAGTTAAGCCTCAAAAATCAAAATATCGATACACAAGTACAGAGTGAGACAGAGCTGTCTGGGTAGCAGTCTGGGAAGAGGTGTTGACAGGTTTGGGGTATCTTGCTTTGTGTTTCTCACCAGTATTCTCTTTGGTACCAATACCACACAGGTATCTGTTAGCAAGTATATGCAGCAACCCCACCACACGTGGTCTGGGAGAGGGGGCACTCAAGGGAGCAAAACCTGCAAACTCCCTGCCCTGGTGGGGCACTCACAACTAGGGGTTGGGTTCAAATCCAGGTCAGCTCCGTCCCCAGGTCTGTGCTCACTTCACTGCCCTCAGCCTGGGCCAGAGAGCAGAGTAGGGCCCAAACAGCAGATTTTGTAAGATTGCAGCCCAAATACAAAAGGCCCTTCTACCAAGAAGAGGAAAGGGAGGTGGAAGCTGGGTTCTGACCCAGGCCCTGATATCCAGGGGCACAGGGAGCCCCCCACCACCCTGGAGGAAAGTGCTTCATCATCCCAGGTTTAAACTGGGAAAGCAGAGGTGACCAGCGGCTGAGGAGAGTGGCCAGCAAGCTTCAGCCCCCACGCTGGTGGACTGTCCTGCTCAGTCAGGTACAGGAAGTCATCTCGCCTGGGCAGCAAGGATGCATCTGCCCACCGCAGGGCAGCTGCTGGCTATGTTCCCCTGGAGGGTCTGGCCCTGCCAAGCTCAGCCCTACTTCCAGCCCCTGGCCAGGCCTGCTGTGTAAGCCGATGACGGGCCACACCTTTTATGCCAAAGCCCCTCCTGGAAGGAAACGGGGGCTGGGACTTTAAGCCTTGGAGGCCAGAGGAGAAGCAAAGCTCCCAAATGAGACATGGGTCCTCAGGGTGACCCCATGCCCCAACCAACAGCAAGCACAGCTGGACTTGTATTCCACACCTGGGGAAACTGAGGCCTGAGAACGGAGCTGGGCCTAACAGCTGTGCCCTGGGCCCTGGGATGAGAAGACGGATATGAGGAGGCTAAAAACTGATCCTGTCAAGTGGGCCCCAGGAAACTGTCTCCCCAGCCAGCCATGTGCAGACGCTGGGCCCCCGGCCCAATCCAGTTATGGCCTAGTGGTCCCCAGGAGGCTGCACTTTAGGGAAGGAAAGAGGGGTTTCCTTCCTGAGTCCTAGGGAAAAAAGAAACGTTAATAATGGCCAGATGTTAAAGGCAAAGTAGCTTCTTCTTAAAAGGAATGGTTTTAAGAATCATAGAAAGAAACAAAGACAGGCTGATGCACCCCTGGACAGACCGAGGAGCAGCCAGAACCCTGCTGGGGAAGCAAGCCAGGAAAGGTGCCACTGTCCTGACTTCTGAGCACACCCCCACACCTAGAAAGGGATCCCTCCGTGTACCAGGCTAGTTCCAAGGTTTCAGGGTTCAACGGTCTGAGACCCAATGGCCACACTGCATAGACCCAGGCCAGCACCAGACTCAGGGCTAAGAAGGAGCCTGCCACCCACCCATGAATCCCAGCCCCCAAGCCCAAAGGCCATCTGATTACATGCATGCTTCAGCAGGCCCCTAGGCCTGTGTCTTAGGCCATGCTGCAGGGGCTCTGATGCCGACATGTGGGAGTGAGTGACCTCCCAACACACCCATCTGTGAGCTCGAGCAAGCCCAGGACAGAGCCCCACCCTGACACAAGCACGCCCAGGAGAACCTGGTCACCTGAAGCTGACCCTGGGAGGCCCAGGTCCTCCCCTCAGAACAGGGCACAAAGACAAAGACCTGGATGCCTGGCTGTGCTGCACAACTGCACCTGGGAGAAAGAGGAGTAGCTGGCAAGTGCCGCTCTCCAGCCCCTTCTCCTGTGAAGTCAACTCCCTGGGGGCTAATGACCCAGGTGATAAAATCCCACTCGAGGTCCTGGGCCTGAGTCTGATGCCACCTTGTCCCCCGGTGCCCACAGACCCAAACAGTGGGCACTGAGTTCATTCACAAGGTCCCTGGAGTCCCAAGAGCGTCCTGTCAGAGGACCTAGAGAGCAAAGGGCTCAGGCACCTAATGAGACACCTCTAACAAGGGGAGTGTGAGGCAGCTTCAGGCGCTCCTGCTAATCAGGAAATCTAGTGCCCTAAACCACCTGCGTCCTGATCGAGCTGGATCTGTCTCTCCTGTTAACTGAGATGAGATGTTCTTTTTTTATTAAAAAGTTTTTTCTTTAATGTTTTTATTTATTTAAGACAGAGGGGGAGGGAATGTGAGCAGGGGAGAGGCAGAGAGAGGGGGAGGGCATGGGAGCAGGGGAGAGGCCGAGAGAGGGGGAGGGAAAGGGCGCAGGGGAGAGGCAGAGAGAGGGGGAGGGAATGGGCGCAGGGGAGGGGCAGAGAGAGGGGGAGGGAATGGGAGCAGGGGAGAGGCAGAGAGAGGGGGAGGGAATGGGAGCAGGGGAGGGGCAGAGAGAAGGGGAGGGAATGGGAGCAGGGGAGGGGCAGAGGGGAGGGAGGGAATGTGAGCAGGGGAGAGGCAGAAAGAAGGGGAGGGAATGTGAGCAGGGGAGGGGCAGAGAGAGGGGGAGGGAATCCCAAGCAGGCTCTGCTGTCCATGTAGAGCCCAACTCACGGCTTGATCTGAACTGTGAGATCACGATCTGAGTGGAAATCAGGGGTCAGACACTTAGCGGGCTGAGCCACCCGGGTGCCCCTGAGACGTGATGTTGTTAATCTCCCTCCAGTTGGGTTAGATTTGGAGAACCTGACCTTGGGCTGTGGCCTGGTGACAGCCGGAGGCCACGCTGGCCCAGCCTGGGGTCCAGCCTGTGAGGCACCTTGCCCCAGCACCGACTCCTCAGTCCTGGTCCCCCAGCAGCTCTCTGCTCTGCAGCTCCCACCTCATGTGGAGGGGACCCCACACTCCCTGTTGGATCATCCCCTTCCAGCTGGATCTGCCAGCACCCACAGAGGCAGTGGGCTCAAGCTCCTGTGCCCCTTTGGCTCGCCATCTGGGGCGGCCTCCCTCCACACACGCATCTGACCCTGCACTGGATGCTGGCGCTGGCATGACCTGAGCAGAGCCAAGGAGACTGAGAATGGGGCACAGGGAAGATTTAGACATAGGGAGGGCCCTGCATCCGTTGGCATTGCAGAACTTCCAGAAGGTGCACACCGAGGCCCAGGTGGAGCAGAACCCAGCACTCAGAGCCAGTTACCGAAGCGGCTGGGGAGACCCCGTCATGCTGGCAGCTAGAGTGGCCCACGTCCTTCATCCAAAATGGGGCGCAGGCCTGCCTCTAGGGTGCTTCAGGTCAGCTGCATGGCGATGGGCTTACTGGTGAAGGGGGCAGCCCAGACCACCCAGAACACTACGGCCTAGCCCTTGGGGAGCTGAGATGGGCAATGGGAGCCCCCACGTGTGCCCCTCATCCAGCCTGTGAGGGGACCACCCGGTACAGCATGTGGGATGTCCCATGCCCTGCCCCTCCACACTGGCCAGTGACCTGGGAGCTCCCCACATGCGCTCCATAGGAGGAGGCTTCTGTGAACAAAGAGCCACCTCCTTGTGAAGAGGAGAGGCCACTTCACTGCCTTCCACCCGTTTTGTGGAAAGCAAACCCATCCAGAGAAGAGACAGGATAGCAAAGGAGCTTTCTCAGCACTCAGAGAATAGGGCACCAGGGGCCGCGTTCTGAGCAGCTCTGGGCCTCCTGGAACACACTCTCATTCTTTCTTCAAGTGTCCAGTGGAACCAGGCAGAGGAGCAAAGCTGGCACGGGCCCAGGATGGTGACAATAAGATGGACCCTGAGCCAGTCCTGTGGAACCGTGGGCAGGCCTCTCCTGGCCTCAGCGGCTCCTCTGGAAGGGAGAGGAATCACAGCCCCTGCGTTCTGCTGGCCATGATGCTCAGTGGTGACCCAAACCTGGTCAGGCCCCTCTGGGCCCCTTCCACTAGGCTTCAACCTGAGCCTATAAAACTGCAACTTTCTTTTTTTCTTTTTTTTTTTTTTTACAAATAGTTTATTGTCAAATTAGTTTCCACATAACACTCAGTGCTCATCCCCAAAGTGCCCTCCTCCATGCCCATCCCCCCTCCCCCCCACATCCATCAGTCCTCAGTTTTTGTCAGCATTCAAGAGTCTCTCATGGTTTGCCTCTCTCCTTTTCCCCCACCATTTCCGCCCTTCTTCTCCCCCTTGTTCCTCCGTCAAGTTCCTCCTAATCCTCCTATACGTGCAAACATATGATATTTGTCCTTCTCTGCCTGACTTATTTCGCTCAGCATAACACCCTCAAGGTCCATCCATGTTGCTACACATGGCCAGATTTCATTGTTTCTCATTGCCATGTAGTATTCCATGGTATAGATAAACCACATCTTCTTGATCCATTCGTCCGTTGATGGACACTTAGGCTCTTTCCATGTTTTAGCTATTGTGGAGAGTGCTGCTATGAACATTGGGGTACATGTGCTCCTATACCTCAGCATTTCTGTATCCCTTGGGTAAATTCCTAGCAGTAAAACTGCAACTTTCAACACTAGCAATCCTCTTCCCCCCGCCCCACACACACACCTGCTGAGGGACTTGAACAAACTCTATGGTGGCTGCTAGCAGCCTGAGGCCACATCTCTGGGACACTGCCACCCCCTTCAAATGCCTGCTGAAGAAAGCTAAGGCCACCAAGAGAATCTGCCATTTGCTTCTGTCCGACTGCAGGCGCCTGACCCCCAAATAAGGCAGTTCCTTCAGGAAACTTAAAATTGTAAATCCTTCCTCTGCAGCCCTTCTGTTGAGAGGTGTTGTGTTTCCTACCATTCAGGAGTATCTTTCTCAAGGACTCCTGGGCCAGTCCTTTGAAATGTAGTCCTCCTCTCAGTGTCTGGGGGGAGGGTACTCATTCAACTTTAGCTCAGGGAAATGCCAGTTAGCAGGCACAGCGTCCACAGTGACCAACCCTCTCACCTGCTTTCTGGGTCTTTCACTTGCCTGACTCTGCTCAAGCCTCCAGTCTCCAGTTCCCCCTTTAGAAGCCCAGACAGCTCTGCTCGGCTGGGAGCTCACCTCCTCCCTGCGGCAGCAGGTACAGACTGACATCCGTCCTCACCCAGCCACCTTCTGTGCCTCTGTAACTACCTCGGGCTGGGCTGACGTGTCCATAGCGGCTGTGTGATGACTTCCAGAAGGAATGCACCTGCACACCCTAGAGGGGCCTCAAAGACACAATGAGGATCAGGGTGATGCTGCGCCTGCGTAGGGCGCCAGCTGTGTGCTGGGCACGTCTGTGTACGTGGATGTGAAAATCTCCCTGTCCCTGATCTACTAGGAGGATGGTCTGGAAATATGATCCAGGTCCATCTGACTCCAGAAACCCCAAGCTTTTCCACCAGATCCAAGCAATGTGTAAAGAAGCCACAAATGTTAGGTGTGTTATCTCAGGGACAGACACACTGTGCACCAACAGAATTCCATGCTACATTCTGGTGGAAGAGTGTGATGGTGGAGTTCAAGGTTTTTAGAGTAACACCAGGACAGCCACAGACCTTGTAAGTGAAAGGGAGGGAGGGGGGAGGGAAGGGAGGGAAGGGAGAGGGAATAAAGGAGGGAAGGAGGTTGGGAGGAGGGAAAAGGGAGGAAGGAGCAAGGCACTGGGGGGAAGGGACAAGAGTTGGGGGAGCTCAGCCTGAAATTTTCAAGTGGTTTTTCTGCCCTCTTGCTTCCTCAGCTCTTCCACATCCTTTCCCAAAAGGAAACCATGGGATGGCGACAGCCCTAGATGCTGATTCCGACTCTAACTTCAAGAGGAGCCTCCTTTCTGAGCAGAGAGCCTCCATGCCAAGCTTTTGTCTGCAGGGAGTTTTTCCGTGAATTTATTAGAAGCTGAAGAAATGCTGACAGAGCTGTTTTGCCCACCCCAGCAGACTGCCAAATGCACCTCATTAGACCAACTTCCTGCAGGCAATAGGAGGATGGGCTGGGAGGCTGAGGTGGGTGACAGGAGACAGGCGGAGCGCTGGGCACACCCCTGCTTGGCATGGGGGGCGGGGAGTGCTCACAGAGCCCAGCTGCCTGGAGCAGCAGGAGGGACCACAGGGCTCTGCGCAGCCACCTGCCCACTCAGGTCACACCAGGCTCTCAGGACATGAGGGGCTGGATGACAGACGGACAGGGGAGCCCCAGGGCACCAGGTTCCCAGCAGCTGGTTCTGAGAGCCTCTCCCCCATCCCTCCCGCCCGCCATGTTCCTTGTTCATTTTAGGACGAGGGACTGCACACGTAAGAAAGGTTCTCCTGTTGAGAACCCAGCTTTTCTAAATTCTTCCCGATTCACAAAGTAATCCCATTTTCTCAATCACCCAACTTCCACATCTTCCAATGTTTTCTTGAAAATAACTAGGAATGCCCACAGTCGTGAAGACTCAGTGTGTGGCAGGCCTGAGCAAAGCCTGTGGCTCCCTGGTCACAGTTACTCGCTACTGCCAGCCTCATCACAACAAGCAGCAGCCATCTGAAGGAAGTGTTACAGAGGAGGGACCCCAAGATGAGAGACGTGAGCCACTTGCTGGGGTCACACAGTAAAGATGGCAGAAGCCACGGACTCGGGGCTCATGTGCAGTCACTGCCACACAGCAAGTTCCTACCCTAGAGGGTTTTCACATTCACTGCCTTGTGCAATTCTTATAAAACCTGCTGAAGTAAGCAAGCAAGAATTGCCCCATTTAACAGACATGGAGACTAAGACCCACAAAGGGTTTTGTGGAAGCTGTGGAGTCAGGTAGAGACAAAGCCAGCGAGAGCCTAAGTACTCCGTGCCTTAGCCTACATGTCATTCTACCTCTCCAGGTAAATTTTATTATGGAGGCAATTTTTAAAAAATATTATTGAGCACTGAGTGTTATGTAGAAACTAATTTGACAATAAACTATTTGTAAAAAAAAAAAAAAAAAAAAAATATTATTGGGGTGGGGGGCGGCGCCTGGGTGGCTCAGTCGGTTGGGCGTCCGACTTCGGCTCAGGTCATGATCTCACGGTTCGTGGGTTTGAGCCCCATGTCAGGCTCTGTGCTGACAGCTAGCTCAGAGCCTGGAGCCTGTTTCAGATTCTGTGTCTCTCTCTCTCTGACCCTCTCCTGCTCACGCTGTCTCTCTCTCTGTCTCAGAAATAAATAAAACATTTTAAAAAATTAAAAAAAGAAAAAAGCATATTGGTTCTGCCTTAGTATTTACTTGGGGCGCCCGGGTGGCTCAGTCGGTTAAGCGTCCGACTTCGGCTCAGGTCATGATCTCACAATTCATGGGTTTGAGCCCTGCGTCCAGCTCTGTGCTGACAGCTCAGAGCCTGGAGCCTGTTTCAGATACTGTGTCTCCCTCTCTCTCTGAGCCTCCCCTGCTCATGCTCTGTCTCTATCTCTCTCTCTCAAAAATAAATTTAGAAAAAAACATTAAAAATTTTAAAAATAAAAAAACATTATTGGGAATGTGGTGCTGTGACTGGTTGGAGCCAGGGGTAGGAGAGGCACCATTTGGGTAGAGGGAGGGGCGTGGGGAGAGGTCAGGAGGCTGAGGGGTCAGGACTTGGAGGAGGGCAGGAGGCTGCTGGGAGTGGGTGGGAGGCTCCGCAGAGAAGCAGAGCAGGGCACTGCCAGCAAGGTAGCCTGGATGGTGACCACCTTCCCAGACACATCACTGACCACAAGGCCCACCCACGCCTCCAGCAAGAAGATAGGAGAGAGAGAGCCTCACTGCTGGACATGCCGTGCCTTCACACATGAGCCCTAACCCTCACACACTCCAGATGAGGCGTAGCCACCCCTGCGACTCATCTAAGAGACCTCCTTATGATTTCACCAAGCCCCAGCAGCCTTACAACAAGCCTCATTTCCTCTACCCATCAGCAACCTGTTCTTTTAACACCTCACCACAGTTCAGTGACTAGTTCATCCTGTTTGTGCTTGTGCACATGAGTGTATGCGTGCACACGTGTGCGTGTGCCCCTGCTCCCACACTGTGGCTGTGGTGTGCCAGGGATGGAGGTGGGAGGTCTGCCTAGCACAGCCTCCCTGACATGAGCCTAGCCGCCGCCCTGCACAGTGTCTCACCGCCTTCTGCTAAGTAATCATTGCTACGGCTGGATTTTGCCTGCAGATTTGGATCCCAATGAATATTTCCAGCAAAAGTCATGTAAATTGATTTGTAGAAAAGGCAGAGATGGAGAAAAATGGGACGCTGAAGACATTGAATTCAATACCAAATAATCTAATATGCTCAATTGCATTTTCTTTTCCTACCTTTGATGTCTGCAAGCAAATCATTGGCACTTTAAGTTTGCACATATATCTCAATGCAAAACGGTCAAGCGGCAATAAATAAATGCATTATCCAGATAAATGGCTGCTGGTCAGGGTGCAACTGCAAGGAACAGTCTGTGCTCCTGCAATGATTTACAAGCAGGAAATTCACTTATTCTCCCCTGACCCTTGGCTGTTGTCAGCTCTCATAATTCTAGAAATGGGAGGGGTGGGTCAGGGGAAGCAAAGATGGTAGGAGGAGGAAGTAGTGGAGGACGCCAGGTCTGGGGAACAAGAGAAGACCATTTACAGGCAATGATGATGTCTTGGCCTTCAGAGCCCCTAGGCTGCCCAGAGCGCCAGTCTGATCTCTGCTCCTAAAATATCCATTCCATCCAAACATCAAACATGCTAGTCCCCAGCCTGAAACTACACCAGCAAAGCATCTCACCCCATAGCCTTCTTTGACCTTTCTCCTTCTACTCCCTAGGGCCACCTCATCCTTCATGAAGAGTGTTAAGACAGCCTGCCAACTGCTCGCCCTTTCCTCTCTGCCCCGTAATCCATCCAGCCCGGAACTACCAAAGACATGCTCCTAAAATGTAAATCCTGACATGGCACTTTCTGCTTAGCTCCTCAGTGCTTTTCCTTTTTCACCCTTCCCTTGACTCCAGAAACCTTAAATACCCTCTCTGACTCTTTCCTTTGTTTTCCTATTCACACACATGCCCACCCATAAATGGGTCATGAACTCTTCGAAAGTAGGAGCTGCAACTAATTCATCTGTTAGCTCTCCAGCACTGGATACCGTGCCTGAGATAGGCAGTTGGTGGATGCTATATCCAGAAGGATGGGTACATGGGTGGGTGGATGGATGGATGGATGGATAGATGGATGGATGGATGGTTGAAAAATAGGACAATAGGGGCACCTGTGTGGCTCAGTCAGTTAAGCATCCTACTTCAGCTCAGGTCATGATCTCACAGTTTGTGGGTTCGAGCCCTGCATGGGGCTCTGTGCTGAAAGCTAGCTCAGAGCCTGGAGCCTGCTTCAGATTCTGTGTCTCCCCCTCTCTTTCTGCCCCTCCCCCATTCATGCTTTGTTTCTTTCTGTCTCAATAATTAATAAATGTAAAAAAAAATTTTAAAGAATAACAGGACAATAAATGGGTGGGTAAATGTTGGATGGGTAAATGGATACATGGGTGAATGTTTGGATACATAGATAGATGGATGGATATTTGGATGGATAGGTGGTGGGTGGGATGACTAGTTGATTCCAGTAGATGGGTGGATGACATTGGGGGATACTTGAGCGGGTTGGTGGGAAAGGGAGTAGGTGGTATGTGTGAAAAACGAAAGACCCATTGGGTCCCTGAGGATTAACTCCTCTGAGACCCTGAAGAGGCTGTCTGCAGTCTAAGCAGTAGGGCTGATTACAAAATGCCATGACTCTTCTGGCAAAGCCTAAACCCCCTTGTGTCCAAGCCCTATGACCCAGCATGACTTAGCTCCCACAGAGGTGCAGCAAGCCTGTGATCATGCCTTTGAGCCCTGCCTTCCTGGTTCGCTCACCATTCCAGCACTTCTTGGAACTGCTCATCCAACATAGCAGCTCTCTCCCAGCTTTCCTTCCATCTGCACAATATAAGTAAGCCTTCCACGATTTAGGTCGTTGATTAAAATGAACTGTTACAACCACAAACAGCCTACAGCCTCAGTATAGAAAATGCATCTGAAGGAAACAAGGCTCATCACTCAAGCTATGGGCACAGAGCTCCACCCTCTTTGTGTCTGACTAATTGCAGTGACCCTTGCTCAGGCCCTATTTTGTCCACAGCAACATAATTAGAACTATTGTTAAATATTTTACAGAACTCACAATGCACTGTATTTGAAAGCACCCAGTCTTATGGCTTAGTGTATCTGTTCAGTGAAACTGAATATCATTAAGCCGTGACTTGTTTTTAATGAACACATGCAAGCTCCCAGCAATGACTGTTTTTTTTAAAAAATATTTCCTCTTGGGGCGCCTGGGTGGCTCAGTTGGTTAAGCGACCGACTTTGGCTCAGGTCATGATCTCGAGGTTTGTGGGTTCGAGCCCTGCGTGGGGCTGTGTGCTGACAGCTCAGAGCCTGGAGCCTGTTTCAGATTCTGTGTCTCCCTCTCTCTCTGACCTTTCCCTGCTCATGCTCTCTCTCTCTCTCTCTCTTTTTCTGTCTCTTAGAAATAAATAAAATAAAAAACATATAAAAATTTTAAAAAAGAAAATGATTAAAAAATATATATATTTCCTTTCTGAGTGTTTCTTTTGCCAGAGAACAAATGCCAACCATGAGGATAAACAAGGATTGTTGGGGAAAGTGTTTAAAATCATATGGATAAGCAAACAATTTATTAGAGTTCCAACGTGAATATCTGCACCCAGCTGCGGGTGTGCAGCCTCTGCCTCTTAGCTGTTCCCAAGATGCTTCAAAGACTCTGACTGTGGGGTTAACTCGCAGCACTTATCTCCTTGCTCTATAACCTCTGTAACATTAGACACACACACACACACACACACACACACACACACACACACCGGCTGGGCCTGAGCTTCCTCGTTGTAGAAGGGGAGTCATAGTTACCATCTGACAAGGTTATTATGAAAACTAAGTGAGAAACCATGACCACAGCATGTGTTGACCAAGAGACACCGACTGAGGAACATGGCAGTGTCTATGAGGGCTGAGTGCCTCATAACTGTTCCTACTTGGAGAAGCCTCTCACCCCACTGCTCTCCCCCTGGCCAGAAGGATGCATCTACACATGTCAACCACAGACACATTCCTAAAGCACCCACACAGCCATGTGCTCTTTCGTGTGCCCTGTAAGCCCAGGACACAGCCAGGATTTGCTTGGCTCCTAGAGGAGGAGCTGTGCTTTGAAACTGGCCATTCCAGAGCCACTTGACCCCTTGCTCTCTAAGGGGATAGGTGGCCCATGGAGGATAAAGAGACAGAAAGACTTCAAACTTAAGGTAATTAATTGAGCATGTGTACCTAATTTCACCCCCTCCAAAATCCACTGCTCACCTCCAAAAAAAAAAAAAAAAAGCAACCCCTCCCCCCAAAAAACTGAAGAAATCTTTTAAAAGGCATAAATCCACAAGGACACTGAGAACAGGAGAAAATGCAACACCAACAAAATTTTAAAAGGTGTAAAGTAAACTGGAAAGAAGCAAATCCTAAGCCAGCAGCAGGGAAAGCAGAGAATCAACCCAATTCACACTGCAGAATTCTCAAAATGCTCAGGAACTGGCAGCACCAGGAACTCAGAATAACAAATGACTACAATGGGGCTAAAATAAGGAGGACTGGCCAGAAGCTGTTTGTGAAATAGGTAGATCCCCAGATTCCCTCTTCCGCACTCAGCCTGGCACGGAGAGGCTGCCCTCCCCCAGCCGGCACTCTGCTCTCCCAGAGGAAGACTGGAGGTTTACTCTCTGAAGATGGTGAAACAGACTCTTGACCAGAGGCAGCACAGTAGGACTGTGAGTGCCATTCCAGACACCGAAGTAGTAACCAACAGCATTCAGTCTTCTTTATTGGCCCCCAGAGCACTGCACTCAGATAGTTTGTCTTCCAAGCAGGAAGTGTATTCAAGCTCCAGGGAAATCTACTAGTCTCAGAGCTAAAGGTAATGACAGGAGGGTCTCCCACACAGCTCCCCGCTGGGGCTCCGCAAGAACCACGGATCTGTTCACTGATCCCAACCAGTGTATTGCCCTGGCTCTGAGGCCAAGGAGTAGCAGACATATGAGGAAAGCTTCCATCATGACAGACAGAATGAGCCCCTCAGAGGAAACCCATACATAAATTCCAATAAAACTATCATTAATAGCCTCTGAGAGATAGGAGAAGATATATCCATGAGTGAAAGTATATAAAAAAAGAATATTCAAAAACCAAACACAAGCTCTTGAAAACTAAAAATATGACAGTAAACATTTCAAAGTATATAGAAGTACTGGAACAAATAAAAGTTGAAGACATCTCTCAGAAAGAAGAGAAAAAAGCAAAGAGCTAGAAAATAGGACAGAAAAAAAAGAAAAATAAAGGACCTGTTCAGGAGACCATGTAGCCAGCCCTGTTGATGTCCTGTCCTGACACCCCAGGTCTCATCTGCTCCCCTCCCTCATTATTGCAGGGCTTTTGCTCAAGGGCAGAGACACTTTATCTGTATCTGCAGGGGACAGAGTACTGGAAGTCTAGACTCTGGTTGGCCCTGGGTCAGAGAATGAAAGGCCAGACCACTTGCCTTAGGGCAGGAAGTTCTGAAGTGAGAGTTGCACCCTGGAGTCCCTTGCTGGACAACCAAAGACCCTTCAGGGACCTGGCCTGGAGTCTCACCCTGATCCCCCACTTGGCTGTTTCCCCTTCCCCCCCCTGCTCCCCATTCAGAGCCAGTTTCCCTTGAAACTGGTTCTGTAATGAGTCATTTACATACAGACCCATGTCTCAATGACAATGACCCAAGATAATGTGTATACCCAAATAATAAGTTTCTGAAGAAAAGAACATAGAAAACAGAAATGAAGAAATGAAACAAACAAGGGAACCCCTGAACTGAAAGACACAATCTCCAGACTGAAAAGTCTATGAAGGACCCAGCAAAACCTATGAGGGTTTTTGCTCTGTGTGAGAAAAAAAAAAAAAAAAAACAAACTCAAATCACTTTACTGCAGAAGGTTAGCACAAAGGAATAAAATCAGCTTATACGTGTTTCAGAAAGGAAAATCTAGGCCACATACAATGGATTAAGACTTAGACTGCCTTGGCCTTCTCTGAAGCATATAGGACACAATAAAAAAATCAATCTTGACTCTTTAGATCATTTACATCTAATGTAATTACATATGGTGGGACTTAATCTACCATCTTGCTATTTGTTTTCCATTTCCATTGTCCCATCTGTTCTTTTTTCTTCATTTCCTTTTTTGTCTGCATTTTTTCCCTTCGGATTGAATATTTTTAATGATTCCATTTCACCTCCATTTTGGGTTTATTGGCCATAACTCTGTGTGTGTGTGTGTGTGTGTGTGTGTGTGTGTGTGTGTGTGTGTGTGTGGTTACATTAGAGTTTATACTATACTATCTACCTTTAAGTAATATTATTGTACAATCCACATGGTATAAGATCCTTACAACAGTATATTTCTAAACGTATTTCTAAATGTCCCCCCTCCCAGCCTCTTTGTTATTTTTGTCATGTATTCCACAATTTTCCTTTTAAAAGATTTTTTATTTTTTTTTTTAAAGATTTTTTAAAAGTATTTTATATATACCCACACCTTTACAATGTCATCCCTTTGTGTGGATCCACATTTCCATCTGGAATCGTTTTCCATGCCCAGAGGATTTTCTTTAACATGTCTTATAGTGCAGGTCTTCTTGTGGTGAGTTCTTCCATCCTTTGACAGTCTAAGAAAAATCTTTATTTCACCTTAATTTGGGGAGATATTTTCACCAAACATAGAATTCTAGGTTGACAGGTTGGTTTTGTTTCAGTACTTTACAGGTGTCATTCCACTGTCTTCTGACCTCCATGGTTTCCAATGAGAAGTCTGCTTTGCTCTTCATATTTATTTGTTCCTTTGTACAGAACACGACTTCTTGCTTCAGCTGCTTTATGATTTTGTTTTTATCACTGATTGCAAGCAAACTGATTGTGATGCATCTTGATGTAGTTTTCTTCATGTTTCTTGTGTGTTTATAGCTTTCATCTAACTTGGAAATTTCAGCTATTATTCTTTGAAATATTTTTTCTCCCATTCCCCCTTTCTCCTCTCTTGGCGGCTCCAAATATACATATTTAGCACTTGAAGTTTTCCTACAGTTCATTGTTCATATGTTTCACTTCGGATGGTTTCTATTGCTGTTTCTTCAAGTTCATTAGTCTTTTCCACAGTAATCTGTCACTAATCCCATTCAGCATATTATTCATCTCAGACATTTTAGTTTTTATCTCTAGAATCTCCTTTTTTAAAATGAAGAAGGTACAAAGATTTCCCATATAACCTTTGCCCCTACAAATTCATAGCTTCCTCTATTATCAACATCCTCCAGCATAGTGGTACATTTGTTGCAATTTATAAACCTACACTGGCACATCATAATCACTCAAAGTCCATAGTTTACCCTAGTTCCGTCTTAGTGTTATACATTCTATGGGTTCAGACAAGACTTCATTATGACATGGATCCACCATTGAAATATCATACAGTTAGTTACACTTCCTTAACGATGCCCTGTGCTCTGCCTAATCACTCCTTCCTCCCTCCCCTCAACTCTTAACAACTGATCTTTTTACAGCCTCCATAGTTTTGCCTTTTCTAGAATGTCATATAGTTGAAATCATACAGTAAGTAGGTTTACAGATTGGCTTCTTTCACTTAGTAAGATCCATTTAAGCTTCTTCCATGTCTCTTTGCGGCTTGAAGCTCATTTCTTTTTAGTGATGAATAATATTCCATTGTCTGGATCACCACAATTAATTTATACATTCACCTAGCAAAGATATCTTGGTTGCTTCTAAGTTTTGGCAAATGGAAATAAATTTGCTATAAACATTCATGTGCAGGTTTTTGTACAGATATAAGTTTTCAGCCCCTTTGGGTAAATGCCAAGGTGTATGATTCCTGTACTGTACGATAAGAGTTTGCTTAGCTTTGTAAAAAGCCACCAAATTGCTTTCCAAAGTATCTGCAACATTATCCTTTCCTGCCAGCAACAAATGAGAGTTCCTATTCTGCATCGTTCCCAGCATTTGCTGTCATCAGTGCCCTGAATTTTGACCATTCTAATAAGTGCATAGTAGTTTCTCATTGCTGTCTTAATTTACATTTCCCTGCTGACTTACCATGCAAAGTGTCTCTTCATGTGTCTATTTGCCATCTGTGTCTCTTCTTTGGTGAAGTATCCCTTCTTTGGCCCATTTTTAAATCAGGTTGTTTTCTCCTTGCTGAGTTTTAAGAGTTCATTATATATTTTGGAGAATAGTCTTTTATCAGATATGTCTTTTGCAAACACTTTCCTCTAGTCTGTGGCTTATCATTCTTTTGACAGTGTTTTTGCAGAGCATAAATTTTTAATTTTAATGAAGTCCAGATTATCCATTATTACTTTCATGAATCATGCTTTTGGTGTTGTATCTAAAAAGTTAGAGCTAAACCCAAGGTCATCTAGATTTTCTCCTTTGTTAGCTTGTAGGAGTTTTATAGTTTTGCATTTTTATTTAGGTCTGTGATCCATTTTGTGTTCATTTTTGTGAGAGGGATAAGACATTTCTTTGCAATGTAGATGTCCAATTGTTTCAGCACCATTGCTGAAAAGGCCATCTCTTCTCTGTTGTACTGCCTTTGCTATTCTCAAATATCAGTGGACTGTGGGTCTATTTCTGGGCTCTTTCTTTTGTTTTATTGATCTATTCTTTCACTGAAGCCACACTGTCCTGATTACTGTAGCTTTATAGTAAGTCTTAAAAATGGGAAGTGTCAGTCTCTAATTTTGTTCTTGTCCTTCAATAAGGTTGGTAACTTTGTTCATGTCCTTCAATGAGGCTGGGACCCCCAACATTTTCTTTACCTCACTCAGAGCAAAACCCTCACAGCCTGTACACACCTCAAGCTGCTCCCCGTTGGGTGTCCCGACACTGCTGCATCCCCAACCCTTCCTCAAATCCTCATTCTCCGGTGTCATAGGTCCCAACATATCATACTGTGTCCATCTGCTTAGGTCTGTCCTTTCTACAGACAGGAAAGGCCCTCCCTGGACTCCAGTCCTACTACCTCTGTATCAGAATGAGGCTCAGAAATATTTACTGAGCCAATAAGCAGTATAGGAAACTCTCACTGGATGCAGAAGAAAGGGCATCTGTGTTGGAGGAAGGCTTCCTGCTGCAGAGGCACTAGGGGAAACTATGACTCTCCTCTATTCTCACCTCACCCTCCACCTAAAGCCTTTGCCACCTTAGTCCCCAGCTCAGACCCCTTTAAAGTCACTCCCCACAGCCATCTACCTAGACACACATTCTCAGGAGGGCTTCACACCCACACCCTCCCTTCCCTGGGCATAAGCAGCACACGTGCTTGGACCAGTTACTCTGATGCCCAGAGCCACAACAAGGTACTTACAGGAGTAGGTTCAAGTTTCAAATCCTGACTTTTCCACTCTGGCTTGATGCCTTGGATGAGTTATGTAAAGTTCCTGTGTCCAACTTCCTCACTTATAAAATGGGGAGAAGATTCTCAGAAAGTAAAATGAAGTAATTCATGTAGACAGAATAGCGACTGGCAGGTAGGAGTCACTCCTGCAGGTGAGTTGTTGCCAGCGTCCCCTCACATTCTTTTTCATGCAGCAGAAGAAATCCAAATCCCTGTAGGGCAGAGACCAAGCCTGGAAATGGATGTGCACATACTAGGTGCTCTACAAAAACAGTTGGTGGTTTGACAACAGAAGAAGGGGACTAATGAACACCACATGTTCACAATCCCTGTGTCAGGCATTGAACTGGGAGCCTTACCATGTGATTTCTCAAGGTCTTATAAGCACTCAAGTGGATGATATAGCCAGCCCCTCACACTAGAGGACAAGCCCGGAGAAGATGGATGCCTCCAAGTTACACTGCCAGTGGAGGCAGGGCAAAGTATGAGACTAAGAGCACCTGCTTCCTGTGCTGGGCTGCTTCCCGCCAGCGTGTGTTGGCCTGTAGAGCAGGCTAGACAAGCAGAGTTCCCAGAACGAGGAGGCTGAGTCCTTCTCTCCTCAGCACAGGGCTCCCAGGAGAGCTTGCCTCCCTGCCCAGGATGGTCTAACCTCAAAAGGCTATCATTTGAACTAAAAAAGTATTTTTTTAAAAACCCTACTAATTCCAATGGCAAACAGTTGATAACTATCCTTGGTAAAAGTTTAAAAGTTCAAGCTAACCAATCATTGTTTAATATTTCATCCGAAAATAGAAGAACAAAGAAGAATTAGCCATGGAAATTGCATGAAAACGCTTTCTAAAAATATAATTATCTGCAAATGCGCGGTACAAAAACCCAATATAACCCCACCCCACACACTTTGCCCCTTGTCATAAACCTGTGCAGCAATCATCAGCCCATGTCTCCAGCTACGACATCTCTGTGATGAGGTGACTGTGCTTGAGCCCTTTTCTCCTGACAGGAGTGGTATGGTGGAAATCCTAAGACCATGGACATGATGACACACTCATCCCCTCCACAGTGGCCCAGGACAGCCCTGGCCACAGGGAGCAGGCAGACCCCGGTGGGCTTTGTGGGGACCCCAGGATGCCTGCCAGTACAGAGCCTGCCTCAAGCCATCAGGTAGCAGCTCACACCGGCGGCTTCCCACTCTGCAGATGCAGAGCCTGAGGTCGGGAAGGGTGTGCCCCCAACTGCGGCTGCCTGGCAGCCTGTGCACCATTCTCCTCACAACCACTCACTGAGGGCCCATTCCATTCTAGGCACTAAGCAGGGGTCTTCAGAAGGCGCTCAGGGCCAGAACTGCCATCACTCCCTTATAGATGGAGGGGCTGCTCATGTAAGAGTGACACATCTGGGCTCGGCCTGGAAAGGCACTGTGAGATTCTGAACGCCCAGCACCTGGCCCCTTCCAGCCCACTCCTGTCCTTCTGCTGTCCTACAGGAACCCCGAGCTGCAAGGGTCCTCAGCACCTCACCTGCAAAGGGCCCATCTCCAGGCACGTGAACAGGTAAGGGCAATACGCTCCTGAGCCTTGTAATCAGATGCATGACCAAAAACCCCACACGGCTGAGATGGAGCTCCAACATGGAATTACAGAGGTGACAGGACTGAGGATGACCCTCACTTATGGTTCAGGGGGTGGCTGCTGGGGCTGGACCTGCTGCTACCCAGCTGTCGGGGCCTGGGGAGCCCTTTCCCCTCTCTGGGCCTCCGTTTCCTTTTATGAGAAATGAGTGATCTCCACATCCCTTCTGGAACGAACTTACACTGTTTCGATTGGATCCCCCCAGAAACAGGTCCTGAGACCTGGATTCATGGAGTAGTGTGGAATAGTTTGTTGGGGGTGGAGGGAATCCCAGCAGGAAGGAGTGAGACAGAGAAGGGAAGGCAGGGAGATGTGCTCACAAAAACTAGGCCCCCGGCAGCTGGAGCCGACTTACACCTGTCCTTGGTGAGCATGCCTCCAGCGCCTCTTTAAGTGGCATTCACGTGGTAGCTGAAATTTGCCCTGGCAGGAGTCTTCACACCATGGAAATTGCAAGCTCTGGCTCATTTCCCCCTGGAGAACTGGCTGGGAAACATTCGCTAACACACCACCAGCTTAATTCTGTTGGGAAATAGTGTAAAACACAAGCCCCACAAGCATTCTATCCTTACCCAGGGTGAGGGCACTGGAGCATTTACACAAAAGCCCTGAAACTGGTTCGGAGCTTCTCCACAGAGTGTTAGTTCCCAATATTCTCACAGCATCCCACACATGGGACAGAACAGTGTGGGCAAGATCCTATGGCATCCGCTACATTCTCCAGATGCCTCATAAAACCCGCAGAACCAAAGTGCAGGTAGGCAGGCTGGGTGGGCTGGGAAAGGGAGGGCTCACTGGGGCTGGACTTCTCAGGGCATAGAGCAGTGCAATGCACTCTGCTAATTACCTGCTCTTCCACAGCAGATCTCCAAGTGAACAGGTTAAGCAGAGAGACAAAGCCTGGCTAGTAGCAAGAGGGGCTGGTGCCTGGGAGCCCTCCTGGCTCAGAGGTTCAAGCATAGAGTGACATCAAGAGGTCTAATTAGCACACACTGAGGTCAGGCTGCTCCAGTAGGGAAATGTTGTTATGCTGACCATTGTCTTTGTGGTGGGCTGAGCCTGAGGCCTGAAGGGCTCAGTGTGCCCCACACTCAGGAAGTGTTTTTGCTGCAGAAAAAGATGATGACATGAGTCAACACTCCACTCCAGAGTTCATCAAGTCAAGTGCCATTCATATTCATCCAAACAATTTACCAAGTACCTGCTCTCCATCAGCTCCATCAGAACTGGAGATGGTGAGAGGAATCAAGGAGGTCTCAGCCCTTGCAGCCCATGTTCAGGCGGTGTAAAACCACAAGCCACTCAGGAAGCAAAACACAGATAACCATATACCTCCAATGCCATGTGTTTTCTTGCAAAGTAAGAGGGAAACACACTCTTGGGGGATCAAGAAGGATGACACTCCAGTGAAGACCCAGGCAGGAATCTGAATGAAATAAGGAACATCCAAGCAGGGAAAGCAGTGCAAAGGCCGAGGCCAGACAGGCAGTTTGGCAGTTTTAAGGAGAATCCAAGTAGCCAGTGAATGGGAGGAAAGGAACAAAGGAAAGCAGGGGAGGGGAGAGAAATTGGTGGCTATCAGACCTCAGAGCAAAGTCATTGGAAGACAAGTGGGCAAGGGAGGAATGGGCCTGAGCTACAAGTTTAAAAAGTAAAAAGCCACCGAGTCTGCTACAGGAGTTGAGGCTATCAGAGCTGGAACAGCAGGGAAATGATGTGGCAGCCTCCTTAGTACCATGCATGCACACCTGAACCCAAGACAGAGATAGCACTCCAGGAGAAACAGGGTCTGACCACAAAGAGACAGAGTCCCTGCATGAGCAATAGGTTGGAAAGGTACCACCCCAACAGCTATTTCCCCAACAGAGAACAAATGGGGAGCCCAAGCCTAGGGGAGGAGAGGGTCAGGGAAGAATCTGGGTGCTGCTAAAAATCCTTTACCCCTCAGCCCCCACCCCAGATCAGCCCCAAAGCAGGGATGATAGAATCCCCAGCAAACTTAGAGTATCCCTAAAGCTGTGGGGACATGTGTCCCATTGGCTGTGGGAACCCAAGGAGGCAGCAGAGGGGTCTGGGTCACCACTTCCCACCCAGTGTCCTGTGTCTGTAACAGCATGGCTAAGGGCCCAGTGAGCTCTTGCTGCCTCAGAGTTCACATAAGGAGACAAAGAGTAAGTATCAAGTGTCAGGTGACTACAGATGGAGGCAGGACCCAGGGGTCTCATCAGTTCCCAGTGAGGTTGGACGGCAATCTCTAGGGCCCACACTGGGCCAGACACACTTAGCAGAGGGGCCTACTACAGTGCTCCCTCCCTGCAGCTCAAAAACCCCACCTCAGAGTGTGGGGGTGGTAGGGAGAGAGAAACTGGTGATTGAGTTTAAATGTGTAATAGGACAATCTGAAGGAATTGAGAACACTTGTTGGGGTAACTGAACTTGTAATCACCACATTTCAAATTTCAAAACACTGAGGACAAACAGAAGATCCTACAAGCTTTCAGAAAGGACATAAAACTAAGTGAACGAGGGTTAGATACAATGGCCCAAGGGTCAGAATGTCAGAAGACTCTTGTCATTCTGAAAACCAGAGGAAAAAAGAGCAATACCTTCAAAATTCCAAAGGAAAATGATTTTGATCAGAGAATTCTATACTAACCAAACTCTCAGGAGTGAGAGTTTTAGACATTTTCAGACATGCAATTTCTCAGATTATCTTCCCCTGGACTCTTCTTCAAGAAACTCTAAGGGGATGGGCTTCTCCCAATGAGGGCTACAGGAAACATGAGTCCAAGAAGACAGACAGCTGAAGAGGGCTCCAGGTGGGCAATGAAGGGAAACCCTGAGACAGCAGAGCAGCAGGGTCAGGATAGCCAGGGCAGCTGGGGAAGTCAGGGCCTCAAAAAAACACTCTGCAGGAAAATGAAATTGATAGCACTAGTGCATTGGGACATTGTGAGAAGAAATTTATACCAACAGAGAATGGGCATGGCAATTGGAAGGAGTTTGGGTATAAATTAGAGACAAGTGCAGAAAAAAATAAAACAAATGTAAAATACAGAGTGATTAACTCCAGGTAAAACAAAGACTTATGAAAGAAGGGAAAATAAAATCAAGAAAGTTAAAAAATATAGAGCAATCATTAACTCCCGTTAAAACAAAAGTTATGAAGGAAAGGTATTATCTGTGAAAAGCCTTAACATAATCACACCAAATGTTAATCTTGTCAAAGGTAATGAGGCCCACGTTCAACTCCAAAATAAAACACAAAGCTGAACCCACTGCTCACTTGAGCAAGCGCCAGCTTTGCTGCTCAAGCAGTCTCCCAGAGCGCAGAGTGGGGAGTAAAGGGATTGGCCAGCCATCTGGACTAAGGTTGATGTCATTCGTCATCCCTGGAAGGTGACTGGATGAAAGAGAATGGTTGCTTGGCTGGCACTCAGAGGCTGCTTATTCGGGTGTCTGTCTCTGATTGGCCAAGTTTCAGCTAGGGACCAACACTGATTGGTTGGCTGCAAAGCACATTCATTGAGATCAGCTGGTGTCTATCCATTGAAAAGGTTTAAAACTGGTTCTGCTGTTATTTGTTACCATGGCTACAGAACAATCAGCCTTTTCCTAGGAGTGTGGGAACTTTTGTATTCTCAATCCATGCAGAATTAGGAGGTAACTATGTTGCTGATAGTGGGGGATGGGAAGTGTTCGAACATGTGTGAGGTGCTATCCAGAATGGGGTGAACAAAAAATAATTCCTCACCTTCCATGGTAGGAAGTAAAAGGATAATGCCCAAGACTGGAAAATCCAAAGTTAGCAATGTTAGCATTTTATTTAGAGTTGTGACTATAATATCAAAAGAACTGTTAAAAATTGGTTTCCTCTGGGAAGCAGGAATCTACTGGGTGGCAGAAGGGGACTGCTGTTTTGCATAACAAAACTTGTTCTGTTAGACTCTTTCAACTCCATACATTCATAACTTTGATAGAATTTTTTTTTTTATGGAACAATACTTTTTAGAAGTGTTTCACTTAGAAGTTTTCAAAATACATACTAAAATGTTGTTGTGGGAGAAAAAAGAAAAGAGTCTGTTTCCAGCCCCTCCAAGCAGACAGCAAGATTTTTGTACTCCATGTAGTCTTTTCATAGTTAATAAATGAAGAATGAACCTCACTTCCCCAGCCACAGAATTTCCCTGTTTTTAACATCCCTCGCCTCACTGTGACATCTGAAGAGGAGGAAAATCTTTGGGTCCTGCCTCAAGGCTCCACCACTGTTGGGGGGGTGGGGGGGGTGGGAGGGAGCATCTCCAGGCCTCGTTCCACAGTGGACTACAAGCTTCTTGGGCTTATGTGGCTTCTTGGGGCCACTCAGCGCCCTCCCAATGCTGCGCTCTGTCAAGATCATTCCTGTAGTTCCCTCTTTCTGTGTCTCATCCTCCCCAGGAAACCTGTCACCTCTTTAGCTCCCTGGACTGGATTGGATGCTTCACACAGGCACATGCACACACACACACACACACACATCTGGCATCTCCCTTCTCCCTCAGGGGCCTTAGCCCCTCTCAGTGTCCTTGTCTGTTTAAGTGTGTGTCCCTCCCACTGACCTGGACCCCTGAGGAAGAGAAGAGTATTTTTGTATCAGTGTTTCCCAGCCCCCAGCACAGGCCCTGGCCCATAAAAGGAGAAATGGACTACATTCCTTAGCCCAGGAGGCAATGACATGACAGCTTTCATCCCAAGAATCTGGAAAAGCCTCCTGTCCCAAAGGCCTCAAGAGGAAGGGCTCTGGAGGCAGCACCTACTGCCTTCTGGTGGACACAAAAGGCATTTAATCCCTGGGGGGCCAGCCCCCCACCCCCAGGCAGCACTCCAGGCTCAGAGGACACAGTGGACTCACCACTGGCTTAAGTGACCCTTGGAACCTTACCCCCCACCCCATCCACAGTAAGGAAGAACAAAGGTGTGAGAGGGACACAGGGGATGTTGTATGGGTGCCTCGGTGTGGCAGCAGTGGGGATGGGGGCTCCGTGTGGGGTTGCAGGCCCAGACCATGTTGGACTGCCTGGAATTCCACGCTAACCTTGGACAGGCAGACTGAGATGTTTGTCACCCTACTGGCCTCTGAGGTCCTGGCCCTAGAGGGCTCCACCACATCACTGTGGCCTGGGTCAGGAGTCATCAGGGTTCCTCAGCCAGGTGTCAGCCAAAGGGATGCAGAATCATTTGGGGTTCCCTTGAGACTCCCCACTCCTGGTCCCATCACGAGCGAGAGCATTTCTCTGTTTCTAATGGGCTTTGCCCCCAAAAAAGGAATGTCTACCCTTCTCCCTTTGCTCAGTAATGGAATTGCAATTAATACAAGGAGACCTTGAGAACATTTTAAAAGACAGGTACTGGATAAATCACACACAATAGACAGTCGGCATGAAACATGCTTCCATGATGGGCTCTCGCCCTGAAAGGCTGCCTCAGGGTAGCTGTTCTCAAACCCTGAGGGTGAGTCTAATGGCCCACATCATGGCAGTCCCATCACCATGGGAACCTCAGAGCCCCAGAGCTGTCACCAGCCTAACAGGCTCAGGCACCTACTGAGTAGGTAGGATGAGACAGCAAAGCTGGGCACCCAAGGCCTCTTTCCCTTTGTCCAGTGACCCACTTGAACTCCAGGCTGGAGACTTTTAGCTAGCCTCCTCCTCATTGGTAGGGTTAGTTCTCAGCATCAATAAAATTTAAGCCATAGAACTGCTTCCCTACACTATCCTTGACCCCTGCAAGCACCTGCCAGGTGACTGTGGTCCTCCTCTGGTTACAGCTGAGCAAGGACCTCTGGTTCCTTCCGAGGGGCAGAAGGAAAGCACTTACTTGTCCTTGCCCACGGGAGGATCTGGTGTCTGAATACATAGCCCTTCCCAGGAAGCCTGAAATGACAACTTTGAAAGTGCACTTTCTCCAAGTGACCTTTCCAGGCCACTGGCAACTTAGCCTGACCTAGGCTTGAAGGTCCTGAGCCCCTCCCAGGAGGGGAGGGGTCCTCATGAGGAGGGCTACCTTCCACAATTACAGAAAAAAGCCATGGACTGGGAAAGAAGACAAGGCTCTTGATATAATCCCATCCAGGTGCCAGGCTGGGGCAGGGGTGTCAAAATGTGACTGGTGAATCAGTGAAGGGCGTGCAGCTCTTCCCTGTCTGTGTGCCCCAGATGAAATACACGGTGATGGGCTGTTTCTACCCCAAACTCTTCTGCCTAGATTCTAGGTGTAACCAAATGGCTTTGTTGGTGAATTAACTTCAGAGTTAACCCTGCATCCCTACTGAAGCCTGTGGAGCCTCTTCCATCATCCACAGCCTTCTCAGAAATACCATTTCACTTCCCATGTCTTGGGGGACTAATTCTGCTATCTTAGCTCTATTTGTAAATCTGCTCAGAGAGTGTGGTGAAATCCAAGGGAATTGGCACATTTGAATTCAGAATTTAGATGTGCCAGATGTTAGCCCAGGCCCTGGGGAGGGAGCTGCTAATAAGCCAGGCCTGCTCCCTGCTCTAACAGACAGAGGAGCAGGGAGTATGGTGGTCATTCACACACTCATCCTTTCATTCTATGAATAGTTGGCCACCCACTCTATGCCAGGCCGTGTCCTAGGCACTGAGATTCAGAGGCTCTTCACCAGGAGAGGCAGCAGGGATACAGCCCCCCCGAATGTGAGCTTGTGCAGAGGTAGGAAGGATAAAGCAGGGAGAGGAGGTGGGAAGGGCTGAGATGGGGCGATGTGAAGCTCTGGCAGGCTTCACGGAAGAGGTAGCTTTTTAAGAAGCAAGTCCACAGTGGCCCTGGCCATGTGAACACTGAAGGAGAAGCCTTCTTGCGAGTAACCACCAGAAGGACAAAGACCCCACACCCCACGCTGGGAAGGTCTGGGGTGTTAGAGGAGAGGCAGCCAGGAGGCCCGAGGCCTGCAGGGCAGCAGGGGAGGTAAAGGAAGAGGGATGAGGTTGGAAGGCCTTCCAGCAGGGCCGTGGCTCTTCCTGCGAGGGTGACGGGGACTGCTGTCTGACGGAGGCAGGACTCTGAAGTGAAGAATCACCGTGCTGCCATGCTGAGGAAAGATGGAGTCAGGCAAGGGTGGAAACACAGGAGCCTCTTACTTGACCATATCAGTAGTTTGGGCCATAACAAATGGCATGCTGGTGGTCTTCCCCACGGTCCTCATGGGGTCTTTTCCTCTACTGTGTCTGTGTCCTAGTCTCCTCTTCTTATAAGGACACCAATCATAGTGGATTAGGGCCCACCCCAATGAGTTCATGTCACCTTAATTACCTCTCTAAAGGCCCTGTCTTCAAACACAGTCACATTCTGAGCTGCTGTGGGTCAGGGCTCTGCAGGTGGAGTCTGAGGGTAACACAACCCAGCCCCTACCAGTGACAGTGACAGGAATCCAGGTGAGAGAGCAAGGCAAGGGCACTGAGGTGGCAGGGAAGATGGTGAGGAGGGGTCTGAGCCAGTAGGTGGATGCTAAGGGTATGGGAGCAGTCTGCCCCAAGCAAAGGTGATAGGGTACATCATCCCGAGAAGAGGTAACAGCCAGTGCTAAATAGAATCTTGGACAAAATACTCCCCCCTCGGGGCGCCTGGGTGGCTTAGTCGGTTGGGCGTCCGACTTTTGCTTAGGTCATGATCTCGTGGTTCGTGTGTTCAAGACTTGCGTCAGGCTTTGTGCTGACTGCCAGCTCAGAGCCTGGAGCCTATTTCAGAGTCTGTGTCTCCCTCTCTCTCTGACCCTCCCCTGCTCACGCTGTCTCTCTCTCCTAGAAATTAAAAAAAAATTTTTTTTAAATACTCCCCCCTCAAAAGAACTTCTGTTTACCTAATTTCTAAACAATTGCTGCAATTACTATGGAGTTTTATTAATACATCTATAAACTTCAAATGAGCACACTTTATGATGGCTCCTTTAGTCAACATTGTGTTCTACCTAGACATTAATTCAGAGAACTGTCAGCTACATAGTTGACCCCTGGCAGGGACGGGTCACACATCGTTCACCTGGTTCAGTCTCCAGGCTCTGCATTCAAGTGGTGGATCTGAAGTAAATGTTGATAGCACAGCAGTTAGGAAGGCGAGGAAGCAGAACGTGAGTTACTTCAACCCTTCTGTGTGACTTGGGACGGTCATTTGTATTTAAAATTTGAAACAGTGAAACAGTACAAACTGGAAGGTGTAACATTTTTGTTTGACAAGTATACATTCAGTTCCTACATGAACTATTACTGATTGTAAATAATATCCTTGAAACTTAGTCTGTTAAAATTGTTAAGTGATTGTTTTAAAAAGCTAAAGAATTAAGTAACTAAATAAAATGTTGCATCAGTGCTGTCTTTTAGTGGCTGCCTCTGTGTCCCAGCAGTATGTCATGTGGCTGATTCTGTCTCACTAAAATGCACTTATTTTTTATTGGCATGACTGTATACAAAGTCAATTTGAGAAAATATGTGCTCTGCATTTCTTTTCTAGACCCTATCCCTTGTTTCATTGCATGATTATTACTGAAAATAATTTTGTCACATAGAAGAGGGGTATCCGTTAGTTCAGACTGCCCTAGCAAAATACCCCAGACCAGCAGTTCAAACATCGAACATTTATTCATCATGGTTCTAGAGGCTGGAAGTCCAAGGCCAGGGTGCGAGCATGGTGGGGTTATTGATAAGGGTTCTCTTCCTGGTTATGTATTCACATGGCCTTTTCTGGTGAATTTGTGTAGGAGATTTGTGTTTATCCCACTTTTAAAGTGGCAATAATCCTACCATAGGAACTCCATCCTCACGACCTCCCCAAAGTCCTGCCTCGTCACACTGGGGAGTTGGAGGGGACACAGACATTCAGCCCATAGCACAGGTGATGTTAAAAAGTATCACCACTGGGTGCCAATGTGCTCAGGAAGCCATTGGGATTCAGGAGGTGTTTTGAGGTAGAGCAGAAAGGTGAGAGCTGAGTACAGGTGTGAGTGCGGGAGGGCCATAACGGGTGGGTCTGCGACTGCAGCCCCCTCTGCACATGGAGTGCAGCACCAGGGACAGCGGCAAAAGGAGTGGATCTAGCTGCAGTGGGATCAGGAATCTCGTTTTCAGGCATGATGCCTGGGGAGGTGCCTGCTGGGTGTCTCCATGCAGGTTTCAAGTGGGTGGTAGGGTTCCCCGGGGGAGAGAGGAGCTAGGGATGCACCAGGACTTCCATAGAATTTAAAATCAAGAGTCTGGGGGCATCTGGGTGGCTCAGTGGGTTAAGCATCCAACTTCGGCTCAGGTCATGATCTCATGATTCGGGAGTTCAAGCCCCATGTCAGGCTCTGTGCTGACACCTTGGAGCCTGGAACCTGCTTTGGATTCTGTGTCTCCATCTCTCTCTGCTCCTCCCCCACTTGTTCTCACTCTCTCTCTCTTTCCCAAAAATACAGAATAAAAATTTTTTTTTAAAATTAAGAGTCTAGATGGCCTCACTTCAGATGAATAACACAAAATCACAGCTACATACGCATGAACAGGTCTTTGAGGCAGTCATGGAATGTGCTTTGGAGAGGTGGTTTCTCTGAGCCCGGAGAGCAGCAAGTCCTGACCCAGGACTGAGGCAGATCAAGGTGTCCTTGGGGAAATGATGTGAAGGTGACACCAGGGTGAGCTGGGCAGGCCAGGATATAGAACAGCATGGGACAGTCGAGGAGCAGGAACAGGCCACAATGTGCCTGAGCTCAGGAGAGTGAAGGGTGCCAAGGGATGCTATTAGCAGAGGCCCAGGCAAAGATTGAAGAGTTTTTAATAGCAAAGTGACGTGATCGGATTTGAGTTTTTAAAGGATCACATAAGCCGCTTTGCAGAGCATGGATTAGAGAGGCAAAGTAATCCTTCCAGGTGAGAAATTACATGTTTGGACTACTGTGAGTGATACCTGCAGTGATGGGAAAAGGAGATGGACCCAAGAATCAGGCAGCAGGTAAACATCACAGGAGGTGATAGAGGGTGGATGGAGAGGACACAGGCTAAGCAATGTTCCCAGGTTTGGGGTGGAGGCCCTGGTGGGAAGACAAAGGTGAGTCAGGTTCAGGGAAAAGCACAGCTTAGTGCCAATGCCCTGGAGACCCCCAGAGGAGTGTCTGGATTGGTAGCTTAGGGGAGCAGGCTGGGCAGGAGGCAAGAGCTGACTGGGGACGGGGAGTAAACAGTGAGTGGCTGGCAGGTGACGATACAGAGACAGACAATATCTCCCAGAAGAGGTGACCCTGAGCAAGGAAGGCTGAGAGCCTTGGGGACAGATGCCCATCCTTAGGGTCTTGTGGGGGGGGGGGGCGGGCAGCAAAGGAGAAAAAGAGAAAGGAATCTGAGAACTAGGAGAAAACTGACAATATCCCAGCTGCTAAGAGGAGGGACTGTCTCAGGAGGGAGGGAGCCAAGTGCACTGTGAGCTCCAGTAAGATGCAGGGACATGTGTGCAGGACGTATAGCTGCAGGTCTTCCCAATGACCCTTGGGGGCAGCATCTAGTGCCGGGTCAGAGGACCAGTGACAGTGTGCCCAGGAGGGGAAGGGAAGTGAGGAAAGCCAGCGTGTGTAGACAGCTCTGTTAAGAAACCTGGTGCTGAACTCTTCAGTGATAACAGCATTGTTATAAACACCAACCTGCCCTGAGCACTGTCTGCACCAGCACAATGCTGACCACACGGCATGCATCCATCCGCCTAATCCTCACAACAGCTCAACAGCATACATAGTAGCATGATTCTTCCTGAAATACCACAAGAGAAACTGAGGCACAAATAGTTAAGACCTCACAGCCCTTAGGAATGTTGGGGAGGATGGTGTCTGAATTTGAACCTTAGATTTAGATGAAGCCTGTGTTGTGCTCTCACCCCCATGCTAGAGCCATGACTGGGAGGTGGGGGAGACACACAGAAGGAACAGAAGGGCTCTGGCCTGGGACAGGCCTGGCCCCAGGTCTCTCTGCACCACCATCTCCAAAATGAGGGTAATAACCTCTATTCTTCCTACTTTGTAGAGTTCCTCAATAGATGAAATGAAAGTCAGTCATTCACTTGATGGATGGAGCTTATCAGGGGGTAAGAGGGTGAGAAGAATCTGGATAATTGACCATATGGGTGGGTAGAGTGCCAATTACAGAACTGAGAGAGACCAGGAGAGAAGACCGCAAGAGAGAAATTGTCAGTTGAGTCTGGGGAAAAGGGGCAAGTCCAGTTTGAGAAACGAAGGAATCAGGCAGCCCCTGAGATGTAATCCTTGAGGGGCTCAGCCCACAAATACACATGTGCAGTGGTGCCCAAGGCTACGGTGCTGGGCCAGCGCATGGTGGAGCTCAGGAAGGTGAGCACCTCTGAGAAGGCAGAGAAGGAAAGTTAGGCAGAACAGGATCGTAGGAGCAAAGAGAAGGGGAGGGATTCCAGGACGGCGGGTACTTGAGGTGATGCTGCTCAGAGAACAGGGAGCCTGGATCTGACAACATGCAGCTCAAGGCCAAGTCTAGTGGAGACAGCAGAGGAGGTAGGTGAAAGAGTGGAATGCAGGCTGAATGGGTGCAAAGGAATTAGAGACAGTCCCAGAAACACCTCTGATAATGATACAGAGCCCTATTTATTTTCAACATTCAACTCCCAGTCTATGCAAAAAGATGCTGCTTGCAAAGAGAATGCATAAGACAACTAAGAGTAGTGAGGGATCCAGTGCAGGAAAGGAACTTGAGTGTGAGCCAGAAGCCCATCTGCCACTCAAGCCCAGCTTTGTTTCGGGGTTGCCCTGAGCTAAGTACCAGGCTGACTGGAAACTTGGAAACCCCAGGCCATCGTCACACCCAGAGAGGGTCCACTGGCTGTAAGCCACAGCTCTCTCTTCTTCCCTGAGCAGGCCGTCACTCACAGCTCACCTGCTAGCTCACCTACCCATTCATGCACTATTTGTTTAAAAAGCCATCATGGGTCTCTTGTTAGACCTGTGCTGTATCCAAGGACCTGGGTCTAAAGTGGACCCTGATCTTGCTCAGGAAGCAAAGCAAAGAGTGATGAGTGCTATAGCAGATGAGGGCACCTAGTCTTGTTGGGGAAATGGATCAGGGGTCCTCAGGGGAGGGGACATATGCGGGGCTCTTAGCAGCTAAATGCAGTCATCTGAGTAAAGAACACAGTGGTTGCAAAGACTGGAGCTCAGCCTGGTAGGTGGGGGCAAGTCAGGGATGGGGCTTGAATTAAACATTTAAAAAAAATTTTTTTTAATGTTTATTTATTTTTGAAAGAGAGGAGGGGCAGATTGCAAGTTGGGGAGGGGCAGAGAGAGAGGGAGAGATGGGATCAGAAGCAGGCTCATCACTGAGCCGGATGTAGGGCTCGAACCCACGAACCGTGAGATCATGACCTGAGCCGAAGTCAGACGCTTAACTGACTGAGCCCCCCAGGTGCCCCTGGAATGTTTTGGTTTTTGAAAAGCTTGTGTGAGCAGGAGAGGAGCAGAGGGAGAGGGAGACAGGATCCGAAGCGGGTTCTGCACCAAGAGCAGAGAGCCCTGATGTGGGGCTTGAACTCACAAACTGTGAGATCAAGACCTGAGCGGAAGTCAGATGCCCAACTGACTGAGCCACCAGGTGCCCTAGTTCAGGCATTTTTCAAGTCCACACCTCGACTTGCTTCTCTCAGTAGTCTTGGGACAGTAGACAATGGGGGTTATTTCCTCTGTTCAGCAGATGATTATGTGGAGGCCCAGAGCCTGACTCAGGTAAGATCACAAGTAAAGCTAGAGACAGGAGGCAAGGATCCTTGGAAACTGCTCAGTGTACGCCAGGCTCTGCATGAGATACTTGGTGCACTTGGCCCTATTTGTTCTCCTGACTTGGCCAAAGAGACGCCTCCTCGAGACAGGGAGGGAATCAGACTCATGAGGTTGGCACTGCTCACTGGACACACGTGGTGAGGGCGGAGGCTAATTCAGTGGGCTGTTGAGTGGGATGTCAGGAAGCTGTCCTACGTGTGCCCTCCCAGCTGAGAAGGAAGGTCCAGGGCTTCTTGAGCCTGATTAGCTGAGGAGTACCAAGGTGGCACCCCAGTACTCTGGAGATGCCTGGAGCCTCGGTGCTATCCAGATGGGGCCAGACTTGAAGCAAGAACAGCAGCTGTCCACAGCCTGTTGGAAAGGACTTTTTATGTTATTTTAAGATTTTAAAAAATGTTTTATTTATTTTAGAGAAAGAGAAACAGCGAGTGGGGGAGGGGCAGAGAGAGAGAGGGAGACACAGAATCTGAAGCAGGCTCCAGGCTCTGAGCTGTCAGCACAGAGCCCATTGTGGGGCTCGAACCCAGGAACCATGAGATCATGATCTGAGCCAAAGTTGGATGCTTAATCCACTCAGCCACCCAGGTGCCCCTGGAAGGGCCTTTTATACCCACCACTGGGGGCTAATGTCCCTCTCACTGGGCCTGTCCCACTCCCCTGACCACTTTGCCCATCTTAGGTGACCTAGGATTTGATGTCTCTCAAAGGCAGCACTTCTCCCAGTCAAAGGAGTGTCCCATAAAGGTTCTCTGGGTTACACTCCATACTTCCTCTAAGGCCCAACAAGAGCTGCTGTGCCTAGGAGGTAAACCCACACACCTGCAGACTCCAGAGGTCTGGCAACAGCAGGGAAAGTAGGTCTTGTCCAGAGACCAGGTAAGGACATGCTCCAGGCTCCCCAGATTCCTCCAAAGATGACCAGTGGCTCAAGGAGCCTGAGCCCTTTCCCAGGTGTGACCCTTCCCTCTCCTGCCTCCATCTCAGGGATGCAAGCTTTACATGAAACTGCCCACAAATCTCTGCAAAGAGAGAAAACCAAACAGCCAGTGTCAGCCTCAACACCATCCTCTCTGATGCAGCCAACCCATTTGTGGCCCTGCCAGCTCCAGCTCAAGCATTCTCCATCTCTGGCAGTATCTGAAGGAGGAAGTAGTGTCAGAAAGGGTTGCTTCCCAGATGGGAGAAATGACAGCACATCCGTATGCTCATGGGAATGATCCAATAGTGAGAAGGGAAATCGTGATGTGGGAAAGAGGGGGAGGACTGGGGAGTCCTCTCCTAAAATCCCTGGCACATATGCTAAAGATTCATTATCCCTGGCAGACACATGAACCAGGGGCACCACACACAACTGCAGAGACTCTTCCCCTGTAGAATCCTACAGGGCCCTGAACAGCAGGTGCTTTGTGAGGTGAAGAAACCACAACTGGAAAATAGAGTATCTTTGGGACCTGGCAGCATGACTTATCACGCTTAAGGCTTACCCTAGTTTGGGAGAGAATACATTTTTTCCTCATTGAAAAATGAGGAAAGACCTCATAGGTCTTGCTCAATGAAGAGAAAAAGTGGCAGATACTCAATAAAGATATAAAATAGTAATAACAATGATAACTAATGTGGGCAGTATAACCTAAATGCACTTAAAGGATGAATAACAACAAAGTCCAGTTATCCACCATCTACTGAGCTCCTGCCATGTGCCAGGAACTGCTCTAGGCACCATGAACATAGCAGAGAACCAAAGTCAAAGTGCCTACTACCAGGAAACCTACCAGAATGAGAGCTGATAAGGCAATAGACAATAAGGTAAGTAGATGGGGTATGATCAGAGCTAAGGCACTTTTAGGGCCCTCATAGTATCTGGGGACAGGGTGCAGGGCTGACCACTTTTAGACTTGTTAAGTCGACATGTTGAAGTCTGTGTGTTTAATCCATTTCAAGTTGATATCTGTGAGTGCTTTAAGATAAGGGTCTAGTTTCATTCTTTTGCATATGAATATCCAATTTTCCCAGCACCATTTAGTCAAGAGACTGCCTTTCCTCCATTGAGTGTTCTTAAATGTAAGACCAGAAACCATAAAACCAAGAAAACAGCAAAGACCTCCCTAAATGGGTCTTGGCAATGATCTTTCGGATATGATACCGTATCCAAATCATAAGCAGGACTAAACCAAACTGAAAAGCTTCTGCACACCAAAGAAAACCAGCAACAAAATGAAAAGACAACCTAGGGAATGGGAAAAAAAAATATTTGAAAATCATAGATCTGATAAGGGTTAATATCTAAAATATATAAAAGAACTCATACAACTCAATAGCAAGAAAAACAAATAATCCAGTGTTTATTATCATTGGATAGATATTTTTCCAAAGAAGTTATACAAATGGCCAACAGGTACATGAAAAGATGCTCAACATGACTCATCATCAATGGAGTGCAAATCAAAGCCACAGTGAGATATCACCTCACACCTATCAGAATGTCTGTTATCAAAAAGGCAAGAAACAACAAGTGTTGGTGAGATTATGGAGAAAAGGGAACCTGCACTATTGGTGATAGTGTAAATTGGTGTGGCCACTGTGGACAACGTTATGGAGAATCCTCAATACCATATGATTCCACAATTCCACTTCTAGGACCATATCTCAAGGAAACAAAAACCTATGTCAGAGAGATATCAGCACCCTTATGTTTGTAGAAGCATTATTTACAATAGCTAAGATATGGAAACAGCCTTAAGTATCCTTAAGTATCCATGGATAAAGAATTTGTAAGACAGATAAATGCACAGTATGGGGACCATAGTCAATGATATTGGAATAGGGCTGTATGATGACAGGTGGGGTCTCACTTGTTGTGAGCACAGCACAACATATAAAGAAGTGGAATCGCTATGTTGTACATCTGAAACTAATGTTATCTTGTGTGCCAACTACACTCAAACAAACTTTTTAAAAAAGAATAAAATCATTTTTCTACATAAACACAATATCTTTATCATACCTTAAAATTAACAATAATTCCATATTATCAAGAAATATCTAGTTTACATTCATGTTTCCATAATTATCCCAATGTATAGCTTTCTGTTTTTTAAATACAGTTTTGAAGTTTATTCATTCATTACATTTAAAAAAAAAGTTTGAGTATTAGAAAAGAAGAAACAAATATTTTATTATCTACAGATATTATGGTTGTCTACAAAGAAAAATCTAAAAGAGCCTAGGAACTATTAGAACTAATAAAAGAGTTCAGCAAGTCTACTGAATACAAGGTATGTGTGTATACATGTACACACATGTACATACATATACACCAGCAATGTTAAATTCTAAAATACAAATTTTTGAAAGACATACTTCTAATAGCAACAAAAACTATAAGAACCTTAGAAATAAGTCCAAAAACAGTTGTGCAAGACTCACACACGATTGTCCTGAGTAGCTGGGAAGTTTATACATTGCACAACTCCAGGTATGTCATTATATAGACTGACATATACAAACTACAGAACCATAGCACTGCCCTTGTAGAGAAAGTTCTAAGACGGAATTGAAAAAAAGTAAACAGATGGAGTTTCTTACCATGTTCATGTGTTTGAAGATTCAATACCATAAAGAAATCAATTCTCCCCCAAATTTTGCTAGAAATTCAATGTAATTCCAGTTAATATCTGACAGTGACTCTAAAATATATCTGGCCAAAATATTTTTGCCAAAAAGATCCAGAATTTTTCATAAAAGGACACAGAAATGTTTGCCCTATTAAATATCAGGAGTTATAATAAATCTATAGGGAAAGCAGTGTTGTACTGACCTAGGGACCATCAAATCGCAAAACGGAAGAGAATAAGAGAGCCCAAAAATAGACCCATGTCTATAGAAAACACCGTATGAGACAGTTGGCATTAAAACAAGTGGAGATAGATTTTTCCATAAATGATGCAAATGAGAAAATATAAAAGCAGATCTTTACTTTGTAGTATACACATATGTTATACATACACAAATCAATGCCAAGTGAATTAAAATCTAAACATGAAAAGTAAAACTTGTAAAACTTTTAGAATATATTAAGAAATATCTTTTATGATCCCCTTATAAAGAGATTTGTCAAAGGACACAAAAAGAACATATCAAAAAGGAAAAGATCATAAATTAGACTACAATAAAATTTTTAAATTCTATGATCAAAAAACATCAGAAACAAAATGAAGAGAGAGCCACTACTGGGGGCAGATATTTGCAACTTAACAAAAGATCAGTAGCCACTGTATATAAAGAATTTCTATAGGGGTACCTGCCTGACTCAGTTGGTAGAACATGCAATTCTTGATCTCAGGGTCATGAGTTCAAGTCCTGCATTGGGGGGGTAGAGATTACATTAAAAAAATTAAAATCTTTCAAAACAAAGCAGGGGCACCTGGGTAGCTCAGTCAGTTAAGCATCTGACTTTGGCTCAGGTTATGATCTTTCAGTCTGTGGGTTCGAGCCCAGCATCGGGTTCTGTGCTGAGAGCTCAGAGCTCAGAGCCTTCTTTTCTGTGTCTTCCCCTCTCTCTCTCTCTCTCTCTCTCTCTCTCTCTCTCTCTCTCTCTCTCTCTCTCTCTCTCTCCCCCCTCCTTCCCTGCTTGTGCTCGCTTGCTCTCTCTCTCTCTCAAAAATAAACACTAAAATTTTTTAAGATAATAAATAAAAACAAAAACGAATTTCTACAAGTTGAAAGGCAAAAGGCAGATAACCCAAAGGAAAAAAAAATGGATAAAGAATTTGAAAGAGCAATTTGAAAAAAGAAAAAACTAAAAGAATAGCAAATGTGGAAGAGAGGTTCAGGATTCCTCCAGGAAAGGCAGGTGTCCCTGAGAGGCTGTCCATCTCCACAGCCCACACTAAATTCTATGGCTCTAGTCAGAAATACCATCCAAAGACTTTGCAATCATTCATTCTCCTTTAAAAGGGGGCCACTTCAAATGCTTGCTTCCTGTACTTGGGGTCAGGTGCTTCTATTGAGTGACATCAAGCAGTCATTCACTGAGTTTTTGCCATAGGTCACCTGAAGACTTGGACACGGAGAAGCCAGAGACAAGCAATCCAGCCCTGTCTTCTGGAGCCTCACAGTCTAAAGGGAGAGAGGGTGGCATGAACAATCACACCAGCACAGAGAAGGCCAAGCGGATGTTTGCACAGAGGGCCATGCAGTACCATGCTGAGACCCGCTGGTCCCACCCAGGGCATTCAGGGAAAAAGCCTGTGGGACTGGGGAAGCCCAGGCTTTCACATCCCAAATATGATATCTGCAAATATGATATCTGCTGCACAAGCCCCTTTCTAGTGTCCACTTCCAAAACTGCTGAAAGAGAGGAAATCATCATGGAATAACAGGCAGACCTGGAAAATCAAAATTTTTCCAGGGGCCTTGGGCTGCTACCTACTTGACAGTAGACCCTCAGACTCAGCCATCTAAAACTGAGCTCATGATTTCTTCTCCAACTTGATGACCTGCACCTTCCTAACCTGCCTCCATCCTTCCAATCCCTCCGGGAAACTGCTTTGGGGTCCTCAGTGCCTCATCTGCTCTGTTGTACCCCACTACCAACTAACTGATTAGGAAATCTGGTGGCTCACTCTTCAAAATGCATCTAGAATCTGACCACTTCCCACTCCTACTATTGCCCTGGTGTGAGCCTCCACAACCCCTTGCCATGATTATTTCTTTTTTTTTTTTATTATTTTTTTAATGTTTTATTTATTTCTGAGAGAGAGAGAGACAGCATGAGCAGGGGAGGATCAGAGAGAGAGGGAGACACAGATCTGAAACAGGCTCCAGGCTCTGAGCTAGCTGTCAGCACAGAGCCTGACGTGGGGCTCGAACCCACAAACTGTGAGATCTTGACCTGAGCCGAAGTCGGATGCTTAACCAACTGAGCCACCCAGGCACCCCATCAGGATTATTTCAGTAGCCTCCCAAGGGCTCCATCCTTGCCTCTATCCACAACATCACAATGACCTTCTTAAAATAAAGGTCTGGTCATGTTATTTTCTGTTCCACCCCATCCATGGTTCCTGTTTCAGAGTGAAAACTGAAGCCTTCACAGTAACCTACGAGGCCCTCCCTGATGTGGCCCCTCCAACTTCAGATCCTGCCTCTCCTACATTTGCTCTGTTCCATCCACACCGGCCATCTGGCTGTTCCCTGCGTCTTCCAGCATGTCCTGTCATAGAGCTTTGGCATGGCTGTTCCCTCTGCCTGGAACATACTTCACCCAGATATCCTCATGGCCTACACCCTTGCCTGCTGCAAATCTTTGCTCAACAGCACCAATCATTGAGGCTTGCTCTGACTACGTTAGATAAACTGTTCTCCACCCTCCTGCCCTCATCCACTCCAAGCCTCCTCATTCCACTGGCTCAGCTCTAATGTGTTCAAGTACTGCCTCCTTCTAACATATGGTATAATACCCATGGTTTGTTGTGTGTCTCTGCCAGAATGCAGCTCTGCAAGTGCAAGCTCTTCTTATAAGGATGTCAATCATCGGGGGGATCCCTCCTGACCTCCCTAAACCTAATCTCCATGCAAGGGCCCCACCTCCAAATACCAGCAGATTGGGGCTTAGGGCTTCACCATTTGAACGTTAGGGGACATGCACATTCAGTCCCTACCACTTGCTCAGTGGGTTTCTGTGCAGAGGTAGGAAGTTCTCTTACTGGACAAAGGACATTGGAGCCATGACCTGGCTGTTGGTGCTTCCTCTGCTGAACTCAGAGCCCAACGATGTAGCGTCTTCTCTAACACCAGAGACCAGACAAGAAAGGGTGTGGGCGATGTTTACAGTCACTCTGCAGAGTAACTGAATCCCTGTCACACTCTCTTGGCAACATGGTGCAATTCCACGTTACACACACAGATTGCGGCAGGGCCAGCTGCTGCACAGAACCAGGGCGTCGTCTCTCCCTCGTCAGTGTACAGTTAATTTATTGTCTTCTGCGCCAGGAGCCAGAGCAATGCTCCCCGTAACTGCTAATCAGGAGTCGTATCTCTGACCCACTTCCCTCTCCTGTTTGTCAAGACCACATTCAGGGTGGGCCAGGGTTTCTAGCTAGAATATTGGGCTCTTGTACAAATGGGCTGAAATGTAACCCAGCGCTGCCAAGAGCTCCCCAAGGGTGAATGAATTTTACATTTTCTCAGAGAGAGATTTCCAAGAATCATAAAGTGGGCTTGTGCTGGCCTTAGGGGAGGAGCTAAGGCCCTGTCTGGTATGGGGCCTAAAGATTTCACCACCATTCCAAACTGAGCTGGGTCATCCAGAGACCTTGGAGGCAACTGCCCTCTTCTCCCAGCCCAGACAGAGAAGGAAACTGCTGTCTGGAGCAAACCATGGCCCATCTCCCCAGCACGCCTGAGCCTGACAATGGCTTTGCAGTTGGCCTGAATGGAGGCAGCCTCTGTTCAGGGACCCCTGTGGTGAGCAAGCACCACGGGCACAGAGGGCACCAGGAGGTACCTCTCCAGATTTCACAATGACCCTTTCACCCATCTGCCACAGAAGGACATTGGTGCCCAGAGAGGTGAAGCCACAGTGTCGGTCACTCGGCTGATCAGCATCTGAGCTGAGATGCAACCCCAGGTTTCTCTAACCACACAGCCCACTGTCAGAGAGGGGGGACCACCCAGATTGCTCTGCCAAATCCCTCCTGAGTACTCTGGTCCTTGGGGTGACTGGGGAAGAAGGTCTTGGGCCAGGAGCCCCCAAGCAAACAGCCTCCTGGACGGCCGCAGAGCCACGTCCGGCCAGAATGCCAGCAGATGTGGCTGACACAGAAACAGAGAAGTTTGTGGGCTTTCTGACCCTGGAAATGGAGGAGGATGCTTTGCAGACTGGGGTGAGGGTATGAGGTCTCCTCTAATTGCATAGGCCTGGAAGTGGGAGAGGCCAGTAGAGAGCAAGGGTCTGCAAAAGCCAAGTGCTAAAGAAACCTGAGCCCAGAGCTGGGGCCAGCCCCTCACAGCTCTTTGGAGCTAGAAAACCCAGAGTGTCAGGGCTGGAAGTGGGAGGCAGGTCACTGGGGACTGCATTCTCTCCCGGGTGCAGCCAATGAGGTAACCTGCTGTCATTAGCCCTCAGAGCTCACTGTCTGGGGTGCAGAGTAACATAGCTAATGATTGCAGCAAAGGAGATGGGGACAGGTGTGGTCTGTCCAGGGCAGAGTGGCGGGGGGCAGAGGGGATACCTGGTGGCTTTTGCAAAGGGGTACAGACCAGGGGCTAAGCATAGGCTCCCCATCTGACCTTCCCCTTCCAGCCAGGTGGCCCCGGAGGCACCTACTATTAGGAAGCTGGGGTACTGCACTGGCCAAAAAGGGGGTGCCTTCCCCATCACCCCAGCTGTGCTAGGACACACAGGCAGAGCTCTGAGGGCCCCACACGAGAGAGTGTCCATGCAGGTGACAGGTGAAGATGCTGTCCCCAGTACATGCCCCTTCTGTGACCACTGAGGGGACAACCCCCCTGCTGGCAGCAAGACAGGACCCCAGACCCCCCAAAGCCTCCTCCCATTGCATGAATGAAGGAGCTGCCTGAGGCCCCGCCAGTCCCTGAGACTGTGTCATGCTCAGCTCCCAACCTCAGAGGCCAGCGTGTACCCTTTCATGGCCTGGAGGGCCTGGTTCTGAGACAGATTCTCTGCAGGTTCTTCAACGGCTCCCATGGCCAGTGCAAGTGGCACCAGGTGGGCACACGAGGGTGGGTCCCAGGGCCAGGCTCCTTGGCAGAGGAGCCCTGTTCATAATGCTGTTTGGGTCTGGCATGGTGCTGGCCTGGCTAGCATCACCCTCGCTGCTGATTAGGGCCATAATGTACCCGGCCCTAAGGCTAAAAATAAGCATAACAGTTCTCGCTCGAACTAGTTAAGAAGCCGCCGCTGCATATGCCAGAATTACCTTATCTTTCCACAACAGACATTTTTACAGGAAAACTTGAAATGTTTTTCATCCATCAAAATGCCAGGGTGCTGCACAGGGAGCCCTGTTGCCATGGGCCTGGCACTGGCCTCACTTTCTTGGGGTTTAGTCCTGAGCCTAATTTCCAGTATGCCAGGGAAACTTCGAGTGTCTCTGGCCTCATTCACAGGCCAGGTCACTTCAGGTCACAGTACTGCAGGCTGTGGAGGGGCTAAGAGCTTCGTGTAGGGACCCTAAGGGTGGTGTGGTGCCGGGACCATAGGTTACAAGGTGACCCCCTCTTTTGCTTAAATTCTGCCCTGTTAGCCATGGCCCTGGGCAAATAACTTCCTCTCACTGTGCTTCAGGAACCTCATTTGTAATGTGAGGACAGTCTAACTGAAATAATGCATGTAAATCACGCAAAGATAAATAATGTGTATGGATAATGTCCAGAAAGCCCATGGAGCTCAGTTAAAGAGAGAAATCCCTGGTGTCTTTGTCTACTTGGCTACCACAGCAAAGAACACAGATGGGGTGGCTTAAACAGACTATTTCCTCACAGCTTTGGAGGCTGGAAGTCCAAGATCAAGGTGCCGTCAGTGTTCTCGTCCAGGGAGACCCTCTTCCCAGCTTGTGAAGGCTGCTTCTTGCCGTGTCCTCACATGGCCTTTTCTCGGTGTGTGCACGTGCACACACACACTGAGAGGGAGAGGGAGAGGGAGGGGGAGAGAAAATGAGAGAGGCTGGTGCCTTCTTATAAGGACACCAGTCCTACGTGATCAAGGCCCCAAATACAGCCATATTGAGGTTTAGGGGCCTCATATAGACATGGGGGCCACCACGCAGTCCACAACTGTTGCAGACAGTCCCTCGGCAAAGTAGCCAATATAGGCCTCCCCACTGGGTGTGCAGCACCAGGCCACCCCGAGGACTGGACAGGAGAAAGTGGCAGCTTTGGGTTTAGGATCTGCCAAACCCAGTCACAAGCACCGTGTCTGTCCTCCACTTGTGAATGGGGTGGGGATTCAAGACCCCCATTACGTGGAAATCCATACCCACATGTGGCTAGGACAGCCTTGTACACCAGACACACACATGGCAGCCCTCATGCAGCCCTGGCAGCCCCCAGGCCACACCCTCACTGCAGGATCCCTGAGAGGAAACCTGCCCCCCACCCCTGCACACTCCCAGGATGGCAGTGCAGCAGCAAGGGGGCTGGGGGGCACCCCCCTATTTCACATACCTGTTTGCAGACTGGTGGCTCTGTACAGAGAACAGAGAGCAAACGTCTTCACCCCCAGTGAGCCTTCTGTACAGAACTAAAAATGTGACCATCGGCTCCCGTGAGTCATTCCGAGCCAACCCAGGCCCCTGTGACGCAGCCGGACAAGCACACGGCATGTCCCACTAAGGGGGCACTGAGGCCACTTGTGGGGAATAAAGGAGCACCAGGGATCTCAAAGGGAAGAGGGACCCCACACAGGAAGACTTTGCTGGATCTCCCCTCTGTGCTGGGAAGGGAAGAGGCCTCTGTGGGGAAGGGACAGCTACCCTGGACAGAGGGCGGCATGAACAAGGTGACATGTGCCTGCCTGTGCCCCTGGTGAGAGGCCCAGCCCCTCGACCATGATGAGGGCACCTCTGAGGAGGCTCAACCTTCCCGCCACCCCACCCCCAGCCTGCAGCCAGGAGGGCCACCCTCGGCTCCTCCAGGGTCCTGGTCCCTGGCCAGGCTGCCGACCAGCCTCCCTTCTCTCACTCAGACCCAGTTCAGACACAGGAAAGCACGAAGAACATCATGACAGCTCCCATCTGCACCACCCAGCTTAGAACTCGAAGGGCCCCAAGGTGCACTAGGGTGAAGCCTCTCTCCATCCACTCTCCTGCACTGGACTTCATCATCTCACCACGGGCCTGTGCAGCCCTGCCCTTAGGCAACATCAAGCACTGTTTTGCATATTCTAAACCTTATCTAAACGGTCTCAGACCATATGCAACATTCTGACTTACTTTGCAGTTCGTTTTCATAAAGCTTTGCTAAGGAGGCAGATGGCCAGCGGTGAGAAGACCTCTGGCCTCGGAGCCCAAGCCTGCACTTGGCATTGCAACCCACGTCAAGTCACACAGCCTCCCAGCCTCAGTTTCTGCATCTGTAGAACAGAGATCCTCTCCATGGGGTGGCAGTGGGCTGTGCCTGGCCCAGAGGCAGGCCTTCCCCCGCCCACTCTGGCACCCCTTTCCCAGCCCAGAGCCAGCTCAAAAGACAGTCCCCCCCCCTGTGGCCTGGCCACACAGCAGACCACGGCAGGGGCCTGCACGGTCTCACTCACTTCTTCCGTGGAGGAGTGAGCCCAGGGAGCCCTGCTCTAAGTGAGGTCTCTGTCTTGCACGGACCAGGGATTTCTCTAGCAGTTTGGGGCTGAAGGGGCTCAAACCTCCTTCCCCAGGAGCCATGCCGGTTCTCCTGGACCTGGGCCAGCCTCTGACCTGCCTGCCCCCAGCTCCAGGCTGCCTCTCAGACTCCCTGCTGCTCTCTCAGCTTCCTTCCCAGCCCTGCTGGAGACAGATGCCCAGAGCTCCGGGTGTGGATTTGTCTCCTCCTGTCTACACTCACCCTTTTGGGGATTCTTCCCTTCAGGGATTTAAATACCACCGCACAGTGAGAACTTCCATCCAGCCTCATACCATTCTGCAGACCTCTTCCCTAAGTGCAAGGGCTCAGACACACAACCTTGTGACTCGGAGGCCTAGCAGCCATCTCAAGCTTACCGTGGCCAAAATGAAACCCCAGGTCACCTGTCCCCGGAACCTGTCCGGTCCCAGCCTTCCCAATCAATTAGCGGCATCTCCATCCTCACATCCACTCAGGCCAGAAACCTTGGGTTTATTCTCATCCACTTCCTTTTCCCCATCCCCCCACTGAGCAAATCCTCTTGGCTCAGCCCTGAAATTCTATCCAGAATGTAGCTGTCTCTGCCCATCCCTGCCATTTCACCCTGGTCCAGGCCACGGTGTCCCCTGCTACAGGACTGCACCCCCCCAACTTTCCCTCTCTCACCCCTGCCCACCCCCAAGTGTATTCTTGACCTAAAATTGGAATGACCCTGTTAAAAATCTATATCAAGTCCTATCATCCTCTGCCCAAAGCCCACTTCACACAGGGTGGCAGCAATGTAAGACCCCGGGAATCAGTCCCCCCTCTGTTCACGGCCAGCAGCTCCAGCACTGCCCTCTACCCCCTCACGCCTCGGGGTCTTGGCTCAAACTCCCACTTGTCAGTGAGGCCTCAGTGGTCCTCGCAGTCTCCCAGCTTCCCCTTGCCCGAATCACCCTCCGGCCCTTGCTTACAGTCTGTCTCCCCCACTGGAATGTGAGCCCCTGAGTGCAGGGATCTGTACCCAGAACAGCGTCTGAGCCAGGGGGCGCGGCAGAAGCAAGTCCAGCCCCTCCCCCAGCCCCATTCCGGATGCTCACACACCAGCACGAGCAGCTGCAGCCCTTCTCCCGCCAGGCTCCCCTCTCCCTTCCCTAGCTTGCTCCCTCCTGGTCACCCCCACACCTCAGTGGCCAGTCTCCAGCTCTCCCCCTGCACAGCCTCAGAAGGTGTGACCTTCAGTCCTCGCAGGCAAGCCCAGGGCAAGGGAGAAGGAAGGAGGGAGGCTTCAGGATCTCTGGCGGGTGCTCGGGCTGGGAGTGGGGGGCTGTCCTGAGACAGGCCTGTTCCCCGGGCCCCGGGGGTGCCCTTACAAGAGCCACCAGGCCCTCAGGAGCTGCAGCCCTGACCGCATATCTAGCATACAGTGCTAAAGCCCTTCCTCACTCTGACTCCATGCCACTTGAGCCAAGATGCCCTGAGGGGAGGGTCACGCGGGGGCACAGTTTCCTCTGCCCTAGATGGAACCTGTCTTCCGGAGAGGGTTGCCCCTGCTCCTGCCACCCCTTCACGCCAGCCCATGAGTTTGTGCCCTGCCCACGGCAGAGGCTTCCAGCCAGCTCCTGCAGCGTCTCAGCCCCTCCAGGATAACAGAAGGTCCGGCCCAGGCTAGCAATCCCATAACTCCACCTGAATCCAGTTTGATATTGAACCCTGAGCTCTCATCCAGGTAAAGCTTCTCCCTGGACACCTGCCACTGAGGTGCAAGCCTGGCCTGCTCCCCCCCTACCTCACTCCACCTGCCCCTGCTGGTGTCTGCAGAGCCTGGCCTGCTCCCTGCCCTGCTCACTCCACCTGCCCCTGCTGGTGGCTGCAGAGCCTGGCCTGCTCCCCCCACTCCTGCTCACTCCACCTGCCCCTGTTGGTGTCTGCCAGACTGGGGGATATGGTGATGGGAAAAGTCTGCCTAAGGGGCCTGGCTGGGCAAGGTGACCCACTCTGGTAGGCAGTCCACAGGCTCCTCCGTGGCCCCTGGTTGAGATCCCTGACACGGGCAAGGCTCTCTGGGGCATGCTGCTCTTAACTCCTGCTCTTGCCTCGGCTTTGGGGGCCCATTCCTCTGCTGGGATCCCTGGGATCTCTTTCACGACAGCCCTCACTGGTGTTGGAGCCACAGCCTTCGCCCCACTGCTGGTGGAAGGGAGCACATTTCCACCAGCCCCACCCTCTGCTGGCCAGGGCCCTCCCAGCTTTGGTGGCCACTGGTGCTGGTCCCAATATGTCAGGGCCCCTGCTTTCCAGGCACGTGTACAATTCCATCTCTGTGCCTGTCTCCATGCCCCTCTTCAAAGGTGTGGTCACACAATTTGTCTGAACAAGGATATGGGGACAAGTGTGGGCTGTGTCACTTCCAGGAGAAAGCTTTCAGGGCTACAACTCTCCAAATCGTCCCCCTCAGCTGAGGCAATAACAGAAGCACACTGAAGCTGACAGAGGGTCCCTGAGTGACCCTGTGAGCAGAAAGTAACGTGGATGGAGAATAAGTACCATGATGTTAAGCCTATGAGTTTTGGGGATGTTTGTTACTACAGCATGACCTAGTTTGGTCCTGACTGATGCCAATGTTAGACTCCAGTTTGTGCCCCTCAAAGCCATCTCTCACTTGTTTGGGGAAGAGGGAGGCACGCTGCTCCCCTCCCCTTTAGGAGTGAGGGGCTCAGCACACACCGACCCTCCAGCACTGAGGTCTTCAACTTCCGACACAGCCAGAAGTGGGTGCAGCTGTAGCCAGCCTCATTGCCTCTTAGGGTGTCCTCAGTAGGTGTTCTAGTGTCTCACTTCAGGGAGATGCAGAGATTTGTCCCCGGCTGTAAACAGAACCAGGAAGAACCCTGACTCCACAGGTCACAGAATCAACCTCTTTACTCTTTGCTCTCACTCTAAATCCACCCCCACACCTGCTTCTCCTGCCCCAAGCCCTGCTCCCTGAAGGAGATCCCACACAGGTCCTATGAACTTCCTGGTCCTGCTCACAAAATAACTGTTTTCTTGTCACTTTTAGTCCAAAACAGCATTGCTTCCACCATTAACAGACCCCGTCTTATGTCACTGTGACCCACATTTAGCTAAGAGGGACCTCTGGGAGCTCAGAGGGTTGGGGGGGGCAGGATCCCCCTGCAGATGCCCTCTCTGCCCAGAAACTGTGATTGTCAGGGTCCCACCTCGCTAGGGAGTGTTCCCATGGGAACCTCTGAGGTCCTTGCACAGCTGCCTCCAGGCATCGCTGACCCAGTCCCTCCTTACCAGGGACATCCTGCTCTGGACGACCACCTAGTTCCCCCTCAGCCCAGGCTCGTGTCCCACTCCTGCTGGCCCACTGTCTCAGGCACAGGCACTGCTAGTCCTCAGGAAACACGGCGTGCCCTCTACCCCAAGCCAGCCTCCATCTTACTTGGTGTCAGTCTGGGCCTGACTCAGCCAAGAACCACTGTGGCCCCTCCCAGAGACTCCTATCAGCTGCTCAGAGGTCTTCCTAAAGCCCCTCTCACCTGCTGAGGAGATGGGGACTACCCCTTCCGCTCCAGCACTCCAGCAGTCCTCCCCAAAGAAATCCCTCTCCCTGCACCTTCAAGCTCAGTGCCTTAATAAAACCAACGAGGTGCCCATTCCTTTGCCAAATATTTACTGAGCATTACTATGTGCCAGGCACTGCTCTGGGGCCAGAGGGAACAGACAGGAATCCCTGCCTTCATGAGGCTGCCCTTTAATGGGAGGACACAGAAAGAAACACAATAGTCCTACAGATGGCAGTGTTAGAACACTACTTGTGCTGTGGAGCAAGAACCAGAGAGCAGGGTAGGGGGTGAGGGTGCAGGGGAAAGTGCACTGCAATGTCAAATGTGAGGCTCCAGGTGGGCCTCAGGCAGAAGGTGATGTTCAAGTAAGGACCTGGGGAAGTGGGTAGAGTGGAGCATGGAAGGAAAGCATTCTGGGAAGAGGAATAAGGCAATGCAAAGGCCCTGGGGCAAGATCAGGCCTGGCATGTTTTTTCAGAGAACAAGAAGGCCAATGCAGACAGGACAGAGTGGGGCAGGGGAGAGTGGTAGGTGATAAGGTTATCCTGGTAAGGGGAGGCCAGAGCTCACAGAGCCTCAGGGAGAAAAAGGAGAAGCCAGAGCAGAGGGGTGGCATCTGAAGTCTTGTGTTTTAAAAAGATCACTCTCGGGGCGCCTGGGTGACTCATTCTGTTAGGTGTCCAACTTGGGCTCAGGTCATGATCTCGCAGTTAGTGGATTCAAGCCCTGCGTCGGGCTCTGTGCTGACAGCTGAGAGCCTGGAGCCTGCTTCAGATTCTGTGTCTCCCTCTCTCTCTGTCCCTCCCCATTCGTGCGTTCTTTCTCTCAAAAATAAATAAACATTAAAAAAATGTTTAAAGGATCACTTTGTGTGTTGTCAGGGGCAGATAATCTGGGGCGGGGAAATGTGGATGTGGAGGGCAAGTGGGAGCTGGCACAATAATCCAGGTGAACTTCGAGCCCCAGAAGAGGAAATTGAAATTGAAGCAGCGAGAGGGGGCACAGTCAGGACATTTTCCACAATGGAGCCAAGTGGATTTTCTTTTTTTCCTACTTCATTCAAAGTGAGGGGTATGAGAAAGGAAGGAGGCAGGACAACCCCAGAGCTTTGGCCTGAGCCAGTGGAGGATGGAGCAGTGGCCACCTGAACCAGGGAAGACAGCGGCCCTGCCAGTTAGGGTTGGAGGTTGGATGCGCCACTTTGGCTGAGTTCAAGAGCCATTGGCTGGGCGGGCTGGGGGGTGCATTCCTGCAGCCGAGGAGAGAAGCCTGAGCTGCAGATATACCCAGGGCCGCAGCCACGGGCACAGAGAGGCACCGAGGGGCAGAAGAAACAGGCCACAGACTGAGCTGGGCCTCCAGTGGGGAGGCTGGGGAGGAGGGCAAAGGCCCAGGAGGAGTTTGGCACTGACTATGCAAGCGCTCTCTAATGTGTAGGCGGTCCCCACTTTCAAAGTGGATGGGACACTGACCATCCACCTGTGCTTTGCATTTTGGAGTCTGTAAATGGAGCCAGGTAAACTGAAACATCTTGGTCAACCACATAGCATAGCCAGAACTCCCTGCCCCCACCCCTAGATTCATCTTCAGGCTTGGTGGGGAACTAAGGTTGTGCCTTCCACACCACGGTGGCTCTGAGCACCCGAGGGTCCAGCAGCTTCCAGTGTGTGCTTGCACTGAGGATTCAGCCAGCAGGTGACCCTGAGCCCAGCACTGGCCTGGGCGCTGCAGAGTCCGCCTCCTTCAGCTACAGGACACTATCCACATCAGGCCCCATGGCCACACCAGGCCTGAGTGACCACTTAGGAGCATGGCCACCTTCAATAACTCCTGTTCAGTTGGATGGTGAATACGTGATGGGTCAGCAAGTCCTCATCAGGAGGAGCAGGGAGGGCTAGCAGGTGACTGTGGGGCCCTCGCTCCTCACAGAACTCCTCCCCTCCACCCTACATTCACAGAGCCCTGGCTGACAGCTTCATACCACCTTTTGCCCTTTGGATCTGCCTTCTGTCTATGCCCAAGGCCTTCACAACACTCTGTAGGGAGCAGCCTCAGTGGGCCTTTACATGAGCTGATAGTGCATCATTTCCCCATGCACCACCCCCTCAGCAAGGGGCGGGATGCACACTGGGAGACACATGGCTCTATCCTCACAGGGACCTCACAGAGCAGGGACCATTCCACAGGTGAGCAGAGCAAGGCCAGTGTGGGTGCAGCCAGGACACATGATTCAGGGCCTGCCCCTCACCGAGGTTGAGGCAGCCTTACTAATCCCCACATGGCAGGTAAGAATTCAGCAATTTCTTCTCAGATGAAAGATTCTTACCAGTTAGCAGGAAAATTGTGGGACAATGGTTAGTAAAAGGGAAATGTAATAAAACATGAAAATGCAAGATCCCATTTGTAGAGGATCTGTGTTGCTCCCTCCTCAGCATCTCTACCCCCTTGCCCTTTTCCAGCAGCCTTGATCCCACCACACCACCCAGGGACCTCAGCCTCCACTCACAGAGGTGGATCCTGGGGTGGGGACATGCCTGCATCTAGTCATCAGGCTGGAGGTAGGCCCACATCTGGCAGGACGTAAGAGAGGAATCAGATGCCACAGGTCAACATGCTTCAGCTGGCCATCCTGGGACCTGATAGGAAGCACTCATTAGTTAATCTGATGCTGTAGAAGGCAGTGTAGAGAAACAGGGTCCCTGTCATGGCCAAGCTGCTGAAGCAAGCCTCACCTGAAGCCTGCTCCCATCTGGGCTCTCCATTTGAGTTAGTCAGAGTTTTTCTATTGCTTCAACTGGTTTGAACTGCATTTCCCTTTGCTTGTGATCAAAAGCACCCTAACGAATAGACCATTACACATTTTTAAAGGGCGGCAGGCCAGGTGTGGTACAGCCCCACTGGCATAATCCAGGATGGAGGGTGGAGGCAAGGAGGGGAACTGAGAGGCATTTTATAAGCTAATTGATTTTTATTTAAGAACTGCAGAAGGGGCACCTGGGTGGCTCAGTCGGTTAAGTGTCCAACTTCGGCTCTGGTCATGATCTCACAATTCTTGGGTTTGAGCCCCACAATGGGCTCTGTGCTGACAGCTAGCTCAGAGCCTGGAGCCTGCTTCTGATTCTGTGTCTCCCTCTCTCTCTGACCCTCCCCTGCTCATGCTGTTTGTCTCTCTCTCTCAGAAAAAAAAAACAAAAAAAAACACATTAAAACAAAAAGAAATGCAGAAGTCAACATTGGCAGGCACAACTCTCTTGACCCTGGGAAAAAGTGTGGAGTAAGCAAATTTGATTTGAACAATTGGGTAAATATTCATTCAATTCAAGATCTTGTCCCCTTCTCCTTGGGAAGGGTCAAGCACATGTTCCCTCAGCTCTTGACCCCCACACTCAACAATCCAATGCATTCTATAACACTCCCCTCCTGGTTCAGATATTTGAGGGAGCAAGGCTCTGGCTCCTCTCAGGGACTCCCACCCTCTAGGTTCCATCCACAGCCTTCTGGTCGTCTTCCTCCCACCAAAATACAACCCCTCGAGATGGGAAATCTCCTGTTGTATCTCCATGCAAGTTTCCCAACCCCGTCTTTATGCTATTAAACTGTATATGCTGAATCCTTCTCTTTCAAAAAGCCAGGCTCTTACCAGTAAAAACCCTAGACTTTCAAGACTATGTTTCTACTTTGTGTTTTGGGGCATATTTTGAAATCAAAGTCAAACTATGACACTTGGTACATTAGTCAGTGTTCTCCAGAAAAGGAGCCAATAGGGTGTGTGTGTGCGTGTGTGTGTGGGTGTGTGTGTGTGTGTGAAGAGATTTATTATAAGGAATTGTTTCACTGGTGATTATGGAGGCTGATAAGTCCCAAGATCTGAAGTCAGAGACCCAGAAGAGCTGATGATGTAGCTCTGGTCCAAACGCCAACACACTCAAGACCCAGAAAAAGCCAATGTATCAGTTTGAGTCCTAAGGCAGGAAAGATCTGATGTCCCAATTCAAACCAATCCGGCAGAAGGTATTTACCTTTTTGTGCTATTCAGGTCTTCAACTGATTGAATGAGACCCATTCACATTGGGGAGGGCAATCTGCTATATTGAGTCTATGGATTCAAATGATAGCATCAGCTCCCTCACAGGCACACACAGAATACTGGTTGACCAAATGTCTGGGCACCTTGTGGCTGATACAAAATCGCCCATCACACAGTTCCAGGCCGTGTCCACCTCTACATACTGGAGGCAGGACACAGGACAAGTAACCTCCTCTGGGGGAAAGATGCAAAGATCTTGTGTAGATTCTCCAATATTATCCTGCTGCACTGATTTCCATCTGCAGGTAAGAACTATAAACTCCCTCAGCCATAAACTCCCTCCTTTCTCCCCGTGGCTCACTATACTCCTACTGACCCCCGAAGGCCCAGCAAAACACGGACTCCTTTCTGTCTGAATCTCCCCTTCTCCAGAAAAGGTAGCTGGCAGTGCTAATCTCTGCCCAAAGCTGTGGTGAACTACAGCCCAGAAGCCAGCGTCCAGGTGCATCCTGATGGAATAAGTGTGGACCAACAGAGATGAAAAGCTGAGGGCCAGGCCAGCGGCGGAAGGGGCAAGAGAGGAGAACCCACAGTGTAGGGATAGGTCACTCACTCAGGCCTTCCTCACTCCACAGAACACACCTCTGGGGACAAGATGCACTGAAGACAACTTTGTCTCCTTCACCATCTGGTCAGCACCAATCAGCCAAAGCATGGAAACACGTTTGTCAGCTGCCATCAGCATGTGACCCAAGCCTGGCCCCTCTGGCACTGCCAGAGAAGACAAAGGGGACCCATTTGCAGGACTGGGCCAGGGTAATGGCTATCTCCACTGCTGATAGGACCCTTCCCTGTAAAACACATAATGCACCATAAGCACGGCTCAAAGGCAGATAAAAATAGTTTTGGATCAAAGAGGTAGTTTCCTTATTTTGTCTCCAGGGACAGATCAGAGGACTGGACTGCATGTGGGCAAATCAGTTTTTGCTCTTGGCAGGAGTTCCAATGCTTTCCCTCCACAAGCACGGAAAAGTCTGCCAATGTCGATATCTGAAGCAGAGATAATAGGCTGGGGCTGTGTTTTATCTTTTGTTGACCCACTCCCAGCCTTCAAAGTCTCTGCTATCATTCTGTAGACAGACAGGCTAAGCCCAGACATCAACAGCAGTAGCAGAGAGGTCCATCGGGCCTGTCGGACCTGGGTGGCTGGGTAATGATGGTAATGACCCCCGCTGCAGACATCTGCAGCAACTCTACCTTCCCATTTAGCAGGTGAGGAAACCGAGGCTCAGAGAGGACACATTATTTTGTGAAGGACCATTGCTCGACATTAAGTCCAGCTACACCTAAAACCCAGAGGTCCTTCAGGACTCCGCAGATATGGAATCAAAAAGGCTGGGCTCGACTCCTGTCTCTAGCACTTAAAGCTGTGCCATGTGGAACCAGGCTCTTAATCTCTCTTAGCCTCCATTCTTCCATCCGTAAAGTGGGAGTCAAAACTCCCAGAGCTGTTTGTGACTCAAAGGAAATCCTGCAAAACGATTTTGTGATCTGCAAATTGATGTGTAGATACTGGTTGTTGTGTTGCTATTCATGCAGTTGAGCATTTAATGCGTAGTAGGCGTTGCTGCTCACCAGATCTCCTACAGCTGAGGAAGTCAGGGTCAGGAAAGCCAAGGCCTTATTCACACGGCCAGGAGGAGTGAAGCCATCATTGAACACAGCAGCTGGCCTCAGAGTGGGCACAGTGCAGCCTCAACACAGTGATGGTTATCTCAGATGATTTTCCTATGCTGAAGACTGTCTGGGGTGATGGTGCCTTTGTAAGAGATCTTCCCCTCCCTTCAAATCCTCCCAAAGGCCTATTCTCTAGCAGGATTCCTGGTCTAGAGAAAAGAAGATCTGATAAAGAAGCCACACCAAGGTGTTGCTACTGATAACGGCTCCCAGCCTAACCCACACCAGGTGTTCTCATCCAAATCAAAACCTGAAGGGACCATGTTTAATTCCAAGAGCTTAATCCGACAGGACAGGAAGAGGGTCAGTGCCCATCAAATCAATCTCAGTGTGGTGCCGCTCCCTTCCAACAGCAAGGAGGTGCCTGGAAGGAAGGAAGGAAGGAAGGCCCCTGCCTCCCAGGCTGCCAGGTCCAAGGGTTTAGCTGGGTTTCCTGGGCCCTCACCTGGGTTCACTCCCACACAGAGCGCAGGCTGTGGGGAGCCAGTCCAGGCCTCAGATTTGCCTCCTGGGAACTTGGGAGCAGCCTGAGGGGGCACCCCGGCACGCCCTTGGGCGGAGCTCCCGCAGAGCCGCCCCCCCCCCAACTCCCGCCCCCATTCCTGCCCAGCGCCTGGGGAAGAGCTCTGAGGTGCTCAGAACCGCGTTCCTTCTTTCTGAGGTGTTACATCTGCCTGCCCACCAATTGGGGTGGAGTGGAGGTTAGGCAAATGCATGCACACAATAATACTTGCTGTGCAAACAATCACAGGGGCTGGTTGCTCCCTTCACCCTGGCAGGAACTCTCTCCCTGAAACACGCATCCCGTCTGTTTCCCCCAGGCTTGCAGGCTCAAGGGGCTCTAACTGCCATGCTGAGTCCCTACCGAAGGTCTAGCACCCACTCCCCTTTGCAGACAGCCTGCTTGGGCCGGAACAGGATAGGCCATCTAGAGGCACACACCCCCAGCAAGCAGGGCCACAGACCAAGACCAGAGGAGCCGCACTAGCGGGCTGCCCTCGCAGGATTTAACCGGAGACCCAGAAGAAAGTCCGTTTCGGCTAGGGCGAAGCTGGGGCACTGCCTGGCCACCCCGAGCCATCTTCTGGACAGTGTGGGGGACGGCTGTGAGGCGGAGAGGGAAGGACAGGAAGGAGCGGGCAGGGAAGCGGAGAAGACATAGTCCCCCGAGAGACATGCAGTCTTGGCTCTGGCGCCACGACAAAATACCACAGACTGGGCAGCTCAGACAGCAGGCATTGATCAGACAGCTCTGGAGACCGGAGGCCCCGGATGATGGTGCCAGCGTGGTCGCCTCTCGGTGAGAGCTCTCTTCCTGATGCGCAGACTTTTCCTTGTCCGTCGTCGCCTTCTCACATTTTAGTGGGGAGGGGAGAGGGACAGAGAGAGACAGCAAGCTTTCTGAGGAGCACTCAGCACTGAGCCCATCTGTTATAGACTGAATGTTTAGGTCCCCCCAAGACTCATATGTTGAAACGCCAATATGACCTTGGAGAGACAGCCTCGACAGGTGTAATTAGGGTTGGAGGAGGTCAGGGTGGGGCCCACATGATGGGATCAGTGCCCTGATAAGAGACACCAGAGGGTTTGCACCTGTTTCTCTGCCCTCCCCTCCCCCCCTCTTCCCCACCTGGCTAGCTTCACCTTCCCTCTCTCCTTTCCCCTTGCCTGGTCTTATCTAGTCAAGGGGAAAGGACAATCCAGCCCTACAGGCTTGCTTATCTTTGGAGACTCTTCTCTGAATCTCCACGTCTGCCTCTTTCTTCTCTTCAATATTAAACAAGGGAAGGAAAACAATGGTTAGGGTCCTGCCAAGACAGAGGGCAGCAGGGCCCAGATGAGTTACCCATGGAGGAGCAGAGATCAAGGAAGAGACAGTCCAGGGTGGGTTGGAGCCCAGCACATGCCACCCCAGACTGCGGAGCAGGAGGATTCCTGGGAAGGGGCAGCCATGGAGAGGGACAGGGAGCCTGCCTGGGGCCGGCATGCCCAGAGGTCAAGAGAAGAAAGCGTTCCAAGAACGGGGTAGGAGGAGCCAGACTGCCAAACACTGAGGAGTGGAGAGGGGAACAGAGAAGTCCAGTGGCAGCTTGGAGGTCGTTGTTGGCCATGACAGGCTTTGTTTCGAGGAAGTGGCGGGAGGAAAGAAATTCCGGTGGGATGATGCGTGAGGGGGATGCATGGGAGAAGAGGCAGTCCATTGGGAAGGTTGTGGGATGTGGGGCTTCAGGGAGGCTGGGGGGCCCTCCCTGGGGCCGTGAGCGCCCTGAGGAAGCAGCTGCAGCATCGTCCTGGAGGAGACTGATGGCAGACGTGGCCATTCCAAGCTGGCTGGGTCTATGGTAATAATCCTTCTTGTTTACACATCATCTCTTATCAAAGGATATTTGCAAATCACAAATGTTAATCAGGTCTGTCTTATTAGTTTGTTCTTTGTGGAAATACCTTTATGGGGTTTTTTTTTTTTCTGATTACAAAAAAACCCACAAATGTTTGCAAAGAAAAAAAAATCAAATGATCCAGAAAAAGCATAAACTTCCTCCTCAATCTCTCTCTCTAAAATTAACTGCTGCTTGGTGTAGATCCTTCCAGACTGTTTTTTTCCCTATATCTTTATTTTTTTAACAAAAATGGAATATCTTATATACATTGTTCTGCACCCTGCTTTTATAAGCTAACAATCATGGACATCTTTCCATGTCAGTGCACAGTGGTCAATTTCATTGTTTTAACACGGTCAGGGGATTCTACTGTCTGTCTTCTGCCGGGTCAGGGAGGTCACCCTGATTCCTGGGCCAGATAATACCGCTCATTTACCACCACCCCACACTCTTCTCATCCCCTCGATCTATCCCCAACCCTTTCACCATCTTTGGGGCTGGTCTGAGTCCTTCAGCAGTTGATGACATTTTGTTTGATGCCAGTCTGTATGCTGTTCCACATGGATTTTTCTTATATTTTCTTGGATCTCTCCCCAGTTAAAGTCAAAGATTTACTGACTTTATTTACTGACCTTGAATAATACCTCCTTTGTTCCCTCTTTCCTTGTTTCTCTCTCCATTTCTCTTTTCCTAATTTGTTTTAATTTACTAACAATTGTTTTTTTATGTTTTGTTTATTTCTGAGAGAGAGAGACAGCATGAGCAGGGGAGGGTCAGAGAGAGAGGGAGATACAGAATCTGAAACAGGCTCCAGGCTCTGAGCTAGCTGTCAGCACAGAGCCCGATGTAGGGCTCGAAGCCACGAACTGTGAGATCATGACCTAAGCCGAAGTCAGACACTTAACTGACTGAGCCACCCAGGCGCCCCTACTAACAATTGTTATTAACAGCTTTATTGTGAAATAACTCACATACCTTGCAAGTTAATCCATTTAAAGCATATTCTTCGGTGGATTTTTAGCATGTTCACAGGTACATACAACCATCCCACAGTCATCACTTAGGAGTTTTAAAACATTTTGATCGATCACCCCTAAAAGAAACTCTCACCTCTCACCCCACTCTCCTTTGAGACTTAAGTAATCACTAACTTACCTTTAACTTCAGTAGATTTCCCTATTCTGTACTTCTGTGTCATATGGAATCATGCAATATGTGATCACTTGTGACCGGCCTTTTTCACTGAGCATGTTTTCAAGGTTCACCCATGTATCAGCGCTTAATTTCTTATTATGGAAGACGATATTCCTTTGTATAATAGGCTGCATTTTCTTTATTTATCAGTTGATGGACACTTGAGTTGTTTCTACATTTTGGCTATTATGATGATGTAAATATAAACATTCATGTGCATGATATGTTATCATTTCTCTTAGATATATACCTAGGAGTGGAATTACTGGGTCTCAAGACAACTATGCTTAATTATTTGAAGAACTGCCAGAGTTTTCCAAAGTGGCTGTGCCATTTTGTACCCATAGTGCATGTGGGTTCCTATTTTTCCACATTCTCGTCAATACTTATTATCTGACCTTTCATTCTAGCCATCCTAGTGTATGTGAAGTGGCATCTCATTGTGGCTTTGAATTGCATTTCCCTGATAGCTAATTCTATTGAGTATCTTTTCATATGCTCATTGGTCATTTGTATATCTTCCTTGGAGAAATATCTGTTCAGATCCTTTGCCCATTTTTTACTTGGGTTATTTGTGATTGCATTATTGAGTTGTAAGAGTTCTTTATGTACTCTAAGATACAAATCTCTTATCAGATGTATGACTTGCAAATATATTCTCCCATTCTGTAAGTCGTCTTTTTACCTTCTTGACAGTTATTTTAAAGCACAAAAGTCTTTAATTTTTATGAAATCCAGTTTATGTGTTTTTTCTTCTGTTGATCATGCTTTTACCAGCATAGCTAAGAATTCTTTGTCAAGTGCTGAAGTGACAGAGTTATGAAGATTTATCTGTCTATTTTATTTTAACAGTTTTATGATTTTAGCTCTTACATTTAGACCTTTGATCCATTTTGAGGTATAAAAATGATGTTTGAGTTTTTATATATAGTTTGAGTCTGGGTCCAACTTCATCTTCTGTATGTGGCTGTCTAGCTGTCTTAGCACAACTTTTTGAAAAGCTTAGTTTTCCTCATTGAATGGCCTTGGCACCCTTGTCAAAAAATCAGTTAACCACAGGTGGGTAGGTTTAATTCAGACTCTCTTTTCTATTTGATTGATCTATGTGTCCGTCCTTCTGCCAATACCACACTGTCCTCTTTACCATTGCTTTGTAGTTAAGTTTTGAGGGTGGGAAGCGTGAGTCTTTGTATTTTGTTCTTCTTTCTCAAAATTGTTGTAGCTACTTAGGACTCCTTGTAATTATATGTGAATTTTGGAATCAGCTTACCAATTTCAAAGAAAAAAAAAAGAAAAGAAAACAGCTGGTATTCTGAAAAGGATTGTGTTGAACCTGTAGCAATTGGAATATTGCCATCTTACCAGCATTAACTCTTCTCTTCCATAAAAATGAGATGTTTTTCTGTTTATTTAAATCTTCTTTCACTTCTTTCAATGTTTTAGTTTTAAGAGTATACGTTTTGCGCTTAATTTATTAAATTTATTTCTAAGTGTTTTATTTATCTTGATGCTATTGTAAATGAAATTGATTTTTTAATTTCATTTTTGGATTGTTCATTACATTCATATAGAAATACAATTGATTTTTTTATTTTGACCTTGTGGTCTAAAACCTTGTTAAACTCATTTATGAGTTCTTATAGTTTTTAAGTTGGACATCCTAAATTTTTTCCTATTTTCTATATACAAGGTCATGTTATCTCTGAAGAGCGATACTTTTGTTTCTTCTTTTCAAACCTGGATTTTTTTTCCTTGTCCAATTGCCAATTTCCTTGTCCAACCTGGATAGAACCTCTAGTACAATGTTGAGCAGAAGTGGCAAGAGCAGACTTCCTTATCATGCCTCTGCTCTTAAGGACAAAGTTGAGGTGCCTGAGAGGCTCAGTCAGTTAGTGTCCAACTTTGGCTCAGGTCATGGTCTCACAGTTCCTGAGTTTGAGCCTCACATCGGTCCCTGTGCTGACAGCTCACAGCCTGGAGCCTGCTTCGTGCTCTTCGTGTCTCCCGCTCTCTGCCCTTCCCCTGCTTGTGCTCATTCTCTCTCTCTCAAACTAAATAAACATTTAAAAAAAAATTTTTTTAAAAAGGACAAACCATCCAGTCTTTAACCATTAAGTATGATATTAGCTGTGGAGATTTCATAAATGCTCTTTATCAGGTTGAGGAACTTCTATTTTATTCCCAATTTGTTGAGTGTTTTTATGATAAAAGAGTGTTGGATTTTTTCAAATGCTTTTTCTGTATCTATTGAGGTGATCATGTGGTTTTCATTTTTTACTCTACTGGTATGACCTATTACAGTAATTGATTTTCATGTGTTGAACCAACCTTGCCTTCCTGATATAAATCCCACTTGACCATGGTGTATATTCTTTTACATGCTGTGGGATTCAGTTTGCTAGCATTCTGTTGAGGATATTTGCTCTATGTTCATAAGAGATATCGATCTTTAGTTTTCTTAGGATGTCTCTCTCTAGTTTTGGTATCAGGGTAATGGTAGCCTCAAAATGAGTTCATAATTGTTTCTTTCTCCTTTATGTTTTGGAAGAGCTTGTAAAGGATTGATATTAATTTTTTCAGAGTTTGATAGCATTCCCTAGTGAAGTCACATGAACCTTAGTTTTTCTCTGTAGGTAGCCTTGTGAACATCCACTCTTTAATTTCTGATTCTAGTAATTATCTTCTCTCTTTTTTCCATGGTTAGGCTAGCTAAAGGATTGTCAATTTTCTTGATCTTTTCAAAGAACCAGTTTTTGGCCTCATTGAATTTCTCTGTTGTTTTTCAATTATCTATTTCATTAATTTCCACTCTAATCTTTATTATTTCCTTCTTTTGCTTTATGTTAGATTGCTCTTCTTTTTTCAATGACTTAATGTGAAAGGTTAGGCTATTGATTTGAAGTCTTTCTTCTTTCTTTTTTTTAAATGTTTATTTATTTTTGAGAGAGAGAGAGTTTAAGAGTGGCAGAGAGAGAGGGGGACAGATCACCTGAAGTGGGATCTGCATTGACAGCAGAGAACCCAACATGGGGCTCAAACTCACAAACCATGATCATGAACTGAGTTGAAGTCAGACACTCAACCAACTGAGCCACCCAGGTGCCCCTCTTCTTTATTAATATAAGCATTAATGGCTAAATATTTTCCTCTAAGCACACTTTTGCTTCATCTTATAAATTTTGGTATGCTGTATCTTCATTTTCATTCATATTAAATTATTTTCTTTTTTTAATTTTTTTTTAATGTTTTTATTTATTTCTAGGAGAGAGAGAGAGAGAGACAGCGTGAGCAGGGGAGGGTCAGAGAGAGAGGGTGTCACAGACTGAAACAGGCTCCAGGTTCTGAGCTGGCAGTCAGCACAGAGCCCGACGCGGGGCTCGAACCCACGAACCGCGAGATCATGATCTAAGCGAAAGTCGGACGCTTAACCGACTAAGCCACCCAGGCGCCCCTTATATTAAATTATTTTCTAATTTCCCCTTTTGATTCCCTCTTTTATCCACTGGTTATTTAGGACTGTGTTGTTATTTTCTCAAGTTTCTTTCCTGATATTGATTTCTAATTTTGTTCCAATGTAATTAGAGACCACACTTTATATTATTTCTAACCTTTTAAACGTATTGAGGTTTGTTTATGGCCTGTGGTCTATGCCCAAGAAGGTTTCCTGTGTACTTAAGAAGAATATGTATTCTGTTGTTAGGTCTGTTAGATCTATTTGGTTTACAGTGTTGTTCAAGTCTTCTATTTCCTTGCTAATCTTATGACTAGTTCAACCCACTATTGAAAGTGGATAATTGAAGTGTCTATTATTATTGAATTTCTTTCTTCATTTCTGTCATTTTTTGCCACCTATATTTTGATCCTTTTTTATTAGGTGCATATGTATTTATAATTTTATACTGTTCTAATGGACTGTCCCCTTTATCATCATAAAATGTCTCTCTTTGTCTCTAGTAAAGAATTTTTTTGTTGTAAAGTCTACTTTGACTGATACCAATATAGCCATTCCAGCTTTCTGTGGTTCCTGTTTGCATAATGTATCTCTTACTAGCCCTTTACTTTCAGTCTATTTATGTCTTTAAAGTGTTTCTCCAGTAGGCAGCATATTATTGATCATGTTTTTTATCCATCTGAAAATCTCTGCATTTTGATTGGGTTGTTTAATCCACTCACATTTAATGTTATTATTGATATACCTGGATTGACAACCGCTATGTTACTCTTTGTTTCCTAGATGTCTCAAGTGTCTTTTGTTCCTCTTCTACTGCTTTCTTTTGTATTAAAGAACATTTTCTGATGTAACATTTGATTTCTTTGATAATTTTTTCACTTTTTCTTTTTTTATTTTCTGCTTGCTGTAAGCTTTATTGTGTGTATTTTAAGTTATCAAAATCAGCTTCAGATTCATATTAGTTTAATTCCAATGATATATAGAAATGATACTCCTTTGTAGCTCTATTCGCTTTCCCTTTTTTTGTGGTATTATTGTCATAGATATTATATCTATTAATGTTATAGGCCCAACAATATATTGTGATAATTATTACTTTACTATCTGTAGTCATTTTCTTAGCCCAGTGCATCTTTGCTTCCACCCACTTCCTTTTGTGCTATTCTTGACACTATATATTTTTCTGTATGTTACACACTCTATAATACATTATAAACATATTATTTTATATCATTGCTTTTAAAATCAGTTAAAAAACAAAAAAAGAAAAACATGCATTTATACTGCCTTTTATAGTTATACAATTGCCATTTTTTTCTTTTTTCACGCCCATTTGTCTCTTTTCTACCCTTCCTTTTCCCTCACTCTGACTTCCCTCCCTTGGTACCTTATCAGGAGTCTTCAGACCTTCTTGTGACATTCAGGACTAGGGGTATCTGGGTGACTCCTCCCCATGCTGTGGGAACTGTCCTATGGGGGAGCCCCACAAAAAAAGGAGGAAAAATAAAGGTCCTGGTGAGCTCTGTGCCTTTGGGGCTTGCCTAAAGGTAATCACACACCAAAAAAAATGCATCATAGTTGAGCCCCTACTGTGTACCAGCATGCCACATATAAGACCATTATGGTAAGGACAACCTAACCAGGAAGATATCACCATTCCCATTTTGCAGATGACAAAGGTTAAATGACTTCCTAAAACCACAGCTGATACCAGATCCTCAAAAGTGTTTCTGATTAAAGTGACAGAATCAGATAAGGTTCCCAGGACATGAAAAGGAGTGCATATTTTATCTGCATTCGGGCACATAAATACCTTTGAATGGAGACAAAGGGCATCCCTAGGAGGTACCCTGATAAATCCACTTGGCTTTACTTTGTTTCTCTGATAGAATACAATTGTCAGGAGGGGAAATGTATGTTGATGTTGTGTTTTAAATTACAACTCCCTCTACCTTCCCATGAAGTAATAAAACACTTGTCTTAAGGGGGAGAAATTGAATCACATCCATGTTCCATCAAGCTGGGCAGCATCACCTCAGAATACAAATGATCCTGTTACTTTTCAATAGTTTTTAAAGACTTTTGTTCTCATTATAAAAATAATACAAGCATTAAAATGGAAATAATATATAATTCTTAGAGGAAATTTGAAAATGCAGAAAAATATAAAGAAAATATAAATCAAATATAAATCAAAATTCCTTCATACAAAAACGAGTATTAATATTTTGGCACATATGTTTGTTCATTTATTTGTTTGTTTTGCAAGTCTTCTGTGTATGTATTCTATGTAAGGTCCTACTTTTTTCATTCAACATTCCATGACCTTAATCCATGTCATTAAAATTTCTTCATGTACATAAATGTAATGGCTGCCTGATTTTTCATCATATGATGACAGCTCATGTTCTTGAGCTCCCTCACTGCAGCATCCCCATTGCACAGATATACACTTTAACACAATTACAGAACCCTCCTACTGGCACTGGTGATAGGCCAGTGAAAAAGAGTCTCCTCTCTGTCACTAAGATGTGGCTCCTGCCCCAGAAGTTGATGGCCTCAAAGGAGTGGACTTAGAATTTGGAAGAGATGGAGCTACAAAGGTTACAACTCAAAATCAAGGAGAAAAAGCAAACCAAGGAGAAAAGATAAAATGTCCCAGTCCACTGATAACTCCATTGTGGGGGCTCTCAGACATGGGGCTCAGGTCTGGGCAGAGTAAAATCCCAGACACTCCCCAAAGCCATCTGCTCTGAACTGGGCTGTGATGGGGGGTGGGATGAGGCAGGGGCCACCAGCTGTGCCAAGGGGGTTCGGGGGGGAGACTGGCAGGGAGGGTTGGGAGGGGAGTGGACAAGTGTTAGCAGCTGGGAGAGTAATGAGCAGTGCCCAAGTCCTCCCCAAGGACATCTGGTCCCTCCACATCCCTCCAGAGACATGTTTAAGGAAAATAGCAAGATGCAAGTGGCAATTGAGGACAATGGATTAAGAAGCTGTGGGCACGACTGATGAGAAGAGAATGCTGGAAGTGGAGACCACGTTGGAGTGCCTGCCCACAGTCCACTCCTCTCCTCCAGGTGGCAGGACCCCAGTGTCTCTGTGGAAACCCGTTCCTCACTACATCCAGTCTTGGTGGGACAGCAGCTAAAGATGCCATCCTCCCCTAGATGGGAAGGGAGCCCCAAACACTGTCTCTGGGACATGACTCAGTGCAGGCACACAGAGCCCAGTATAGGCTGGCAGTCACTCATCTTGCCGTGTCCCCAGGAGGAGGCTGTCCTGGGACTCCTGCTGCTGTCCTGGCTCAATTAAATCGTCCATCAGCTCCTGTGGCTGCTGCAAAGTCTTTGAAAACTTTCCCTTTCCTTTGAGTTGGCCACACAGTTTCTGTTACTTTTCCCAAAGAATCCTGCCCAGGGCTCCAGGCCTGGGCTGAACTGAGCTGCTGGGACTCACCCAAGTCATGAGCTGACTGGTGCTGGCACTCAGAACTCCGCTCTGTCTGCCCCAGAGCTGGGTGCCTTCCCTGACCCACGGCTCAGGCTTTTTACATGCTTAGCAGCCGACTGCCTAATCTCTAAAACCTCTGAAGCAAACCACAGTCAGCATCACACCAGGAAGTCATTCCATAATGGCAGGCATGGAGACAGCACACAAAATTGCAGCTTGCTTTTTCTGCCTGAAAATCTCCCCCTTTCAACCAGAAGAGATTTTGGTTAGGGGAGGGGCTAACCAAACCATCAAACAATAGGGCCACTATCTCAGAGCTGATGTGCATTCTCCCTGCTCTAGATGACAGGATTCTGGGAAACCAGGGAGTGTGAGTGGAGGAGGCAGGTGCGTGTCCATGTGAGTGTGCCACAGCATCGCTGATACTAATAAATTTCTGGCTGATACTCCAGGCCAGAAGAAGGCATGGGGTGGGGGCGGCGGGGGGTCGCCTCAGAGCTAAGTTCTGCTGGTGGGCAGTGCTACCACTTTCCAGAGGCTCAGCCTCAGTTTCCTCATCTGCAACCCCTATGGGCTTTGATGAAAACACAGTTTTTGAGGACTTGCTGATTATTCTTAGGGACATGTTTTTATGCCTGTCCTGTGTCAGCATTCTGTAGGATTTTATTTTTTAAATGGTGGAGGTGATGATGATGATGATGATGATGATGATGATGATGATGATGTCATTTTAATACAGTTGTGTGCAAAGTTTAAAAAAATATTCATTATGGAAATGTATACATTCAAACCTTTTTTAACAGTGTGTCCCATATTTTAATGACATCTGATGTGGAACCCAGTATTTAAAAGTGTTTACAGAGCAAACCAGCCCCCGCTGGGGCCAAGGCACAGAGCCCACCCACAGTCTCCCTTTTGCCTCCCAGGGAAGTCTCTGGCATCCTCATGGGCAAAATTTGAGAAATAGTTTCAGAACAGTATGCAAACCACTTTCCTTCTCTTTTCTTAATGTTTATTTATTTTGAGAGAAAGAAAGAGAGCATACACAGGAGGAGCAGAGAGAAAGGGGGAGAGAGAATCCCAAGCAGGCTCTGTGCTGTCAGCACCAGAGCCCAAGTCAGGGCTCCATCTCACAAACCTGGAGATCATGACCTGAGTGGAAATCACTTAGTGGGCTGCCCAACTGACTGAGCCACCCAGGTGCCCCCACAAACCATTCTCTTAATCAGAGAACATTATTTTATGGAAGAACTGGGGCTCTGGACCACAGCACAGTGAAGGTACAACTCTCCCAGGACCCCATTCCAATGGCCACTCAGTCCTTTCCTGGATTCCAGCCCTGAGAGAAGAGGGGCCTCAGCAGGGAGCTTCATGGTGACTGCAGCTCATAGGTCTCCAGCCTGCACTGAGTCCTAACCTCACTTACTACTCAGAGCACCCTAAAAGTCAAATACCATTAGTGTCCCCATTTTGCAGATTAAAATAAGAAGCACAAAAGGGAGTTTAAGAAACTTAGCTGAGATCAATAGCTCCTAAGTGAAGGATTAAACTCCACCCAAAGTCCATGCTTTTATGCACTCCATACAGGAAACAGTGGGGGCATGCAGAGACCCCAAGATGAGAGGAGAGGACAAGCATGCCCAGGCTGCGGTGCTCGGTGCACCACCTCCCCTGGCACAGCCTGCAGTGGATGGAGGGAAACAATAATAACTCCCTCCTACCTGGATGGAAACTTGGGAAGTTGAGGTGGCCTCAGCCCCGGAAGGCTGAAAGGCAGGCACATGGGGTGCAGGATGGAGTTGCCTGGGCTTTGAAGGGGATGTGGAGGCACCCTGAGGTCCCCATCTGTGTTCCAGTCCAGCTCTCTAGGCCAGAGCACACAGAGGACCCCACCCTGGCCTCTTTTTCAATGTAGGGACCCACTGCACTTTGATAATATATATCTGCTGCCCAACCCAAAACAGATCCCTGTGAATGTTTGTGCCAGTGCTTTTCTACCCTAGCAGAGGGGACATCTTGGAGATAAGCATGTGCCATGAGAGCTCATTCAGAGCCCCTTCCAGGAGCCAGGACCCATTGCAGAGCAAGCAGGAGAAGGGATGCTGGGCTAAGTAGCAAGCAAGATATGTACCATACATGTCATCCTTTCTTCCTGGCGCCCCTCCTGCTGGTGTGGCCTAGGGAGCTTTCTGAGATGGGGTGCGTCCCTCCCCACAGGTGTCCAGACAACATGGGAATTAACTGGTCCAAAGGCCCACTCTGTACTCAAGCCAGCACCAGACACCTCTAAAAGCACCGCCAGGTCGCGTACAAGGGCAATTTTTCCTTCCTTTTCCTTGGGCTATTTTAGGGCCCTGCAGACATAGAGGTAAGACCACGGGCTGGACTCCCCAGGGCCCATCTACGCAGGTGCAAACACATAAGGGAGCTGTTCTCTCCTGACTGGGTGTGGCCAGCATGATGGTGAAGGGATGCCACCTTCTGTGGTCATCTCTCTCAGGTAGCCCTTTGCCATGACAACAGCTGCAGGAAAGGAATAGCCCTGTGAGCAGCAGTGAGACCGAGCATTTCACGTAGACAAACAATGATCTGCACCATTGGGCAGTGTCAGCTGAGATCAGCCACTCTGTTTTCAGGAAGTCCAACAATCTGTCCTGTGCATGGCACATGATCAAGAGACCTCTCTTTCTGACTTCTAGCACCACCATAGTTAATCTCCCCTAATGGCCTAGAGACTAGGGAGGATGTCTGTGAACAGTGTGATAGCCGGCCACTGGCCTTCTCAACCACATCCTTCCTCAGATAGTCATTGCATCCAGAATGAAAAACTGGGAGGTCTAGGGGCAGTCACATGAAGAAGAAATGGGGTGCACAAATCAGGAAGCAATCTGATGTCTCAAGATCAGCTCAGCTGAAAACTTGTCACGAGTGTGCAGAGGCTGACAGATGTTCCCATGAAACCACAGGTGCTTTCCAGCAGAGGAGCCCACGCACAGAGTGAGGTCCTGTAGGGACTGTCAAGCAGACAGAACAGAGACACAAAGGGAGAGGCAGCCCAGCCAGGGCCAAGGAGGCTTTGCAGGTTCTTACAAAGTCCACTTTTCTGTGGTGCACAACAGTTTGGAGCTGGAAGAAAACTCAGAGATAGTTTGCTTCAATAATTTGTTCTGTTTTCTAAAAACAAAAAGAAAACAAACAAACAAACAAACATTGAGACCAGAAGGAGAATGACTTTCACAGTTCACTAAGTGGCAACCTGGGAGAAAAATTCAGGTCCCCTGCCAGCACCTTCTCAGACAGACAGAACTCCAGTTCTCCACCCAGGGGCAAGTGCAATACTCAGTAAGCATCATTTCATCACTTGTGGGAAAGACGCCATGCTAGGTGCCCCGACAGATCGCAAAGGACCAAGAAATAATCACACAAATTGCTGTTTAATATGAATTGTGCTAAAACACATGTGGGGCTGACACTTATAATCAGGGACCTGACTCAGTCTGGGACTGGGAGACAGGGAGAACTTGTCTAAGGAGGAGACATTTAACTTGACATTGGAAGGGTTAACAAAACCAAAGGTGGGCAGAGAGTTTTGAGGAAGCAGGGCCCTTCCTTCCTTCTCTCTCCCTCCTGTTCCCTCCTTCTTGTCTCCTCTCCTCCTTCTCTCATCAAATTGCTTGCTGCAAACCAGCTGACCACATCTCTGACCTCCGTCCCCAGTACAGCCATTACACGCCATGCCCAAGCTTTACACAGTCATTATCTGTTCCTCTCACCCAGCATTTCGAGCCCTGTCCCCACCCCTAGGGTCCCAGCCTCATCCGAACCCCTCACTGTGTGAGCTATGGGTTCTTCCTGCTGTAGAGGCTCAGACCCCACCCCACACCAGTCACAGGGCTTTCAGCACTGCATGAACGAATGAGTGAATTGAATAACACACCCACAGGGTGTGGCAGGATACACCTTGAGGGAAATTCTGAGATGCCTATTCTCTGCCAGCAGGCAGCCTACTGCACCCAGCCCCATAGATGTGCTCCTGAGATGTGAACAAGTGTGCGGACCCTTCACCACAGGAAAAAGCCATTTTAGAGCCTGTTCCTAAAGGCACTTCTCCATTCAGTGGTCCAAAACATTGCCTCATGAAATTCCCTCCTCCTGTTTGTTCATCCCTTAAAGCTAGGTGAAATTCTTTATTTCCATCCCTTCCTTTCATCACAGCCTCATGAGAAAGGAAATTACTTTGAGCCTTTGGTGGTCAGAACAGGAAGAGATTGGCTGGAATGGTCTCTGAGGGCTTCCCCCCACCCCCCAACATTCCAGCACTCCCAGGCTATTTGTCATCAGGAAGACACAGCCCTGAGCAGGGACAGTGACATGCCCAAGGCCCTCTAACTTACCTGCATCAGGGATGGGGCTCTGGCTGTGGACTTGATTCTGCGATAATCATCTCACCTTCCTACTGTTCAAGAAGGATGTCAGGGCTCTGCCCACATCAGCTTGAGTTTCTCCATGCCAGGTCACAGGGAGCCCTCTGTCTGGGAACTCAAAAAACAAGTGCTCTGAGCACTGCATCCAGCCAGCAGACATGCACACTCAGCTCCAAAACCCTTTCCATCTGGACCTACTGGGACAGGCTCTGAGCAGAGAGAAAAGAGCCATCTTGTCCACATCTGATCTGCTCCATCTGCTACCCCCACAGCTCCCAGAGGAGTCAGGGCTGCAGAATGATCAATAGATAAATATCCTGGCTACCAAGACACCTTGCCAGGGCCTCTGACACAACCTGTGACCTGCTGGCTCACCTGAGTGGAAAGAAAAGGGAGTTCACTCCTATTAGCTGATATAGTAGCATGAACAAATCACTTGAGTTTGGTGACCTACACATGTGAGATGGTGCTGATGAACAGGAATTTAAAAACCAAGAGAGCTCCTTCTAGGAGTAGAGTAGGAGTATCCAGGAGTAGAGACAAGTCACCTCAAAGTCCACTTTTGCTTCTGGGGAAATCACAGGAATGGTCTCTCTCCAGTTATAACATTGCTGAAGCACCCATGCCCCAGGAAAGGCTGTAAGAGGATTTTTAGTTTTCTGTGTTGCACAGTCTCCAGAAAAGGATCCCAGGGAACTCCTTGAAGGGAAAGGAATAGCATCACAACTCTGCAGCCCCGGGTTGGGGCACAGTGCAGCCTTCTCAGGGACCTGGACGGAGGCCCCCACCATACCAGCGTCCACTGGGCTGTGCCGGGCTCGTGTGCAGCAATGACACCAAATGGCAGCAAGAGAAACAACAGTGCTCTGGCTTGATAGATTCTCAGCTATTTCTCTCCCCTGGTGTCTGGAAGCAGGACCGGCTCTTAGTTCTTAAATAGTTGAGGCCGTCTCTGCCCTTCCTACCAGTGAAGGCTGGTGAACACTCTAGTAGCTCGTTAACAGGTAACCATATCTCCCTATCCCCACCAAGCTGGTAAGGAGGCCATTCCACTTTCTCATGCTCTGTCTTGTTTGAGGATCAGCAACATACCCACACTGTTTGTCTGAAATTTGCAGATAAGGATGTTTAGGAGTTAACGATTTTCCCCAAATCACATGCCCCAGACATATGGCAATGCTGGGGTCTCAGCCAGGCTTGTGTGACTGCAGGGTCCACACTCCTGCTCTCCACAAAGCCCTTCTTTGCCCACAGCAGAAGCCAGAAACCACAAAGCATCTCAAGGTACTATCTCCCTTTGCGTTTAGCCTGGTTAAAACTTGCCTGGAAACCCATCCTTATCCACACCTTCTCCAGCCACATTTGGTTCACATGTAGATCAAAGACCATATGTGCTACACGGCATGGCTCTTCCTCCCCACCCCACCCCCACTTCACTTAGCTGGTGCAAGAAACATGCCTAGGCAATCAGCATAACTTTAGAAAATCAATTTGTATTCTGTCAGCCTGAGTATCATTAACAACTTTTGCTAATACAGCAGTAATGAACATCTGGAAACACGGCAGCTGTTGGAGGAACGAGGTAGAGAAAACACTAAGATGACAGCTTGTTTTTCATAAGTTAGATTGGCTCTGGGCAAATAGGAGAGGCGATGGACAAAACGGAAATAAGAGAGAGATGAGGAGAAGGGCAAGGAATGAGCAGGAATGACCAAGAACAGATTCACTGTGCAAAGGCACCCACTCCTTGAGCACCAGTGGCCCGCCTTCTCTGGGCCAGTCCCTGCCCAAGGTAAGGAGCCTGTGGTCCCAGAGATGCCCCTGGTCAGTCAGAGGCCAACAGTTCAGCCTATGGAGTCTCCATGCAGGTGAGCACTAGCTGCTCAGAGGGTAGCTGGGTGAGCAAGCTGGGAAGACTTCCCAGACTGGAGACATTTAGACCTGGCCTTGAAGCCTGAGGAAGGGTTTGTGAGGTGAGCAAAGGAAGGAAAAGCTACTAGTGTGAGGGCAAGGAGTCCCAAAGATATCCTGGGGACTCTGGGTGTGGTGATAGCAATGTCATTGGAGTAGCAGGGACAGAAGCCAATCACAGAAGGCCTGGGAGGCCCTGAGGTGTGTGCCTGGGTCCTGGAAATAGAGATTCTGACATGGGTATTGTGAAAGCCACATGAAAGGTGGGACTGAGCAACCATCCCCATGGGACACAAGTCTGAGGCGCAGGTGGGAACCCACCTTCAGGCCTTTCCTCATCCAGCACCATGAGCACCTAGCAGGATTCAGCAAGCACCAGGGCAGAGGAGGTCTGCCTCCATGGGACCCACAGACAGGGAGTGAAATCAACAGTCCAGTGTGACACATGCCCTGGGAAGGTGCTATTTCAGATGGAGTGACCTTGAGTGTTTTCTCAGAAGAGATTGGCGTGAGCAGGCACTTGAGGGTATAAAAGCATGACCCAAGCGACTTCAGAGGGAGGACATGTTCCTGGAGGAGGAACCAGCAAGGGCAAAGGCTTGGCGTGCTTTGGAGGAGCCTGGGGCTGGTGAGAGGAAGGCTGGTGGGAGAAGATTGGCCAGAGTAAAGGAGCCCACTGAGGCCCGCCACCACCACTCAGGCCCTGATGACCATCTGACCCCACCGGGGAAAGCAGAGCTTGGAACCTCCAGGTCTTTCCAGAGCTTCTCTCTGAGAAGTGGGGCCATGTCTCCTTCCCTGGGACTCATCATGTCTGCTCCTCATCTGCTTGGGCATCTGGAATGAGCAGGGGCCTGAGTAGGAGGCCTGGAAGGGGCAGGATTCCTCTGGAGCTTCCCTCTCCATTGGCGAGGTCCCTCTTTGTTCAGTGGTCCAAGCCTGGGAGTCGTCCTTCAGTGATTCACAGATTTAATCTAAAATGCGTCAGGGGCACCTGGGTGGCTCAGTCAGTTAAGGGTCTAACTTTGGCTCTGGTCATCATCCCGTGGTCCGTGGGTTTGAGCCCCGCGTCGGGCTCTGTGCTGACAGCTCAGAGCCTGGAGCCTGCTCCGGATTCTGTGTCTCACACTTTCTCTGCCCCTCCCATGCTCCTACTCTGTCTCTGATTCTCAATAATAAATAATGTTAAAAAAATAATAAAACAAAATGTGTCAGCAGGCCCTTCTCTACCCCAGCTCCATGTTGAGTGTCGTCAGGGGAAGACTCTCTTGAAGTTTTTACAAGATATTTTTCCTTAACCAAAAGGATAAGTCTCAGTTTTGAAAAATCAGAAAATGCAGGAAATACAGCAACAAAAACAAAAAGCACAGAAAAAAAATGTCCATAATCCTACTTCACAGTTAGTATTTTAGTGTTTTCCTAAGTGTATAGATGGACAGAAACACATACAGCATTTTGTTTGTCTTAATCTAATCTGGTTTTTTCTCCCCCTCAAAGTATCATCACTGTTTTACACTACAGAGCAGTGGGACAGGGAAACATAGCAGATGCTTTGGGACTCTTTGGAACCTCTGATTTGCAGATTGATGATGGGTCAGTCTGCACACAGACCCAGGCCTTCGGGAGAGGGTGGAAGAGACACCCACCTCTGCCTCCTGAGATGTTAAATGAGGGTCACCTGTTTGGCCTCTGAACTATATTACCCGAGGGAAGGGCGTTCTCTGCTACCGACATGGATTCAATGCCACTGGTGAGAGCCCAGAGGTTCAGCCTGAACCTCATCCCAGAAGCTGTTCCTGGCCCAGCGCAACTTTGGGAAGCAGTGGCTGAGCATGGGAGAGTGAGCCCAAAAGAGCTACCCCTGGGCAGGGAAGCACACACAAAGGGTTCTTCCCAGCAGGGAAGCCTCCATCCAGTGGATCAGCAATCTGTGGGTGGGAATTTCCATAACAGCGGTGAAACAGACAGGAGACATGAGGTCTCTTCCACTTAGTATTTAGACAAGAGTGTAATCTTTGCATTGTTTTGATTACTGTAGTTTTGTAGTGAACTTTGAAATCAGGATGTCTGAGACCTCCCGCTTTATTTTTCTTTTTCAATGTTTGTTTTTGTTTTTGTTTTCAGCTAATAGCAATTACATATGAATTTGAGGACTGATTTTTCCATTTGTTCAAAAAAAGTCACTGGAATTTTGAAGGAATGACAATCTGTAGATGGCTTTGGGGACCATTGTCATCTTAGCAATATTGTCTTCCAATCCATGGATATGGGATGCCTTTCCATTTAATAAAACCCTCTTAAATTTCTTTAAGCAATGTTTTATTTATTTTTTAATATAGTTTATTGTCAAGTTGGTTTCCATATAACACCCATCCCAACAAATGTCCTCCTCCATGCCCATCACCCCCCCTTCCCCTCTTCCCCACCCCCATCAGTCCTCAATTTGTTCTCAGTATTCAAGGGTCTCTCATGGTTTGCCTCCCTCCCTCTCCCCAACTATTTTCTCCCCTTCTCCTTCTCCATGATCCTCTGTTAAGTTTCTCCTGTTCCACTTATAAGTGAAAACATATGGTATCTGTCCTTCTCTGCCTGACTTATTTCACTCAACATAACACACTTAAGTTCCATCCACATTGCTACAAATGGCCAGATTTCATTCTTTCTCATTGTCATGTAGTATTCCATTGTATAGATGAACCACATCTTCTTGATCCATTCGTCAGTTGATGGACATTTAGGCTCTTTCCATGATTTGGCTATTGTTGAAAGTGCTGCTATGAACATTGGGGTACATATGCCCCTATGCATCAGCACTCCTGTATCCCTTGAGTAAATTCCCAGCAGTGCTATTGCTGGGTCATATGTGAGTTCTATTGTTATTTTTTTGAGGAACCTCCACACTTTTTTCCAGAGTGGTTGTACCAGTTTACATTCTCACCAACAGTGTAGGAGGGTGCCTGTTTCTCCACATCCTCACCAACATCTATAGTCTCCTGACTTGTTCACTTTAGCCACTCTGACCAGCATGAGGTGGCATCTCAGTGTGGTTATGATTTGTATTTCTCTGAGGATGAGTGACGCTTAGCATTGTTTCATGTGTCTCTTGGCCATCTGGATGTCCTCTTTGGAGAAGTGTCTGTTCATGTCTTCTGCCCATTTCTTCACTGGATTGTTTGTTTTTCGGGTGTGGAGTTTGGTGAGTTCCTTATAGATTTTGGATACTAACCCTTTATCTGATATGTCATTGCAATTATCTTTTCCCATTCCGTCAGTTGCCTATTAGTTTTGTTGATTGTTTCCTTTGCCATGCAGAGGCTTTTTATCTTGATGAGGTCCCTATAGTTCATTTTTGCTCTTGATTCTCTTGCCTTTGGGACATGTCAAGTAAGAAATTGCTGCAGTTGAAGTCAAGGAGGTTGTTTCCTGCTTTGTCCTCTAGGGTTTTGATAGTTTCCTGTCTAACATTCAGGTCCTTCATCCATTTTGAGTTTATTTTTGTGTATGGTGTAAGAAAGTGATCTAGTTTCATTCTTTTACACGTTGCTGTCCAGTTCTCCCAGCACCATCTGTTAAAGAGGTTATCTTTTTTCCATTGGATACTCTTTCCTGTTTTGTCAAAGATTAATTGGCCATACATTTGTGGGTCCAATTCTGGGTTCTCTATTCTATTCCATTGGTCTATGTGTCTATTTCTATGCCAATACCATACTATCTTGATGACTACAGCTTTGTAGTAGAGGCTAAAGCCTGGGATTGTGATGCCTCCCGTTTTGGTTTTCTTCTTCAATATTACTTTGGCTATTCAGGGTCTTTTGTGGTTCCATACAAATTTTAGGATAGTTTGTTCTAGCTTTGAGAACAATGCTGGTGCAATTTTGATTGGGATTGCATTGAATGTGTAGATTGCTTTGTATAGTATTGACATTTTAACAATATTTATTCTTCCAATCTATGAGAGTGGAATGTTTTTCCATTTCTTTGTGTCTTCTTCAATTTCCTTCGTAAGTTTTCTATAGTTTTCATCATACAGATCTTTTACATCTTTGGTTAGGTTTATTCCTAGGTATTTTATGTTTATTTTGTGCAATTGTGAATGGAATCATTATTGGTGTATAAAAATGCAACCAATTTCTGTACATTGATTTTTGTACCCTGCAACTTTGCTGAATTCATGGATCAATTCTAGTAGGCTTCTGGTGGAGTCCATCGGGGTTTCCATGTAGAGTATCATGACATCTGCAAAAAGTGAAAGTTTGACTTCTTTGCCAATTCTGATGCCTTTTATTTCCTTTTGTTGTTGCTAGGACTTCCAGCACTATGTTAAACAACAGTGGTGAGAGTGGACATCCCTGTTGTGTTCCCGATCTCAGGGGGAAAGCTCTCTGTTTTTCCCCATTGAGGATGATATTAGCTGTGGAATTCTTATAAATGGTTTTTATGATGTTTAAGTAGGTTCCTTCTATCGCGACTTTCTCAAGGGTCTTTATTAAGAAAGATGTTGTATTTTGTCAAAAGCTTTTTCTGCATCTATCAACAGGATCATATGATTTTTATCTTTTCTTTTGTTAATGTGATATATAACATTGATTGATTTGCGAATATTGGACCAGCCCTGTAACCCACTTGATCATGGTGAATAATACTTATATACTGTTAAATTCGATTTGCAAGTATCTTGTTGAGGATTTTTGCATCCGTATTCATCAAGGATATTGGCCTGTAGTTCTCTTTTTTTGCTGGGTCTCTGTCTGGTTTGGGAATCAAAATGATGCTGGCTTCATAGAATGAGTCCAGAAGTCTTTCTTTCATTTCTATTTTTTGGAATAGCTTGAGAAGAATGGGTATTAACTCTCACTTAAATGTCTGGTAGAATTCCCCAGGGAAGCCATCTAGCCCAGGGCTCTTATTTGTTGGGAGATTTTTGATGACTGATTCAATTTCTTCACTAGTTATGAGTCTGTTCAGATTTTCTATCTCTTCCCATTTGAATTTTGGTAGTGCATGTGTGTTTAGGAATTTGTCCATTTCTTCTAGGTTGTCCAGTTTGTTGGCATATAATTTTTTGTAGTGTTCCCTGATAATTACTTGTATTTCTGAGGGGTTGGTTGTAATAAGTCCATTTTCATTCATGATTTTTTCTATTAAATGAGGCTTTCTTTTGACTTCCAGTAGCATGATAGATATGTCTCCATCCCCTTGCTTTCAATCTGAAGGTGTCCTCAGGTCTAAAATGAATCTCTTGTAGACAGCAATAGATGGATTTTGTTTTTATCCATTCTGATACCCTATGTCTTTTGATTGGAGCATTTAGTCCATTTACATTCAGTATTAGTATTGGATGTTCTCTCTTTTCAGTGTTATTATTGGGTATTCTCTCTTTTCTTTTTGAGAAGTCTGGCTAGAGGTGTATCAATTTTGTTTATTTTTTCAAAAAACCAACTCTTGGTTTCATTGATCTGTTCAACTGTTTCTTTGGATTCTATATTGTTTATTTCTGCCCTGATCTTTATTATTTCTTTTCTTCTGCTGGGCTTGGGGTACTCTTGCTGCTCTGCTTCTAGTTCCTTTAGGTGCACTGTTAGATTTTGTATTTGTGCTTTTTTCTAGTTTCTTGAAATAGGCCTGGAGAGCAATGTACTTTCCTCTTAGGACTGCTTCTGCTGCATCCCAAAGAGTTTGGATTGTTGTGTTTTTATTTTCATTTGTTTCCATATGTTTTTTAATTTCTTCTCTAATTGCCTGATTGGCCTCAGTAGGGTGTTCTTTAACCTCCCTGCTTTTGGAGTTTTCCAGACTTTTATATTTATTGAGACCTGCTTTATGACCCAATATGTGATCTATCTTGGAGAATGTGCCATGTGCACTTGAGAAGAAAGTGAATTCCATAGCCTCAGGATGTAGGGTTCTAAATATATCTGTCAGGTCCATCTCATCCAATGTGTCATTCAAGTCCATTGTTTCTTTATTGATTTTCTGTCTAGTTGATCTAGCCATTGCTCTAAGTGGAGTAGTAAAGTCCCCTGCAATTAGTACATTCTTATCAATAAGATTGTTTAATTTTTGTGATTGTTTTATGTATTTGGGTGCTTCTGAATTCGGTGCATAGACTTTTATAATTGTTAGCTCTTCCTGATGGATAGACCCTGTAATTTTATAGAATGCCCTTCTTCATCCCTTGTTACTGCCTTTACTTTAATGTCCAGTTTGTCTGATATAAGTATGGCTACTCTAGCTTTCTTTTACTTCCAGTAACATGATAGATATTTCTCCATCCCCTTACTTTCAATCTGAAAGTGTCCTCAGATCTAAAATGAGTCTCCTGTAGACAGCAAATAGATGGATTTTGTATTTTTTATCCATTCTGATACCCTATGTCTTTTCATTGGAGTATTTAGACCATTTACATTCAGCATTATTATTGAAAAATATGGTTTAGAGTCATTGTGTTCTCTGTAGGATTCCTGCTTGTAGTGGTGTCTCTGGTACCTTGTGTTCCTTGCAACATTTCCCTCATAGAGTCCCCCTTAGCATTTCTTGTAGGGCTGGTTTAGTGGTGATGAATTCTTTCAATTTTTGTTTATTTGGAAAGGTCTTTATCTCTCCTTCTATTCTGAATGACAGGCTTGCTGGATAGAGGATTCTTGGCTGCATATTTTTTTCTGTTCATCACATTGAAGATTTCCTGCCATTCCTTTCTGGCCTTAAGCAATATTTTATAGTTTCACTGTACAAGTGTGCATGTCTTTCTACACATTGATTAAATTTATTCCTAGGTATTTTATTCTTTTGGATGCTATTGTAAAGTGAACTTTTATCTTAATTTCTTTTCAAATTGTTCATAACTGGTATGTAAAATCACAACTGATTTTTGCGTGTTGATCTTGTACCCTGTAACTTTGCATAATTTAGTAGCTCTAGTAGTTATTTTGTAGATTCTTTTGTATTTTTTTATATTTAGAATTATGTCATCTGCAAATAGAGATACTTTTCTCTTCTTTTCCTATTTGGATGCCTTTTATTTCTTTGTCTTGTCTAAATGCTCTGGCTAGGACTTGTAGTACGATGTTGAATACAATTGGCAAAGGCAGACATTCTTGTCCTGCTCCTAATCTTAGAGGAAAAGCTTTCTGTCTTTCAACATTGGGTATGATGTTGACTGCGGGTTTTTCATAAATGCTTTTTATCATGTGAAGGAAATTCCCTTCTATTCCTACTTTGTTGAGTGTTTTTATCAAGAAAGGGGTTTTGAATTTTTTCAAGTGCCTTTTTTGCATCTATTGAGATGCATGTGGTATTTTTTTCTTTCATTCTATTAATGTGGTATATTACATTGTTTGATTTTCTTAGGTTGAGTCACCATTGCATTCTGGGGATAAATCTCACCTGGTCTGATAGATAACCCTTTTAATGTACTGTTGGATTTTGTTTTCTTGTATTTTGGCAGGGAAACTTTGTGTCTATACTCATAAGAAGTATAGGTCTACAGTTTTCTTGTGATATTTTTGTCTAGCTTTGGTATCAGGGCCTCACAGAACGTGTTAGGAAGTTGTGAAGGATTGAATTGTGTCCCCCATGCCCAAATTCATATGTTGAATACTTAATTCCTAATGTAACTGTATTTGGATATAGGGACCTTAAGAATATAATGAAGGTCATAAGGATGGGGCCCTAATCCAATGGGAATGGTGTCCTTATAAGAAGAGGAAGAGACACCAGAGAGAGCCCACATGAGACACAGGAAGGCGGTTGTTTGCAAACCAACAAGAGAGGTCTCACCAGAAACCATGCCTTCTGGTGTCTTAATCTTACATTTCTAGCCTGTAGAACCGTGACAAAATACATAGCTATTATATAAGCCACCAAATCTGTGGCATCATGATATGGCAGCTGGAACTGACTAAAACAGAAGTATTTTCTGTTTTTCTATTTTTTAAGAGTTTGAGTAGAAGTTATCCTAATTTATTAATTTTTTAATGTTTATTTATTTATTTTGAGAATGAGAGAGAGAAGGAGCACAAAGAGAGAAGCCCAAGCAGGCTCTGCATTGTCAGCTCAGAACTTGACACAGGGTTCCATCCCATGAACCTTGAGGTCATGACCTGAGCCAAAATCAAGAGTCGGGCACTTAACGAATGGAGCCACCCAGGTGCCCCAGAAGCAGTGTTAATCTTTTTTTTAAATACTTAGTAGGATTCATCACTGAAGGCATTTGATCAAGGACTGTTCTTTATTGAGAGGTTTTTGATTATTGATTCATTCTCCTTACTCATTATAAGTCTGCCGAGAGTTTCTATTTCATCTTTAATCAATTTTGACAATTTGTGTGTTTCTAAAAAATGAGTTCATTTCATCTAGATTACCTAGGATAAATATTATTATTATTTGTTATGATGATGATAATAGGGTATAATTATTCATGGTATGCCCTTATCATCCTTTTAGTTTCTGTATAGTTGGTATAATGTCCCCCTCCCACTTTAATTTCTGATTTTAGTTATTTATGTCTTCTCTCTTTTTTCTTAGTCAGTCTCATTAAAGATCTGTCAATTTTGTTGATCTTTCCAATGAACCAACCTTTGGCTTTGATCTTTTCTAATGTTCTTCTACTCTCTCCTTCATTTATGTCTACTTAACTTTCATTATTCCTTTCCTTCTGCTGCTTTGGATTCATTTGCTTTTATTCTGGTAGTTATTTGAAGTGTAAAGTTATCTTGGTGATTTGAGAACTTTCTTCTTCTTTAATATGCATTTACAGATATAAATTTCCCTCTGAGCACTGCTTTCACTGCATCCTATAAGTTTTGGTGTATTGTGCTCCTGTTTTTATTCATCTCAAAGTGTTGTGTAATTTTTCTAGTGGTACCTTCTTTCAAAAATTGGTTATTTAAGGGTGTGTTGTGTAATTGCCATGAATGTGCTTATTTTCCAGTTTTCCTTCTGTTACCAACTTTTAGCTCCATTCCATCATACTCCTATGATGTCAATCTTTTTAAATTTGTTAATAATTAATTGTTTTATGGCCCAAATGTGGTCTATCCTAGAGAGTTTCAAAGGCCCATGAGAAGAATGTATTCTTTTTGTTGGGTGGAGCACCTTTATATGTCTATTAGGTCTGGTTGGCTTAGGGTATTACTCAAGTCCTTTTGTTTCCCTATTGATCTTCTGTCTAGATGTTCTATTATTGAGAGCTATTGAAGTCTCCTATTACTATTATAGAACTATCTGTTTTTCTTTTCAGTTTTGTCAGTATTTACTTCATATACTTGGGGTTTGTTGTTTGGTGTGCACATGTTTATAATGTTTGCATCTAATGTTCTTCTTTGTCTCTTTGTAATTATTTTTTACTTAAAATCTGTTAATGTCTGATATTAGCATAGCCACTCCAGCCACTCTCTTTCTCTTTCCTTTTACTTTCAACCTATTTGCCTTTGAGTTTAAAGGGAGTCTATTGTAAGCAGCATACAATTGGACTATGTGAGTGTGTGTGTGTGTGTGTGTGTGTGTGTTTTAATCTATTCTGCAAATCTCTTTTAATTGATGAGTTTAATCCATTTACATTTAAAGTGATTACTGATAGTAAAGAACTATTGCCATTTTGCTATTTTTATGTCTCATATAATGTTTTCTCAATTTCACCTCCTTTTGTGTTTGATGTTTTTCTTTCCAGTGTAACTCCATGATTCTCTTCATCTACTTCTTACATACTTTTTATTTATTTTCTTGGTGGTTAGCATGAAGATTAAGTTAATATTCTACATTTATAACACTAATTTTAATTGATACCAGCTTACTTTCAATAATACACATTAATTCTGATCCTATCCCACTCGAGCACCCTTTGTGTTAATATTGTCATAAATTACATCTTTATTCATTGTGTGATTAAGACAGATTTATACTCATTGTTTTATGCACTTGTCTTTTAAACCATATTGACAGCAAAAAAAAATGCAACGAAATTACCTTTTGTATATACCTATATGGTTACATTTACTAGAGATTTTTATTTCTTTATACAGCTTTGAGTTGCCTTCTACTGCCCTTTCATTTCAACCTGCAGCACTCTCTTTAGCATTTCTTGTAGGGCAGGCCTACTAGCAATATACTCTCTTACATTTTGTTTACCTAAGAATGTCTTAACCTTTTCATTTTTGAAGATCATTTTACCAGACATAGAATTCTTGGGTAACAGTTTTTTCTCTCTCAGTTATATCACCCCGCTGCCTTCTGGTCACTATAGTTTCTGATAAAAAGATAGCTGTTAATCTTATTGACTATTCTTTGTACGTGACAAGTTGCTTCTCTCTTGCTGCTTTTCCCCTTGACTTTAACTTTTGACAGATTGATTATAATGTGTCTCATTGTGGCTCTCTCTAAGTTTCTCCCACTTGAATTTCCTTAAAATTTTTTAATGTGCAAATATATCTGTTTCTTTAAATATGAGGAATTTTCAGCCATTTTTTCCTCAAATGTCATTTTTGCCTCCTTTCTCTTTCTCTCTCTCTCACTCTCGCTCTAGCTCTGGCTCTTGTTCTTGCTCTCTTCTCCTTCTGGGATTCCCATAATATGCATATTGGCTTGTTTGGCTATGTCTTATTGGTTCTTTAGGCTCTATTTATTTATCTTCTTTTTTCTTTCTGCTCCTCAGATTGGGTAATTTCAATTGCCATATCTCTAAGTTGACTGATACTTTCTTCTGCTGCTCAAAGCTTCTATGGAAACTCTCTAGTGAAATGTTTATTCTAGTAATTGTACTTTCAGCTCCAGAGTTTCAATTTGGTTCCTATTTGTAATTTTTATCTCCTTATTGATATTCCTAATTGTTCATACTCCATTCTTCTTATTCCTTTAGTTTTCTGACCATGGTTTTCTTCAACTCTTTCAGTATATATAAGATAGTTAATTTAAAGACTTTGCCTCGTAAGTTCAATGTCTGGGCTTTCATAGGGATGGTTTCTAACATTTTTTTTCTGTTGAGAATTAGACATTTTGAATATTGTAATATAGTATAACTCTGGAAATCATATTCTCCTACCTCCCCAGAGATTACTGTTTTTGTTTTGCTGGGGATGAAGCCATCTATTTGTTTAGTGACATTTCTAAACTATTTTTGCAAAGTCTATATTCTTTGTTGAGTGTGGTCAGTGAAGTCTCTGTTCTGTTATCTCATGGTCAGATAGTCACTTAATAGATGCTTCCTTGAGTGCCTGAATCCAATAAGAAAAGAAACAAGCAAAAAGATGTTCTTCTGTCTTTTTAAATTCTTTCAACAGATGCTACCCAGAATGCTGCTTCAGCCAAAGGGGTTGAAACAATGGCCAGCATTTATGTTGGCCCCTCAGTTACTCGTTAAGACAGAATAAAACACACCACCCTATTTTTGGAAGGCAAAATTTATTGCCTTCCCTGGCACCAGCAAGCACCCCAGAAAGGCAGACCATCTTCTCCATGGTTGTATGCCTTGAAGCCAGGGAATGGGGAAGGATAGTTGCTACTCAAACACCAAAATTTACCAGTTCCTTTCTTCACCAAGCACTTCCCCAGATTCAACAAGGATTTGGCTATATTCCAGAGTTCCAAAATAGTTGATTCTGACAATTGATGCCAGCTCAATGGTTGTTTTGTTGGAAGGACCAATCCTGCCATCTTCTATAACATTGAACTGGCTGTTTATGTACCATTTTGTGGACCACTTTTACTTTTTCCATGGATGTTACTATGTTTTGTCTTTGTCTCTCTTTTGTTGTTAAGTTTTGATCATTTATACTCACTTGGGAAATCATCTATTGAGAATAATCTATTGTCTTAAGCAATTTCTTAACCCCATTTCAATCTCCTCCACATCTGATACACTTTCCCCTTCCCAGCCCCCTCTGCTGTAGGTTCCTCCTTCTTCTCCACCATGAAGATGCAATGCTTTCTTTGGTAGAATCAGATTAAACATGCAATGAAAAGTTTTGTTTTCTAATTATAGTTCAATTTCCAAAATTTTTCAGACTCCTTTTTATTAACTAGACAAAATCCATATATATTCCTGAGTTGATCACACTCCACTCACTTGCATTCTAGGAGAGTTTCCTGGGTGTTTGAGGGAAGGAGCTCCTGTGTGAGGGAATGTGGACTTCACATTAACCCAGGGTCTGCCTACAGGGAGCCACACTGCCTGCAATGCCATCAATCATGTATATCCTTGTAAAACACATGGGGGCCAGCAGGACCAGCTAGCATTTATCTCCTTTGTTGAGGGTTTCCCAAAGAACTGGTTCTGGCACTTATTTATGGCTCAAGGTTTTTAATTCACTAATTTCTGTTCCTTTCTTTGTCCTGTTTTTTTAAGTTTACTCTCTTCTCTTTTTATGTTGAACTGAAAGCTTACTTTATTTCTCTTTTCTAAGAGAAAATTGAAGGCATTTAAGGTCAAGAATTTATTCATTATAACCTTGACAGATCTCCTAAGTCTTGATATATAGGGTTTTCAAATTGCTGTTTTCTTAGTATTTAGCAATTGTAGTTTCAAATTACTCTTTGATTCAAAAGTTATTTAGGAAATGATTGCACTATTTTATGTTTGTTTAGTTTTCTCAAGGATGGAGTTTGTTTTGTTTTGTTTTTAACTTTCTTATTATGTTCCATTTTCAAAGCACCAGGTCAAAGTACTGACCTGTACAATTTCTATTAGGAGGAATTTACTGGAAAGTTTTCCTCACCTGTGGCCTAATGAATGAAATGCTTTTGTAAGTGTCCCATGGGCACTAGAAAAGAACATGGCTTCTCAGTGTGAAGGGCACAGGGTTTGATATGTAGACTTCATGATTGTACCACTAATGTCTCCACGTCCTTATTGATGCACCCAGCCCTTAGAGAGCTGTGTTACAGTTTTTCACTATCATTGTGTTTTTTCCACATTTTCTGTGAGTCCATGGGTGGGTGCATCTGCAGGGGCTGTTGTCAACCAAGGGGTCTGCGGGACTCTGGAATGCTTTTCTTACAGAGAAATACAGTGGGGAAAGGTCACAATGCAAAGGGGGGCAGCACATCCAGAGGCAGTGGCAGGAGCCCAGCTTGCCCATCCAAGAGACACATTAGCCTGCCACCGGCTATTCACAGGACATCCATAGGTTGCTTTGTGTTCCAGTTCTGGGTCATGGCCAGCATGTTAGCAGATTTTACAGTTCCCGTTGTTTTGAACAACCAGTCTATAGAAACTGTGAAGTTGTACAAAAGTATGACACCAAGTTAAAGAAATTGAATTACATGACTAATGCCTGCTTAAAACCAAACCCATCTTTACCCTTGTTTTGCTCCTTTACTGCTTTAACTTCTCTGTTCCCTTAGAAGCAGAACTAAGTAGGTTGAAGAGGAAGCTTCGAGTGTGACTTTCAAGGGCCTTCTGGTTTTTCTTGCATTTGTGTTATATAAGGCCCAGTAAATTACTCTGGCTCCAGGCAGTGTCCATGACTAACCCAGCATAAGATGAAAAAGAGTTTTATATCTTTACTCCCTCCACTCCTCCTTCCTCCTTTCTTCTAGTTTTGTAATTCTTGAGTCAATTTCTCTTTGTTTTCATTACTAGTATCTTTTATTGACTTGTATTGAACCAGTAATACATGCATCACGAATAAAAAGGAAAACACAAAGTAAGAGCATGATGGAATAGCCTTGTGCTTCCAGTGCTGGAAAACATTAAGTCAGCAAGCACGTGGAGTCACAGGACCTCTCAGACACGTCAGACACCAGCATACGACTGGGAGCACAAAATAGTATAACCACTTTGAAAAACAGTTTGTCTTCATCTAGTAAAATTAAAAATATGTTTACCTTATGACCTAGAAATTCCACTTCTAGGTATGTGTCCCAGAAGAATGTGGGCACATGCAAACACATACAAGAATAATCACAGTAGAAATATACATATTACTCAAATATTGGACATAATCCATAAAACAGTCAAAAGGGAAATGGATAAGTGAATTCAGAGATATTCACACAATGGAATGCCTTACAGCAAAGTAAATTAACTGCAGCCTATGCAGCTTTCAGAAACATAATGTCAAGTGAAAGGATATAAAAGAATATGGGGCACCTGGGTGCAGCTCAGGTCATGATCTCACGTTTCATGGGTTCGAGCCCCACCTCAGGCTCCATGCTGGCAGTGTGGAGCCTGCTTGGGATTCCCTCTCTCTCTATCTCTCTCTCTGCCCCTACTCCACTTGCTCTCCCTGTCTATCTCAAAATGAATAAACTTCAAAAAAAAATTTTTTTAAAGAATATAGGCAGCATTGTACACAATCTCCAATCCAAGTCCCCACCTCCAAACTCCAGTCTCCTACATCCAATTACCTACCCACCCTTTCCACTTGCATCTCATAGTCAGTGTACACAGTCTGAATCTTGACCTTTCCCCTCAAAGTCTGTTCTGCCCACCACCATGGTTAATGGCAATTCCACAGTTCCAGTGCTTGGGCCAAATACCTTGGAGTCATCCTTCCTTCTTCTTTTTATGTCTAAATCTAATGCCTACTGACTCCACTTCAACTTCTATCCAGAATCCAGCCATCAAGTCCTCTGCTGAATGCTGGGCCAGGCCACCACCGCCTCTTACTGCCAATACAACAGTGCCTTTGGATCTCTCTGCTTCCCCCACTGCCAAGGCTCAGTGGCCCAACATGTATGGTGACTTCTATTCTGCTCCTTGCTCACCTTGCTCCAGCCCTCTGCTTCCTTCCTAGGCCTTCCACATGCCAAGTAGTCTTGCCACAGGACCTTTGCACCTCTGTTCCCACTACCTGGAACACTCTTCCCCATGGGATTCTCTCCATTGCTTTCTTAGGTCTGTGTTCACATTTCAGCCTCTTTGGAAGGTTGAGGCCTTTTGGAGAACACCTTATGTAAAACTTCTCTGTTCATCTTCCCCTTGGCATTCCCACCCCTGGGACACTCACCAGTTTCTGACATTTTCTGCAATTTACTCATTTGTTTAATGTCTTCCTCAGCCCACTACCATTTCTAGACCATTAACTCCATGATGACAGGGATGTTTTTCTGTCCCATGCGTTGCTGTGTCTAAGATGCCCAGAACCCTGCCTGGCACACAGTATGCACTTACTTTAGCACAGGGTCCCTAGGAATCAGAGTCTGGGGTCAAACATATGTGCTAATGCTTCCAGGGGACAAGAGTGAGGGAAAGGAGTGAGCCAGGGAAAGAGTGAGAGCAGCATCTGTCAGCACACAAGCAGGACACAGCTAGAGAACACAGAGCGGCCTCAGGAAGGGGAGGCACAGCATGTGACCTGCTTGCCTCTCTCATCGGCCAACATCCACCCCTCGGAGCACTATTTGCCTTCTTCCCCTGCCTTCTCCTGCCTCCCCTGTGGGTCTGCTGAGTCAGATCTGGGCAGAGAGATGTAGAGGTAGGATGCAGGGGTGACTCTCTCCCTCAGCCCCAGCAAGGCCCGCACAGCATGAGGAGATGGGTGGCCATCTCCTCTGGTGGTAGAAGCCTTACCACCACAGGACGTCTAAGAGCCATCACAAGGGCCACTCCAGCCAGGAAGTTAAGGCAGGTGGCCAAGGCCAGGCAGGCCTCAGTCCAAGCCAACCACGTGGGATGAAACTGGGCCTGGCTTTGCTGGCAAATGAACCCACTTTTCCCAGCTGATCTGGAATACCATGTTAACATATAATAAATTGTTGGAGTTACTTTAAATCATTCTTTTACATTATATAGTCCATCTGACATTGTTTTTAGAGACATTTTATTCTGTTTTGTGCTCTTATGTATAATACCTGACATAAAACTCAGTGCATGGTTTAACACTTTGATAAAGTCAGGCTTGACTGCCTAACGCCAGCACATTCAAGCCAGGATTTCCCATTTTGTTTGCATATTCCTCGGTGGACAGTGGGAATCATACTACACCCAAAACAAGGTGAATGACTTTTCTTGGACCCCGCACTTTCCACAACGGTGTCTGCAGGGCCTCTCTCTCAGGTTTCACGTGGACTCAGATCTCACGCTGAGAGCTGGTGGGTGAGGCGCCTGCGTAGAGGGGTGGAGCCAGGCCTCAGGGAGTCCCACCAGATGGACTTCACCTCTCCCTGCAGCTCCTTGCCATGAGCTCATCACAGGCCACAGGGGGGGAGGTGTGGGCCAGGACCGGGCTGTGTGGCCCACAGCAGGTCCCAAGGCGCGCTGGGTGTCCAGCAGCACCATTGTACACTTGGTCACACGACGGTGTCAGCAACGTCAACAGCGTCAAGTGTGGTAAAATGCAGTGAAGTAACCAGGACTAAGGCAACCTGGGGACGGTGGGCCCAGAGCGTCCTTTCTCAGCCCTGGCCGGGGAGCAGTAGCATGAAGGCCAGGGCTGGCAGGAAGGGTGCAGTGGGACCAAGACTGGCCAGGTCTGCAGTCAAGGAGCAGGGCACAACCTGGGACACAGAGACCTCGGGGATGGTCCCGCTGGCTCAGGGAGGACAGAGAGTGTTCCTGGGGTAGAACCGGCTCTCTGTGTCATGCACAGAAGTGAGGAGGACTCTGTGGAAGCTGAGAATGCCCTAGAACCCAGAACCTGAGGAGGGAGGGCAGGCTGGGCTGAGAGCCTGGGGCAGGAAGTGTGAGCTGGGGCCATGGGACAGCCCGCCAACACCCACTCCACACTCTTATTTACATTGTCCCAGGTCCAGTGAGTCTGTCTCCATTTTGTAATTATTGTATTGTCTGAGTTCTTGTAAATAGCCTTGAATCCTTTGCGGGAAGAGGAATGGCATTCATTAATTAACAAATTAATTAGCATGTCCTTTCCATCCATTCTTTATACCTGACCCCGCCCCTTCACACAGCACCCACCTTGAGCACCCTGCAGGTGGGGAGGGGGCAGCTTTAGGGAGAAGGCCGTGTGCAGACGGGCAGAGAGGCCCCCCTCAGAGACCCTGGCAGCCCTCCTGCCCTACAGAGCCTCTCCCTGAGGCCTGTGGGCATCAGACAGAAGCCTGGAGCTCTGGAACTGGGTACCACCCTCAGGACATCCCCCATCAGCTCTGTGCCCTTTCAGCAGGACAGTCCCACTCCCTCCTCCTTCTTCCCAAACCACATGCTGCACTAGCCCCACCCCATGTTCATCATGGCACCCGGGCCCACAGAGGCTGTGTAGTAGGGCCGAGCTCGGCAGGCACAGGGCAGACCCCTTGGCACCCTGAGGCTCAGCCGCCACCAGGGACCACGGGAACAGCCCCTACATTGGTCCCTCCCCAGCATAATAGGCAGAGCAGGCACAGCCTCCATTTGCACCTGCAGACCCACTAGCCCTGCAGCTTCCTGTTGGAACTGAGGACTTTGCCAGAGCCTGGAGACAGAAGGAAGCAAGTCAGAACCAGACAGGCGTCCCCTGGCTCTCTCCCTGCCAGGCGACATTAGGCGGGGCTGTGTCCTCTACCTGCAACCATGGCCTGTGTGAGCAGCCCCTTCCTACAGCCAGAGCCTTCCCCACGTCAGACCTCCATGGTGACAGTTCATATGGCTATGTCTTCATGCTCCCTGGTCATTCAGCATGGGTGGGACATTCTCTGCTGTGACCCATTCCTGTGCATCCTTTTCATTCCAAGATGGCTCAGCAAGGCTCTTTGTTGGTGAGGGAGAGAAATATGCATAAGCCCCCTTGGGTGCTATGTCAGAGGTTCCCCAGACCGTCCTCAACAAAATGACCTGCCGAAAGGATGAGCTGCTATATTCACAGGTACGGCCCGTCACAGTGACGGGATGCACACGAAAACTAGCAGAGGGAAAAGGCGCCCAGGAGAAGCTCGGGAGAAACCAGACACAAGCTTCCAGGGGTCTTGTCCCAACACTGTCACACAGGGACACCTCAAGTCCCCCAGCAGCAGTGCCGAAAGTTCCCAACATGCAAAGTTCCCAACCACAGAAGCTCGCCTGAGCCCTGTGTCCAGAGTTTGCCTGGGGACCAGTCACGTAAGTCTGCAGCACGCACATGACTGGCTTCAGCTGCTCAGACCCCAGCCCCTCCTAGAGAAAACCTGGGCATTGCTGTGAATCACGTTGTCAGCATAGACTTATCCTGCTGAACCGGTACAGCATGGCCCAAGGCCTCACGCATGCAAAAACACACTCTTACCAGACAGACTATCCTAAGATCTCTGAAGATAGGCCTGCTGACTAACCCTTTCCTACCAGACACAAAACAGAGTAAGGAGGGGTGCCTGGGAGGGCTCAGTCAGTTAAGCGTCTGACTCTTGGTTTCAGCTGAGGTCATGATCTCACAGTTCGTGAGTTCAAGCCCCACATCGGGCTCTGCACAGACAGTGGGGAGTCTGCTTAGGATTCTCCCCCTCCATCTCTCCCAAAATAAATAAATGAACTTTTTTTTTTTTTAAAGGCAGAATAAGGATAAAGTACTTCACAGAGCTCAGGGCAGGGCTGCCCGCTGGGCCTCCAAGGAAACAACAGGACAGGAAAGTCCTTGGGCATCAGGGTTCTCTCCTCCCTCTTGCAGGGCCTCCTGGCCTCTTCTTCTGCTTCTTCCTGCCTGTTTCCTTGTTTCCCTTCTCTTCTCATCCTCCATCCTCTCCGTTCCATTCTCTCTCTCTTTTTCTCTCTTCCCCACCCACACTTTTCTCTTCTACAGGCACATGAAGCAAAGGTAGCTTCCCCAGGCCACCTGCCCTACATGCTCTCTTGGTTCAAGTAAAGTCACAGTTTTCTGGAGCTCAATTCCAAGAGATGGGGAGAGAAAATCTGACTGGTCCAGCTTGAGCCAGGCACTCACACCTGCTCCGTGAGCCACAGCCAGAGAGGTGGTACAGAGAAAGGTGCTATGGGCTGGGGGACTCCTCAAATGCATCCATTGCACAGTGCTCTGCATCCACGGTGGCAGGTGAGACCCTGGGGTTCACACAGCGAGTAGAGAGAAAATGCACGTGTGGAAAGAAGAACCTGGGGAAGCCATACTACCGTTTGTAGCCAGACAAGCCATCAGCACAGCACCCTGGAACTGGTCTTTTTCAGAAAGGCCAGAAGCAGTCTGAAATACTCTCAGTCTAAAATGATTTGGCCTCATTGCCAAGTAAGAGACATGTTGACCTGATGCTGCAGCTAAGTCCTCTGGGTAGACGTAACTGGTCCCGGAGAAAGGGGACAGGAGCAAAGGGGGCACCTTAGCCAAAGGGACAGGGCTGCAGACCCCTTGTCTTCTGATCCCACGTTATTAGGACCCCCTCTGATGGACTGGGTGGCTCTGTCTATGGTTCACAGAAGAAGAAGGGCCCCAGTGAACCCCCAGAAGATCCTCACCTTGCAGGAAGAAGGAGCCTGGGTAATGAGGTGGGCAAGGGCCTGTGCTGGCCAAGGTCGTGAGGCTAGATGCCAGGGCCAGCTTCTCTGGCCTGTGTGCAGATGGGGCAGGGGTGCTGATGTTCTTCAGGAAGGGGGTAGAGTAGTGCCAGAGCGCAGACCCAGCCACCAGGCTTACAGAACACTGTTGCAGGACCTGTGAGGTGGTGTGGCAGGGCCGGGGGCACGTGGGGCACTTGGACACAGAACTAACTCCACTGTTTAGTAAGCCTGGGGGCAGCCAAGAGCAGGGAGGCCTCCTCCCAAAAAGGTATACGGTAGCCAGACAAACAAAAGTGGGAACACTTGCTTGCGTATCTTTGCTGGAGAGGTGGGCGTGTGACAGCTTACCCAACCCCCACCACTGAGCCACTCTGTCGCTCTCTCCTGCTTCTCCACTGTGGAAACCCAGTCTCAAACTGGTAGCTTTCGCGGAAACGGGTAGCTTTCACGGTAGGAGTCAACACTGGTATTGGATTAAAGGCTGTTTCCACCCGGAAATGTGTTGTTGAACATACAGAGACCAGATGATGGGAGCTCTTAGGGTGTCCTGTCCACAGTGGGAAGGCAAGGGAGCAGTGCTGGGGGCCACGGGGTCCTTCCCGCTGCTTACAGGAGCAAGCCTGGCTCCCACCCAGCCAGAGAGCCACAGAGAGTACATCCAGAGAGCACTTGTGCACTAGGGCCCCACTGGCTCCCCTAATGCTTCTGTGCACCGGTGCTGGGATGCCGGGCCTCTCAGGAGCCAGGGTCGTACTCAGCATACATTTCCACATCATCTTTCTTACCTCTTCCCCCAGTCTAGGCATTTAACCCCGCTGAGTTGCTGTTTATCCATCAGTAAAATGGATAGAATAATATCAATCTCACCAGGGTGTTATTTAGACGTATTTATTAATGCTGGCAATATACTCAGAGCCCTCAAGATTAAAGCAATAGATCACCAGGAAATATTATCGCATCCTGTTTCCATAGAGATGGTTCCGTTCTCGTGGCTCCTCCTCGGAGCTGTGCTGCAGCATTAGGCTCCAAGGGTCTGGGGAGCAGAGCACCAACCAGGACATTAACACTAACAACAGTGATAATTAAATTACATGGAGAGGAAGCCCATGAAATATGTATGGGAGAGAAATGGATTTGATTCATTTAGGCAAATGGGCATGTTTTCCCATTAGAAATGGTTCCCCAGAGCCGCGTCTGGCTCTCTATGGCTCTCCTTCCTTTAGACAAGGCAGGGGGCCTGGGAAGTTTGGGTAGGGGCCTAAGCTGGGAGCAGAGGTGGGACAGAGACCCCAATAAGATCTTCTTGAAAGCAACGGACACTGCTGGGGCCCAGAGCTGTGGTGGCGTCTCTGAGTGCAGAACTCCCATGGGCTTGACCCTCCTCTACCACTCACAAGCAACTTCCCTGACTTTCCCGTTGCCTCTCATGTAAGGTGGGGGTGGCTGGGGGGAGGGGGTGGCCCAAGATTGTTGGAATGGTTCAAGGGCAGGAATGAGGCACTGGCTCCCCTCACCAGTGACCCCTGAGGGAATGGGGTCGCCCACCCCTGTGGTGCACAGAGGGGCTCCAGGCCTCAGAACGGGTCAGCAAAGTTCTCTGTGTGTTGCCGGCTCTCCAGTGTGCTGTCCTGCGGGAGCAGAGGTGGCGACGTGAACTGGGCCACAATGCAGAAGCACTGAAACTGCGTTTCCCAACCACATCCCCCTCATGCAGCCCATCGCCCTCAGCCCCCAAGGCCAGCCCAGCCCGGGTCACCCCTTCTAGGAGCCATGTCCGCCCTGAGTGGACACAGCACAGGCCCTGGGGAAGCTCTGTCCTATGGACAGGGGCCCACAGTCTCTCCTTCATGCCCCCTTCCTGCACAGCCTGGATGTGAATCTCGGCTACAACTCTCTGAGCCCAGAAACACAAACAGGTCACTGCCCACTTTGGAGCTGGGGGAAGCCTGAGGGAAGTCTGATACCCACGGCCTGGGCCCCTGAAGGGAGGGGCTGGAAGCCCCAGTTTTGAGCCAGATGCACAGTGGGGACTTAGTGAATCCAGCGTTGCTCCAGCAACCCTAAGAAGAATACCCCACATTCCCCACCTCTGCCAATTGTCAATGGCCTTCCCAGAGCCAGTCCAGTTCAGTCCCTGAGGGCCAGGCACAGAGAGCAGGCACACAGCCCAAGCCTGGGAGCTTCCTCTCCCCAACAATGGGAAGGTGGCTGGATGTTCTTTGAGCCACTGCCCTCCTTTCTTGGCTGTGGTCTCCTCTCAAGGCCTCCCCTTCCCAAAAGGGCACAACAGCTCCAGTACCCATCATTTATACTGTGCTATGAATTTAATCCCCATAGTAATAACCAGAGCAAGTAGTATTTAGTGAGTACAATGCATGCAAAGCGTGCTCTCATGAACCCAAGAGCCCCTTGAGGCAGGTGTTGTTACTATGCCCATCTCACAGATGTAGAAACGGGCTCAGTGAACTTAGTCATTAGCTCACAGTCACAGAGCATGTCAGCAGGGACAGGATTCAGACCCAGCACGATCCCCTCTCCCGGGAAACTTGTGTTCTTAACCACATTGTTCATCACTGAGGGAAGGGCTCTATGTGCAGAGGTTGGTAGACACAGGTGTCCTGACTTTTTCCCTTTGCACCCCACCTCCCTAGAAGTTCTACAGAGCCCTCTTCCACCCATGTGCCCTGTAATGTCCAGGGGAGAACAGCTCTCAGCTCTCAGGCCCCTTGGGGCAACATCAGTAAGAAGACTGGGTCTCAGAGACACAGACAGGGAGGGTCAGGGAGCTGCCCTGCCCAGGAGCTGCCATCAAGCAGCCCTCTGAGGTCCCCAGGGCACTCCTTCCCTGGGAAGTCACGCCAGGGCCTGAGTCTGGTATCACCTGGATGGCTCACTCCCCTCAGACCAGGAGCTCCTCACAGGCAGGGACAGAGCCTTATTCATTTGGGGCCTGAGCTACACTGCGCCCCTCCCCCAAAACACACACACATGGAGTCAAACCAGCTTCGTCTGATTCAAAGCCCAGAGCTTTCTGTGCCCACCTTACAAAGGCTCAGGAAGATCAGCAGAGCCCCTACCCCTGAGACTCTAGACCCTTGTTCCTGTGGCTCTGGGGGTTACAAGCAGAGTGCTTCTGCTCTTGCACGGCAAAGTTCATCACAGCAGGGTCCTTCAGTCCCTGCAATATACCAGGCACTGTCCCAGACATGGAGGAGAGCCAGGGAACAAAACAAACCCCAGCCCTCATGAAGTTCACAAATCTACACCAATGGTGATATGCTCAGGACAGGGGAAGGGGTGGGAGGAGCAGGGAGTCCTCACTGAGAAGTAACAACTAAGCAAGCATCTGAAGGGAGCCTAGGAGCTGACCACAGGGCATTAGGAAATAAGAGTGCTCCAGGCAAGGACACAGCACGTGCCAAGGCCCTGAGGCTCAACCTTCCCACTATGTCCAGGTAAATGGAAGACATCTTGTTGATCTCTTGGTGGCCAGACGGTGGCCTGGCACTTGCCAGCTACTTTTAGAGTTATCCACAACAATCTGACAAGGGTTAGCCCCATTTTGCTGTTAAGGAGACTTAACAGAGACCTCAGATGGCTTTCTAAAGGCCACTCACTAGTGTGTAGGACTTGGTCACGGGTCTGCCTGGTTCCAGAGCTTCTGTCTGTCCACACGCCCTCCTGGATGCCATGGGTCCAGCTCACCACGCACTCACCCAGCATGCTTCGGCATTGATGTTCCTCCCAGGGAACAAATTAATAAATGAGCAAGTGAAATAGCCAACACAAGGTACCCCTTCCGTGTGGTGGTTTCCTGACCCCTGCTGGCAGGAGAAGCAGCCTGGCCGGGCAGGATATCGGCTCTGGGGCCACAGCTGGATGAGCCTGGAGTCCGATCTGCTACCGCATAGCCTCAGGCCAAACCCAAGGAAGCAGAACGGTGACCCCAGGTCAGTCCCCCTTTGCCCAGCTCTCGGCCCAGGATGGGCACATTGGGTTGCCCAGCAGGGGCTATACACAGGCACCTACTCCTGTCCCCCAAGGCGATCTGATCCTCTCTGGACCCAGGCCCTGAAGAGTGGCAGCAAGGAAAGGCATCAGAACCCCTGGGCCATCCCTGACTCCTCCCGGCCACCGCATCTCCCACCTTCACCCTTAGGGTCCCAGCCAACGAGGCTTCTGCTGGTTTCCTGCAAAAAACCACTCAGCTAGGCACTGGGTGTGGCATCCCTCTGCCTAAAATGCTCTGCATGACTGCTCCTGCTTGAGACTCAGCTCAGGTGCTGCCTCCCCCAGGGGGCTCCCTGACCCCCAAGCTCCAGCAATACCCCTCTGGGGGCTCTGCCCACCATGGGTTGACCGCATGTCATGACCACAGTACTCAGTGCAGACCTCATCCCGGAAGCAGCCCTGGACAGCGCACCCCGCTGCCCTCTGTACACAGAGAGCCACCAGCAAGCTGTCCAGAAAGCATTTGGGGGTGGAACCAAGCTCTCTATGCGCATCTCGGGCAATGTGTTTTCTTTATCTGAGAGTGCTGCAAATCCATTTCCCTGACACTGATGGGAATGGGTATTGTCAGCAGCGGGGAGAGCACATTATGAATGATTCCACTTGAGTCCATTTTTAAAAGAAGGAAATCAATATGCTCTTCCCGGCATCGTCTGCTCCCCTCACCTGACCTCTGTGCTCAGGCCCCAGCTGCTCTTTCCAACACCCTCTCTCTTCCTTCCTTCCCAGAAGGGGCCGTTCCTTTCTCCAAACCACCCACAAAGCCTCAGAGAAAACAGGCTTCTCTTCTAGGGAAAGTGCTGGGTGCAAGCACCCACCCAGGGCATTGGGGCAGAAGTACTTGATCTCCAAGGATAGTCTGTGCTTGAGAAACCTCCATGGACTCCAGTGAATGCACTCCCCCAGCCTGAGGGGCTCTGAAATCACAGTCAAGGGTGGGCCTACCACATGCTGGGTAGTGCCTGGCATTCACACATTGTTTGCAAAACTCAGAGGAACAGCAAGAAACAGTCCCAGGGTCTGCCCTCGCACCTCCATCTGATGGGCATACGAGAAACAGGCTCTGAGGAGCCAAGCGGTGCCCAAGGACACACAGCTAGAATATGGCAAAATCTGGATGCTAAACCAGAGCTTTCTACAGTAGCTCCCTGGGCTGGCTCCAGGAATGCCCAGGTCTCGGGGCCTCACCACCCAGGGTCACACCCCAGCTCTCCCACCCACAAGCTGCGAAGCCTGGACAAGTCTCTTAATGTCTGTAAGCCTCCTCTGAAACAGGGCCGATACAGCCTCCTTGAGGCGGTGCTATGAGGTCGTCCAGGAAGGGCCCAGCCAGCAGGACCATGAGTGAGGCAGACGATAGCGCGCCCCTCTGGGCTGTGGGGCAGCTGGTCCCTGCCGTCTCCCTCCTCACGGACCACAGGCCTGTCTGTGCTCCACACCCTGGGTGTGAATCTGTCCTGGCCTCACCTGGCTGTCCCTGCCTCCAGGAAGCCTGCAGCCTGTGTGATGACAGCTGTACACACCCCCTTGGCCTCAGGCTGACTTTAACAATGAGTGTTCAGTGAGAATTCTTTTTACTTTATTATCTCTCCCTCACCCCAAAGTCAGGCCATTCATTTTTCTGTTTTGCTTTGGAAGCATTTTCACAAATCCACTCTGGAAGCAACATGATTCAGCCAAAAAAAAATGTGGGGAGGAGGGAGGGGGATGGCCACCAAACATGCAGAGACCGGATTCTAGCCATGCCGCCAGCAGGCTGTGACCTGAGATGCCGCCCTGCCATCTCCAGCCTCAGTTTCCCCCTCTGTAAAATGAAAGGGTTGAACTGGATAAGTCAGAAGGGCCCCTTCAGTGGCAGTGGCCCCTCTATTCTGGGCAAGATGCAGCTTCTTCAGGGTCTGTTTCTGTCAGGACAGTGCCTTCCCTGGCACAGCTGATGATCCACATTTAGCAACTTACAAACCATAGAGACATAGCATTGCTTACACTGCGAGCCCCACAGGAGGGCGTCCCTCACGCCGAGACCCAGGTAGAGGCATAGAACTACCATCTGGAACTTAGCTGGCCACTGGCAGAGAACTCTGAAGGGGCTGACATCAGAAATGAAACGCCCAGCTGGGGCATTACACTCATCACTTCTGCTCACAGTTAAGCCATAAACAGGCCCTGGGCCTTCCCCAGAAAACCACAAGGGAGCCAAGAACTTTCCACTGCTGTGTCCTGGACGGTGGGAAGCCAGGCACATAAGGAATAGCCCACTGACTGCCACCCACGCCTGAGTCTCCCAGGGACCAGGGGAGCCAATGGGCGCTGTCTGACCCTTGGGTAACATCAGCCCTGAGTCCTGGATGGAAAGGAGGCTACACGGGCCTGGAGTGTGGGGAGAACTCTGGGCCTGGCAGCTTGGACCCTCCCCCCACCCCATGCATCTAAGCATCCCCACAAGGACCCTATACACAGGGCAGCTTCTTGGGGGAGCAGAAAAGGGAAGACCACACTGGAAGACCCGTGGGAGCCCTGGGAATCCCAGATTTGCAGTGGCGTGGGGGTGGGGAGGATCAGAGGAACCGGTGAGGCCAGAATTAAACCCTGGAAATTAGTGCTGTTCTTGTAGCTTCCTCCTCACATGCTGGAACCAGACACCCCAGCACTGTGTGGGGAGGGCCTTCCTGACGGAACGGCAGGAACGCAAAGGTGCCGGAGAGATGGCTATGGGCAGTTACAGCAGCCGTTCTAAGGCTGCATTTACTGCACCTTTCAGCATGCCAGCCTCAGGCAAAACCCAAGGTCTGCCAATAACAGACACCGTTTATTCATTCGCCCTTCACCCATTCGGCAAAATAGGTGTCAGGTATGAGCAAGACCCGGCCCCTTCCCTCAGACACTTGGACTTGGGGTGGGCAGCAAGCTCTTACTTACCCAGGACATCTTTGACCCTGTGGCCCTGACGGGAGCATCATCCTGTGTTTTCCAGGACCTTTTCCGGACCAGCCCGTGGGACAAGACGCAGCTGGAGCACACCCTGAGCTGCTGCCCCCAGCCTGGCACGCCATGGCATCTCCCCTGGACATCTCTGCCAGGCTCAGGGCACCAGGCTCAGGCCTGTGCCTGCAGGTAGGTTATCACTCCAATCAGACAGGGGAGACAACAGAGGTGGGTCCTGGCCCTCCCTGGCAAATTGCCCAGTGAGGACAAGACCCAGCTGGCCTGCCTCAGAGGGGAAGTGAGTACATGCAGGCAGGAGCTTGCTGCACTTTCTTCAGGGAACAGGGACAATGGTGTACATGCGCTGGCCTCCATCCCGGTGAGCTGATGAAACCTTGGGTTTGCCCCGAGGCCAGCTCCCTCTGCTGCCTCTCCCCAAGAAGCTTTCTCTGCACCCCCACTCCACCTCTGCTCCCCTCACCACAGCTGGAAGACCTCGTCTTCTGCCTGCTGCCCCCAGCACACAGTGGGCTCCCAAGGGCCAGGCCCCACCATCGTCCCCTTGGCCTCGGAGCCCAGCACAGACTCTGCCGTGATGTGATCAAGACGTTTGTAGGACGGGAAGTGTGAGTTCATTCATATCCACCTCATACCAACACAGTAAGAGCGTTTCACATTCTCTTTTCTTAAATAGCTTTTGTCTTAATAGAAAATATGTAAAACAACAAAAAATTTAAAACTCATAAACTCACTGTTGACATATTCATATATTTCCTTCCAGGCTTTTCTCTATGCATAGCTTCTGTTTGTTCACAAAGCAACATTGCCAGGATGGGGTATGATTTTGTAGCCTGCTTTTTGTACTGAGGTCACATTGCAAGCGCTTTATAGTGTTAATTCATATGTTGAGTAAACCCTGTGGTGGCTGCATGGCACTCGTTCTGATTGTTCCATCACTTAGATGGCCATTCCCTCATGTGGACGTCAGGGAGCTGCCAATGTCAGGCCACATAAAAAAGGCCGCAGGGCCTCTGTCTGGGCAAGAACCACGGTCTGCATGTGCAAGCCTGCCCCGGGCACATTCCCACCTGGCCTCCCTGTTCAGAGCCCTGCCTTTGTGAGCTTGTGACCCAGCACCCCACTGGCACAGTTCAAGAGGAGGTGCAGAAATTGCCCCTCTGCAAGCCCCCAGCTGCTCCGGGCCTGTGCCCAGCTCCGGTCTGAGGAGGCCTGGGTGTTCAGAGGCGGCCTCTCTCCCACCTGAGCTCTCCCTCGGCTCCCGTCTGTTGTCCTCACTCCCTCCATGGAGGGCTGGCCCAGACCACCATGCAGGGGACTGTGCAGGAGCCATACCTGACAATGAGCTGGTCACAGATTTGGAGAAAGCCAAGGCTGCCTTGGGGAAAGGTCTGGAATGCCCTTCTGGAGAGTACACCCAGCCCCTGGGATCGGGCTCCCTGAGGCAGGCACTCCCCGGCCCCCAGTGGCTCTCCATCTCTGTGCGTCTCCTCTCCGGCCAAGCCACCAGCCAGCACCACAGCAGCCCGCTCCCGGTCCATTTCTCCCCACAGGCTGTAGGCTTCTCTGGTTCAGCATCCACTCTGGAACTGGACTGGCCCAGCCCAAGCCCTCGTAGCTTTCTCTGGGGCCTAGGTCGCTGGTCTGGCCCTGTTCAAGTACCCTCCTCTGGTTACTTGATTCAGGTCAAGGGAGAGGAGGAGCCCTGGCCCCAGTGACCTAGGGCAATGGACACCCTGAGGAAGGGGCAAGGAAAAGATTGCGGTCACCACAGGTATGACAAACAGAAGGCACAGGCCTCCAGGGCGGTGGCACCAGGGCTGGGAACACACACCGAGCAGGGACCGGAGCAAGGAGTATGCCCTTCTCATGGTGGTGCCTGGCGGAAGGCACTGCACTCCTGGGTGAGCGGGGCAGGGCCAGTGGAGCCCACAGCAGCTGTGACAGCACCAAGCTCTGGCATCAGCAGAGAGCTGGTCCCACACAGCTAAGCGGGCACCAGAGGCCTCTGCCTGGGCCCCCATCTGGAAAGAGGCAGGTAAGATGCCAGACAAGTGTCCTGGGGCCCCCTGTGTACTGGGGCCTGGAAGGGGGAGGGCACAGCAGAGAAGGGGCTGGCAGGAGGCAGGACACCCCAGATGGGCCTCGGCTGCTAGGGTGCTGTCAGCCACTGCGACTGACACAGCTGCAGAGAGCAGCCTGGCCTGAGGTCCGCCCTGCGGCAGCTGGTGAAGACAGGGCCACCTCTCCCCGTCACCCAGCCAGGAACGTCTCTGAAGGCCCCTCTAGTCCAGTGGTCCCGAGCAGCTGGCCTGTGTGGCAGCACCACCCCCACCCCCATTCTCCCCGCCCACTCTTGCTTAATCCCAAGACGCCTCCGGAAAAGTCCAGGAAGCCAGCACGTGGCCCCCAGGGATGCTAAGGAAGCAGGCACTGCCGGGCTGGCAGGCCTCTCCCTCCCAGCCCTGAGCCCGCCCTCCTCTCCCACCCAGCTCCGCCCGGCTCCCCTGGGACCCCGTGAACATTTCAGACCGCCAGGCTTTGCTGTCCTTGCTCCAGACCCGCACTGTGCTTTCCTTCCCCGACCCGGTCCTCCCGGCTGCCTCTGCGGTGGCCTCTCAGGAGCTGCTAGCAGGCCTGCCCCACCCCACCCCACTGCTGAGTCCGCCTCTCCTGAGGGTCCCATCCCGCCTCAGCCTTGGCTTCAGCCTTCATGCACAGGATGAGGAGCCTGGATGGAACAGACAGGATCAGGCCGGTGGGTCCCGAAGCCTGCGGTCAGAGGCAGCAGAGTAATGGTTGCCAGCGGAGCTTTGATTCAGAACTCTTGGGTTGTCCCACCGTGGGGCCTTCTCATCCATGAGCCGCAGAAATGGAAGGACCAAGAACCCAGCGCGGTGTCACTTCTGCTTGTCCCATTAATGACAGGGCAAAACGCCACTAGTGACCTGAGGGGTCACAGGGATGAGCGAAGCGCGCTCCCGCGGGCATCGTCCTGGAAAGGAGGAGGGCCTGGCCCGGGAGGGGCTTCGGAGCCTGGGGACAGCCACACATGGTGGCACGTGCGTGGGTAAGCACGCGGGATGCCCAGGAGTGCGGGCCAGCAGCCTGTAGCTGCGGAAATGGAGCGCAGAGCCATAGTGTCCACAGGGCGTGCTCCGTGTCAGGGCCGTGGGAGAAGCGCGGGCCCCAGGCCCGTCTCCTGGGCTCGCAGATGCTCGTCTTCTCCGTCTCCGTTGTCTTCCCCGTGTGGTCAGTGCGCCGACCCCCCCTTCTCAGGAGGACTCCAGCCTTACCGCATGCGCAAATAAGGCTTCAGGCTGAGGCCCTGGGGGTTCAGATTTGAACACAAAAGTGGGGGGAAACTCAGTTCAGCCCACGACAGCAAGCATCGGTGGACCCGCGTGGCCTCCTGCATCAAGGAAGGCCTGGCCGAGGTCGGCAGGAAAAGCTGGAGGCTTTTGCACACCCTCACCGGCTGCAAGCCACCCGGGCAGTAGGCGGGCTGCTCCCTGCTGCCACCAGGGAGGCGGCAAGAGGGAAGGGAGCGAGGCCCGGAGCCAGCCAGAGCTCCAGCAACCCCGTCGCCAATCATCAGACACTTCACTGCCTACTTTGGGCTCTAAAATAACACATTGATTTTTGAGCCAAGGCTAACTTTAGTTACCAGCGATGCTGCTAACAGGGGGAAATAAGTAATCATCATTAGAACTGAATCCAAATGAATGAGCTAGCCTGGGTCTCACTGGGATGCGGCTTCTTCATCTTCTTTTTTTTAATCGTCACAGTTTGGTGACATAGTTCTTCCTAAACTGAAGCGGCATGAAAGAAACCTTTTACAAAATATGATATGTTACCATTTGGGAACTATTAAAGGAATTGATTATTCTGCTTATCTGCTGCTGTTTTACAAACCATCCCAAGATTTACTGGCTTTGCACAATACCATTTTGTAACATCTCACTATTTTGTGGGCTGGGAATTGAGGTAGGACTTGGCCGGGTCATTCTACTCTGCATGACATCGACGAGGGCCCCTCCCTGGCGCTTTGGTGGCGGCATGGCTGGTCCAGAACATCCCCACTCACATGCCGGCTCCCTCCCACCTTGGTCTCAGGGCCTCCCCACATGGCAGGGCCCCAGTGGCAATCATCTACACAGAGGTGCCCGGACCCAGGTCCAGGGTTGACACCATGGGTGAGGAAAGGCCTTAGTCCCTTCTGTTGTGGGGAAAACATCTTGGACAGGAGCCGAGGGAGTGGGCAGCATGGAATAATTATGTTCTTGTTAGCAACCAGCAGGAGCCTGGAGCAAAAGTGCTTGGCTTGTTAAGAAACCCCAGATGGGGAAGGACAGGGCACCACCTTCACCCCCACTCACACCTGCTCCTACACACTTACCCACACTCACACCTGCTCACACACACATGCCATCTCAGATACACACTCATAGTCACCCACACTCATACACATTCTCACACAAGCATGTATTCACGTGCATGCGCGCGCACACACATGGTCACTCACAGACTCTCACACGTGCTTACACATCACACTGAAGCACAGAGCTATGGACCCCTGATGGACAATCATGGAAGATGCATGCAAGAAATGACCTCCTCAGAAATTACTAACAGTCTACCAGGCACCATGGCTGTGCCAGATGCTGGCAAACAATAGAGAAAGAAGCAGACACAGTGCTGATTTGGATCCTGATACCTCCTTTTTCCTTGTACGGATTTGGCATCATAATTCATGGACTCAAGGCCCCAGCCTAGAGGTGCACAGGCTCCCATGGGATGTCCAGCTAGCAAGGGGCCTTGTCTAGCCTTCAGTGTTTTGTGTTTTCTTTAAATCAGCTATCAGTTTTTAGAACCCAGGGGTTTTCACATAAAATCTAAATTCTGGCTTCTCTAGAAAAACTGGAAAAGCTTGGAACTCATGTGAGCCTGTGTGCTGGGTCTGCCCAGGCCCCAACAGCCACTTCACACCTCTGGTGCCTGTCCAGCCCTCAGTGCCTGGAGTGGTGGCCTCTATATCACAAAAGGCAGCTCTTAGAAATCATCTACCTCAAACCTGTCATTTCCCGCTGAAGAATCAGGGTCTGGAGAGGAGGAGGCCCTGTCTGAGGCCACAGGTGGGACAGCCCAGGGCCACTCAGCTCGAACCACCTGCAGCAGGACCAGGGTGGCACATATGTGATCCTTGTCTTCTCCTTTTCTCTCTCCAGGACCTCGGACAGGCTCAGCCCCCAGTGGATGCTCTCTGTTGTCCTAAGAATGTGATCATGGGAGAAAATGAGGGCCAGGTCCTTCAAACTCCACTTCCAAAGGAGCTCCGTGGCTGGACAGCTAAAGACAGAAGTTCTGCCCCTGGAAAAATGACTGTCCCCAAGTCCCTTTAGGGGCATGTGTGGGGTCCAGGCTGATGCCAGTGTCCTGCCCCTCCTGTGTTCCAGGGGCCCTGTCCCACCCTGCTGGCTGGGGCTCCCACCCCCTGGAGACCCATCCTCACCACTCCACAACACTCCTTGACAGCACTCACTGCTCACACAGCCTCATTCATGGCCTGAGTTCTGAACAACCGAGAGGACCCAGGCCCCACCTCCTACATGAACAAGCGATGTTCCAAAACCCCCACCCGGGACAGGTGACATGGGATAATGACACCTACCCTCAGGCTGTCATGAAGATAAAATGAGACAACGCACGCCATGATCTGACACCGAGTAGGTGCTTGGAAGATGACAGCTGCGGGCATTATTATCACCAAGGAAAATTTCACATCCTCTCCATACTAAATATGGCCTGCAATGTACAGTGGAAGAGATTCGTTAATTCTACCATATGTCCTAATTGGAAACATAGCCTGAATCACTGCCACTTGCCAGAAAAAAAAAAAAAAAGGAAAAAGCAAGCCAAAAACTTTTTAAAAAGGTTTTTCTTGACTTCCTGCAGACTGGAGCAGTTATCAGGCAAATGTCTTCCCTCTGACTCTGGGATTTTCCCAACATCTCCATCATCTGCCCGCACTGGTTTTCATCTCTGCAATCATCCCACAGGCTAGGGACCCAAAGGAACATCTTTGAAACCCAGCAAGAACTATGCGTTAATGGTGATCTTTCAGACAATGCACACAAGACAATTTATTGAGCAAATCTTCACAAAGCAACTTTCACACAGATGGTGATGGGTCCATCTGAGCTGAGCCAGATGAGGTCCCCACTCCAGGCAGCTCAGAGGGGGTGGAGGCAGAATGCTCCAACATGACAGGGGTGCTGGAGCCCCTGCAACTGTGAGGTCATGGAGCTCATGGACCAGCTGGGTGGAGGATGCCATGGCGTGCCACACGGCCTCACCCTGCATCACAGAAGGCAGGGGGACCTGCCTCCACTATCCCGGAGCTGCGAGCCAGTTGCTCAGAATGGTTACATTCAGAAACACAAAGGGCCATGTGTGCCTGAATGTTGAGGAAGTGGTCCAAGAATAATCAAGCTGTCCATACAAGGCACAATGTTTTGCGATGTTCAGCTGAGTCAGTGAGGAAAGGAAGGAATGAGCGCCACTGATGGTGAGAAAGGAGATGAGCCACATCAGGTCCCCTTAGCCTCTGCCTCTGTTCCTGCTCCGTTGGTCTCTGACCAACTTCACACAGATGAAATGAAGTGCCTGGGCCCTGCACCTGCCCCTGCCACCCCTGCCACCTGAGCATCCCTGCTGACATCCCCAGGGAGGCCATCACATCTACACACATGTGCCTGGAGGAGCCAGGGTTAATACCCCAAGGTCAGACCTTTATCCAGTGATGTTTACAAACCAGTGGACAAGTTCTTTCCCTGCTCCTCTTTCCCCACAGCTCAAAGGACAGCCCTGAGACCCAGGGTACAGCTTCTTAGGGGCCCTGGGCTCTCAATCAAGTCTAGCTCAGTGAGAATCCTCCCAAAGGCCCCCTTCTGCCCTCCTCCACTGCCCTGGCTCTCATGCCTGCTCCCTGGGTTTGCACTCACTAAGGAAAAATTCCTCTGCACAGAAGCAGCACACAGCATCACCTACACAGAGATCACATAGGAGACATGAGCCACAGAACATCACCACTAGAAAGGTCTTCAAGGCCACCTGATTCAACCCCAAACCTTCCCTTCCATTTTACACATGAAGAAACTGAGACCCAAAGCTGAGAAGGAAATTCATTGTCCAAAGCCATACAAAATATTTTAAAGCTGGAGTGGCTATATTAATATGGACTTCTGAGAAGTCCATTTCTGATAAAATGGACTTCTGAGAAGAGGCATTTCTAGACACAAAGAGGGATATTACATAATGATAAAAGGACCAAATTACCAGGAATGCATAACAATCCTAAATGTGTATGCACCAAACAACAGAGCTTCAAAACACATGAAGCAAAAACAGATAGAGCTGAAAAGAGAAACAGATAAAGCTAAAATTAGAGTTGAGACTCCAACACTCTCCTTTCAGCAACTTACAGAACCACTAAGCAGAAAATCAGCAAGGATATAAAGGGATTGCTAACAACACAACCACCCAAAGAGATCTAATTAACGTATGTAGAACACTCCCCAGAATAGCAGAATACACATTTTATAAGTGGCCATGGAACATTCACCAAGACAGACCATATCCTGGCCTATAAAACCACTCCTGAATAGGCTGATAATCACTAGAGGGGAGGGAGGTGGGGAACAGGTGAAATAGGTGACAGGGATTAAGGAGGGCACTTGTTGTGGTGAACCCCAGGTGCTCCATGTAAGTAAGGAATCACTAAATTGTACACCAGAAACTAATATTACATTCTATGTTAACTAACTGTTAATAATTTAAATAAAAATTTTAAATACCCACTCTCAACAACTGAAACTAATGTAATATTGTGCATCAACTATACTCAAATAAAAAAAATTTTTTTTTAAGTCTCGACAAATTTAGAATTGAAATCAGACAGACTGAGTTCTTGGACCATAATGGAATGAAACCAGAAATCAAAAACAACAGACACAGGGAAACTAAACAACACACTTTTAAATAATCCATAAGTCAGAAAGAAAGGCTTAAAGGCAATTTAATCATACATGGTATACAATGAAAATGAAGACACAACATTTGTGTGATGCAGCTAAACCAGGGATAAAAGGGAAATTTACAGCACAATTTATATTTGTATTTGTTATTTATAGTTACATTAGAAATGAATAACCTAATCAATCTGAAATCAAATATCAAATCAACTTAAGTTCCAACCTCAAGAAACTAGCAAAGATAGAGCAAAATACATGGAAAGCAAGCACAAGGAATGAACTAATAAAAAGAGAAGTCAGTGAAATTGAAGATAGAAAAATGATATAAAAAATCAATGAAATAATAAATTGGTTCTTTAAAAAAATAGTGAAATTGATAACCCTTTAGCAAGACTAACAAAAACAAAGAGAGAAGACACAAATCACTAATATCAGTCCAGATTCTACAGTCATTATAAAGATAAAAAGAGAATACTGTAAACAGCTTTAAATTCATGAATTTGACAACTTAGAAGAAATGGACCAATTCATTGAAAACTACAAAGTACCAAAACTCCACCAAGGTGAAATAGACATCTGAATAGCCCTATAATCATCAATGAAATTGAATTCTCTTGGGAGCCATTCTGAACTCACTAGTTGAGAAAATTCCTTGCAAGGTTAAGGCAGGTTTACAAGGCCTCCTGCTGTCAGATGATAACCGATATCCACCCCCACTCAACTGTTTCTGCTTGAGCATCAACCCCAAAGCACCTTGTTGATTGCTATCGGGAGTGACTTATTCTGGCCCTGATATGCTGATTGCACCTTGTGAGGAACTTATTGTAGGAATTTCTTCTTTTGTGATTATGGGAGCAAACGTTGCATTTCCTGAAAATCCTATTTTTCTTAAACTTCCCCTTAAGCAAACAGGCTATTGACCCCTGCTCACAAAGAACTAACTTTTGCCTTTGCTACGCTAAAAACATTGTCTTGTATTTGAATGCTAAAGATACCTTCCTTCCCCGTATGATAAGGATCTAAATCACCTACACCAATCACTATTGATAAAGATTATGCATGAGTCTGCTACAAATATATGTTCTGGGAAATTTTTACATATCAAAGAAATTTGTCATCAAAAATCATTGTCTAAGGCAAATGCCACTTCTGTGCTGTTCCCCATACACTTAACCATAAATAAAGCTAAGTCTCAGTCAGCACAGAGATGCCTTCCTGGTGACCAGAAAGAATCTTGGTGCTCTCTCATCCCTCTCTCGCCAACACTGTCCATCCTTCAGGGACCCCTGGACTGGCTGGAGTGCAACTCCAATAGAATTCATAATTTAAAAAGCTCCAAGAATAAAATGTCCAGAACCATATGGTTTCACTGGAGAATTCCACCAAACATTTGAAAGCAAAATCAACACCAACTTTACAAAATCTCATCCATAAGACAGAAGAGAAGTCTCATGGACTAAAATGAAAAACCCTCAATGAAATTAAAAGGATTCCAACAATATGTATCAAGAATTATACATCACGAGCAAGTGAGATTTATTCCAAGAATGCAACACTGACTCAACATTTGAAAATCTAGCTGCATAATCCACCATATCAACAAACTAAATAAACTCCATACATCATTATCAGTTGATGCAGAAAAAGCACTTAACAAAATCTAACACTCATGTATGATTTCAAAAGAAAAACTCTCAGAAAACTAGGAATAGAGACAAATTACCTCCACTTGTTAAAGAATACCTACTCTCCCCACCCCAAAATTATAACTGTAATATTTATACTTAATGTAGAAAAAGCCTGAATATTTCCCCCAAGAAGCTTTTGTAACTAAAATAAGGCAAGAAAAGTAAATGAAAAGCATCAATGTGGCAATGGTAGAGGAATGAATAGATAGATCAGTGGAATAGAATAGAGAACACAGAATAGAACCAAATATGCCCAAGTAATTTTTGACAAAAGTGCAAAACCAATTAGACAGAAGAATAGCCTTTTCAAAAACAAAAAACAAAACCTAAAACCTCATATTGTATACAAAAGAAAATCATCCAAAATAGATCATAGGCTTAAATACAAAACATAGTACTTTCAGGGAAAAAAAACATGAGGGAAAATCTTCAGTATCAGTACTAGGCAAGGAGTTCTTAAACTTGACACCAAACGCATCAGGTATAAGAGGAGAATTTAATAAACTGGACTTTATTAAATTTAAAACTTTGACTCTGTGAATACTCACATAAAGAAGATAAAATGACAAGCTACAGACTAGGGGAACATATTTGCAAACCACATATCTGAAAAAAAAGACTAGTATCTATAATACATAAAGAACAATCAAAACTCAACATTAAAAAAAATCTAGTCTGATGATGAGCAAAAGACATAAGAACACAGTTCATTCAGTAGGATATACAGATGGGAAATAAGCCCATGAAAAGACAGCATCTCCAGCCACCAGAGAAATGCAAATTAAAACCACAAGAGATATCATTATATACCTATGAGAATGAGGTTACGGCAAAAAATAGTAACACCACCAAATACTAGGGGAGCACGCAGAAACACCAGATGTCTCGTGCTTTCAGGTATATCAAATGGTGGAGCCTCTCAGGAAAGCAGTTCAGCAGTTTCTTCACAAAAGCAAACGTTTAATTACCATTGGACTCTGGACACTATCCTAGAGAAATGAAAATTTGTGTTCACACAAAAACATTTAAACAAATGTTCACAGCAGCTGTATTTGTAATAGCCCAATCTCCAGGGAATTATGCTGAGAAAAAAAATAAAAAGCCACTCTCAAAGGGATTATATGATTTCTTTCATATAACTTTTTAGAAATAGCCACACTTAAGAAATGGAGGGCAAACTAGTGGTGGCCAGGGACTGGAGGGTGGGGTGGGTGGTGGCTATTGGTGGGTTATAAAATGTCAACGGGAGGGAGCTTTGCAGTGTTAACATGGCTCAGTAACCTGACTATGCTGGTGGATACATGAAACTACACAGGTGATAAAATGATATAAACACAGGCCTTCACACACACACACACACACACACACACACACACACACACACTTATAAATAAGCCAAAGATGGCCTGCGTGTATTGCCCCTGGGTTGTTTATTTCTCCAGCACTGGCTGAGACCCATTAGGTCAAAAGCCCACAGGCACCAAATTCCAATTTTCACACATCCAATTATTTTTAAAAAATAGCCCAAACAAGTAAAGTTTCAGCCATTTAGAGACTGCCTGCTTTGCATATGTCATGGAAACTCTCCCAGTAGCCATTTCTTATTTATAAGATAAAGCCTAGTGGGGTGCCTAGGTGGCTCAGTTGGTTAAGCATCCGACTTCGACTCAGGTCATGATCTCACAGTTCATGGGTTCGAGCCTCGCATCAGGCTCTATGCTGACAGCTCAGAGCCTGGAGCCTGTTTTGGATTCTGTGTCTCCCTCTCTCTCTGACCCTCCCCTGCTCATGCTATCTCTCTCTCAGAAATAAATAAAACATTAAAAAAAAAAAAAAAAAG